>NC_092785.1:17157973-17466723 GCF_047496795.1 Chiloscyllium punctatum | reverse complement strand
GCTGAGAAGAGACAAATGGAGATTATTTCAGATACATGTGAGTTGCTGCAATTTGAGAAAGTAACTCTTAGCAGGACTTATACACTTCATGGTTATTTCCTACGGATTGTTACTGAACAAAGAGACCGTGGAGTGCAAGTTCATAGCTTCTTGAAAGTGGTGGCACGTGGATGAAATGAGCTGCCAGAGGAAATGGTGGAGGCTGGTATAATTGCAACGAATCAAAGGCATTTGCATGGGTATATGAATATGAAGGGTTTGGAGGGATATGGGCCTGGTGCTGGCAGGTGGGACTTGTTTGTAATGGGATATCAGGTCAGCATGGATGGGTTTGACCGAAGGGTCTGTTTGCATGCTAGACATCTCTATGACGCTTTGTAGTGATCCTTCACCAGTCGTGACAAGATGACATCGTACACTTGGCAGCACACTTTGAAAGACTAGGCGAAGCAAAGTTGTTAATGAAGCAAAATAAAAGAGAATTCACGTTGACAGAGTTGAAGTGCTTGGGAAATAATGCCAGTTTTGGAAGCATGACCCCAAGGACTGCCAAGACGAAAGGCATTGAGGAATTTCCACAATCATCTTCAAAGGTAGAGGTGAGTCTCCAAGACTCAGTGATCAAGATTTTGAGTATTCCAAAATAAAATTTAATTTTTTTTTGGTATCAAAGAAATTACAATTTAAAGTTGTTGTTCATTCCACTTGCAGCAAAGCTGGTGACAATTTTGATTCTCTCCGGGAAAAGCTGCTCTGACGTTGCTACTCCTTTAACAAGGTTATGTTGTTCTTGATTTCCCCTTTTCAAATGGGCTATAATGTCATGAGTTCGGCTGTGTCCGGTTAGTCTAGTTGAAGAAGTATTTTTTTAAAAAATAAAACTATGTAGTAAAAGGTTGGTGGCAAGTTCTCCTTGTTCAGTTTTTCTCCAGTTTGTTTCGTGTTTCGCTTTCTGACTGTCGAGAGTTGCTGGTCAGTTTAAGCTGAGGAATCCAAATAAGCAGATTGAGATTCCATGCTAAATCTCGTTGCCATCCCTCTCTCCTGTCAAACGTCTGTTTGATTTGATCTTTTCTTTTAACGAAGGACGTGTTTATGGCGACTGTTGCGCGCATTTAGAACAATATCATTAATTTGAGATCGAATGTCGGCTTTACAGAAAAGTTAAGTCTTGTATGTATTTTTTTTCCTTTTATTTGTGTTTCGTTTGCTTCCTTGTAATCATTTCCGTTCTGTTTAAAGCCGAGGGGTTTTAAACCATCTAAATCACTCCTAGAATGCCCATTATATATTTGCTTAACACAATTAGGGAAGTCGGAGTCTTAGTTGCCTTCTTGAAATGTTTTGTGGGGGTCTGGCCTGGTCCACATCACTGCAGCCTTTCTGATTGTAATTCTGTCGACATGGAGGCCATGGAAATTCTTCTGATGATGCTCTATGGTGTAATTGTGCATCATATTTTCGGTCATCACATTTCACATTCCTTCTTCACTTTTAATCGAGTGGTTCTTTTTTTTGCAGATTTAAAAGAGCTCTTGAAATCAATCAGCCTGTTAATGTCAATAGTGTTTTAATGAAAAGTTCAGATTTGATTGACACGTATTGTGAGAGTCTGAACGCAAGTGCTCCAGAATTAGGACAGCGGCTGCATTCAAAATGTGCACCGTTTTCCAGCTTTGCCTGTGAGTATACTGTTTTAGTATTAATATGAAACTGAACAGGTATTATATCATTTCCAGTCGGGTTGTCGCACCAAGTTGAATTTTGATTTACTTTGCGACTTGGAGTTGCATAACCCTGATTACACAGTATTTTAGTTCATTGGATTCTCTTTTCTTTGATATCCTTAATCAACAGCTTGACCATTCGACATATCTTAGTTAGGTAAAAACAATGACTGCAGATGCTGGAAACCAGATTCTGGATTAGTGGTGCTGGAAATGCACAGCAGATCAGGCAGCATCCGAGGAGCTCCTCAGATTCTGCCTGAACTGCTGTGCTCTCCCAGCACCACTAATGCAGACATATTTTAGTTGCCAATGCAGCTCGCAGGTAATTGGTGTCCTGTTATTCTGTAACTGAATGGATTTCGTTATCCACTCTGGCAACGAATTCCATGTTGATTTTCCAATGTGACCAACTCTTGTAAATAGGACCTTTTGAAACAAAGCCGTCTGCTTGGCAAGAAAATTGAAGACGTCCTTCCTTCGATTATTCTGGTGATGCTAAATGAGAATGGAGCATCGGATTCCATATGCATTCTCCATTGTAATGCATAAACCATGCAGAGACTGCAGTTCATCAACAATATTTTCTCAAACTCAGAGTAGAAGCAGTTGCCCACCGTTGTTATTGTTAGATTATTAGTTCAAACACACAAGTAATGATGTGCTCTACCTTGATTCAAATCCCACCAGAGCTCGAGCAGTTCTATGTCTTTCTTGAGAGATAAAGAGCAGTAAAGCAAGCACACAGAATGAAACAATTGGAAAGGATTGCTGAGGGAATTGTGTCGTTTCTACCCCTAATGTCAATTTCGATGGACACAGTGAGATATGCACCAATACTTTGAATCCGTGTACTCGTCCTCACTATAAATGACAAACCAATTTCCTCATTCAACAAATCCATCCATCTTCACGTCATAAGTCGGCAACATTAGAATCATTCAGTACGAATTCAAAGGTCATACAAATTCACGCTCAATCAAGATGTTCTATGCCGGTGTATGTCCATCCAATTAAATTGATGAAGGAGTAGGTTTCTGAAAGCTTGTGATTTTAAGTACATCTGTTGCGGTATACACTCTTATCGAACGACTTCTGACTTGAGCCAAACCGGGCCAAACACTCGTATATCTACATTATTTAGGACTCTGACTATTTAACAATGCCATCCCAAATAAACTTTACTTCCACCTCAGCTAACTTGTAAAATTGAACTCCTGATTCATCGACTGCTCTATTAATTAAATCCTGCCTGTGGCAGTACTGTCATACAGTTTTTCCAAACAAATTTTGGTTCTTTAATAACTCTGCCGAAAGTTGCATGATCCACATGAGATTCCAGTACACATTACCTTCCTCTTCCTTGAACACCCAAGTTGCCCCAGTGCACTCCTTTATTACTATTCACCTTTCATCAGCAAGCTTAAAATAACTACGTCAGGCAGCATACTTTGAGTAATTTGTTATTTCACAGCATTAGTATTTTGCCGGGAAACAGGCTGTATTTTTCTAGACATGAAGGTTCACAATATCTTACCAAGAACATCTTCAACTTACAGTTAATATAACATAGGTTTACAAGATGGTAACTGAAGTCCAGGGCTTATGAGGATAAACTTGCAAATTAACACTGCTTCGAAAGTTCAGAGGTGAATCATTAAGTTTTTGAAGATATTAAGACATGAAGAGAACTTTGATTAAAAAAAATACAGTATTTCCATTGTAAGACTATTCTGCAATGAGGGTGCACACTGTGGGAAAGTTCAGGAGAGATGCCTGGAAGCTCTTTGTTGTGTAAGCAGTCCATGTGAGGAATGGTGCACTGTTTGTTTTATTACGAATACAGAAATCCACTCATAAACCTTAGACTCCAATTCAATTTTACATATTCATCTGCCATTGCAGACCGACATGAAGCTTGTTTCTCAGAGAGTTCTGAAGGCTGGGGAAATCTCCTCCCAGCCTGTAGTATTGGGTGGGGAACCAAATGCACTTAAGGCTGAGATTGATTGATTACTTATTGAGAACGGGTTCCAAGAATGTGCCAGCGAAGCGGGTGTATGAGTCGTAGTGGGCAATAGAGAAACAGGAGAATTGATCTATGCTACTCTCATATCAGTGGTGATCTCATAAAGAGTCAGTGTGAGCGAGAGGCTGCGAAAATGACATTGCAAGTAATGACTTTACTGTTCATATTTTCTACTTTCACTGTTTCCATGCAACATTGTTTTTTGAGGCAGTATACACAGCAATTCCTTCAGTGAGGAAGGAAATGTTTAGATAATGGTCTCAATCAAAACGACAACAAGGACAACAAATTCAAATTCACTAACGTTGCACTGGGTCATAGGACTGATTCCTCGTTACACAGACAGACAAATGGTGCTGGTTTAAATTCTGTGTCACCACATCTCAAGCAAGAGAAAAGTATATTGGACTGGAAAATTCAGTCGATGCTACAGCCTCAGCAAGAATTAAACCCGCCGTGCTGGCATCAGGTCATATTAATTAACAGCTGCTCGGTCAGCTGAACTTATGAATGATGCTCAAGCAAAGGCAATCCAGAATTTCAACTCAAGTAAGCGGTTTCACATCGAGGCGTTTGCACCCTCTGCTGCCCACTCTATTCGTAGTTGTGACATCCATCATTAATAAATAAGGGTATTAACAAATAAGATAGTATCAAGGAGTTATAAGTCGACAATACAGATGTTTCAGTCCACCTGGTCTACACCAACCATACTCCCACTTGTCTGTTTTTTACCCTTATCCCTTCCAAATACAGCTACTCAAACACTTATCCAAAGGTATTTTAAAAGTTGTAACAAGCCTGAAACCACCATGTTTTCGAACAGTTCATTCCACAGTCAAATCATACACGGTCAGAAAAGCTGCCACTCATGTTCTTTTAAAAACTTTCTCCTCTCACTTTCAGAAATTATACCACTTAGAAGTGAACTCCGCCACTCGCTGGAATATACGCTCGCTTATGCGTGCCCTTCGTGATTTTATAAATCTGCATTGGGTCTCCACTCAACTTCATATACCTATCCAGCATATTTTGATAACTCAAAACCTCCAATTTCAGCAACATTCTTGAAAATCCTTTGGGACCTCACTCCAAATTAGTAATGGTTTTTTTTTGGTAACACGACTAATAGAACCGCATATGGTACTACGGAAGAGGACTCTTCAAGGTTCTGTACAAACCTCAACGCAGTGGCACAACTCTGATACCATCTGTTGTGAAGTAACATGATAGTTTATTCATGTGCAATCCCATACTATAAAAAAATGAAGCAGTAGCCGCACTGTTCAAAACACTTCTACCAGAAGTTCCAGTTTCACAAACAACACTATATATTAATCAATCGTATCATGGCCAATTCGTTTTGAAGATATGCACATTATAGCAGATACGACTGTGCTCAAAGATCAAAAATCTGATCCAGTAAGGCAACGTGATAAGTGCCTCCTTAACCACCCTTCTTACCTGTAATACAAATTTGTGGAAAAAAATGTCAAAACCACGTATGTCTCTCTGATCGACAAAACTACCTTTAGCACTAACATTAATTGTATAAGCCATGCTCTTGTTTGTTTTCTAAAATGCAATATCTCGCATTTACCAAAATTAAACGCTATCTGACACTTCTCAGCCCATTGATCCAACTGATCAATATCTTTTCGTAATTTGAATCAACAATTATTTTAATGATGTGTCTTCATATGTTTGAACCAAAAATAAACTGCTTGTGAGCCTATTAGTCAGAAGCCTGCACCCAATTTTTTATTCTTAACAGACCTCGCTAATTCCTTTGAGGGGTGAAGTGCAGATAAATAGAATATGCCTCCTCTGGCGCTGACGAGCACATTTCTGAGTCTCTCATGTCAAACAGAAGTTATCCTTCCTTGGAAAAATGGAACGGCCACTGATTCTGTTGATAAAGGAGATATATTATCCAATTCTTGCGACAATTGGTTTCCCTGGTAAGCCGGTTTCAAATTTACATCGTCAATTTGTGTGAATTGCTTCAGAGTACCAAATCTATTCTGAGTAAGCTATAATGTTTCTCGAATCTCAATGACGCAGGAGCAGATATTTTCATGCACTCTTAAACCATGTATTCACATTGGCCCTGTTTCATGGAGGTGGTAATTTTGTTACCATATGATTTAGGTTTGAAACAAATGAAAAGTGATGAACATTCCTGACTTGTAGACGGTGGACAGGCTCTGGGAAATCAGGAGGTGAATTACTTTCTACAGTATTGATCGTATCAGTCCTGCTCTTATCGCCACTGTATTTGTACAGTAATTCCATTGTTACCCAGACAGGAATCCCTAAAATTTTCTTATTGCTGTGCTTAATATTTTAACATTAATATTTCAACCAATTGCAATGACAAATGTATGTAATTTGGGATGCTTTACATGCTTTGTGTTGGCAGTAGGTATCCATGGTCACCCCGTCCAATCTTTTCGGTGCCACAGATTCAACCCTTTCAGATTTACTGAAGTAAAAGACTTTGCCGAAAAGAAGAGCCTTCCAAGCTTCCTAATTTTCATTCTATACTCTTTTGTGGTGCACTTGATTGTTCTAATCGCTATGTAGATATCATTTCGTATGACAACATGCATATGAATTTGAAAACATCCAAATTCCAAATGGATTTTCCATGTATAACGTGCCCAATCCTCTTCAATCAGGTACACAAATGCACGGTAACCTTGAAGATTTATGACTTTGATTTCTGACACTTGACGACATCATTCGCATTTTTCTTAAATGCTAAACACTCGCTCTTGAATACTTGTTCCCTGGTGCAATTAGACAACGTATCAATGTTGCTCACCATGTTCAGAACACATTGGATGAGCACATCAAGCTGAATCACGCTGTAACGTCCATGCACGTGGTATTGGACATCCTCAATTTGAGTTTGTGCATGATAAAAATAAGTGCAAGTAGGTTTATACAGTTTCCCTGGCTATTACTGGTGAATTTGAATGTCCTTCATAAAATGTTCGTTGCAACTGTTTCATCAACACGAATTGCTAAATTCAATTTGTGGCTCTCTACGATATTCTCAAGCTCAATTAGCGATGGTCACCCATAGCTGCCCTGAGTACAGAGGATGACATTCTGTGAAACAAAATAGAAAGAGAGGGACACGAATTTGGAAGTCTGGCACATTCTAACACTTTTTTCCTAATATCATATTTTCGGTTTGATCGTGCTTTTAACTATCTCAGCATCCTGCTTTCAGATTGCTGTGCTTAACTTATATGAACAAGAGAATGCAATCACTTTATCGAATCCAATCTCTATCTGTTTCATCATAACCTCTTTCTCCATATTATAAATGGAATTCAGATACAATGTAAACTGTATTCTTGCCATTGGCATATGCTAAGTTGGCAAGGAAATCAACTCTTTCTTATGGGTCATATATTACTCCCTTGCTGTGCATCACTTAAAACATGAATTTCGTTTAAATTTGGTACTATTCCTTGCACCATTCCTTGCTGTAACTGCTAATGTAGATTTCTCTGCCCTCTTTCCATAACCAATTGAGGCTTTTTGGTTTGATGATCATTCTCTCAATAGTTCCAGTTTCTTTTGTAGCGATTCCTGAATAATCCCTTCCCATCTCTTTCCATCTGCTTAATTTAGAACCCTTTTGTTTTGAGTACCTAAGTCGCCGAATGAAAAATGGAAATCTATTTGGACATCTGTATTATATGCAAAATGTGCCCCAATCGTATGCTTACTATCCAAATGCTGAGTAAATGCAGATATCATTGCAAAAAAAAAACGGAGTTTCAATGATCTTAATTTTAAAGAAGTTCCTCTTCAGAGGCTAATTGAATTAACTGGAATTCCCATGATTTTCTGCTCCGATCACATTTATCCATATCGTCAAAATCTTGTCTTTGTGCTCTCATGGACTGTTCATTTTCCGTCTCAAAAATCCTCAAACTAGGTTATTGAAAATTTTTTAATATGACATTCAGTGATAGATTCCAAAAACAATTTCTGTTTTTGACCTTGAAATGATTGGCATGCAATGCATCTTGCGTTTCAAATCATTTTCGTTGAACTTCTCAACAATATATCCCCATTGTTTCTTACTGAATTTAACCACACTGTTTGAGTTTCATTTTTTTTCCAAGCTGGCTGTCTTCTGCTTCTTCAGGGACTTTGGTGATCACCTATCTTCTCTGGCAGAATGCTAATGTTGCGTTTGTTGGAGATGAAGGGGTTTACAAAAGAATGGTAGAAGATTTTGCTGTGACTGTGATGATGCTGCTCCATTAACAAAATTTTGTTGTGGTTGAAGACAGCTGATAGAAGGAATTCTGAACAGTCTGCTTAGGTTGGCTTTTTGGGCGAGTTGATTATAGAAAACAGATATCAAGACTCATGCAAAAGGCTTCAAATTTTTCCAAAAGAAACTGGGACAATGTAAACGGAATTATCAGCTCTCCCAGCTCAGCTTGTCTCTGGTCTGGTTTGGCTTTTGAAAGTCTGGCTATTCACTGAAAGCAATCAGTCTTTTATTATGGCTGCTGATCCAAGTTGCAGGTACATTGGTAGAGGTTGTTTCATGCTGCCACCTCTCTCTCTCTCTCTCGCTTAACATCTCTATGTTTTAAGCCACTGTGTTTGTCTTTAACTGTTGTGCCAAATGGGTTTATGGGGATTGTTGAAAGCATTTGCAACAGCTTCATTAAGTTATGATGATCCATTGGGTTTTTGGGCAGCTTGATTTATTTGGTACTCTGTTCCCTTTTCTACGTGTTTCATTCATAATCTTCTAAATAAATGCAGTTTTGTTTCTCAATAACACCTGGTGAGGTTTTCCAGCAAGTTCTGTTGTTGTAGCTCAACCTTTTGTTTATTTCTAGTTCGGTTTTAAACCTAGCTTCATGAAAATAGTTCCTTTCTTACATTGGAGAGGGGCAGACTTCGATAAAGAACCTGAGGAGTTTGGCGAGACAATATGTTGGGAAGACATTGGCTGGGGTTGATTGATGTATCTTGAAAACTGTTCGTTTTTGAATGTTGATTAGTTTCCATGTACATTAAGTTTTCAGGTATTAAGACTGATGCGTTCATGTCAAAAAATATTATCTGCACGTAAATATTCTGATGATCTGCGTTATCCATTTCTCAATGATAGTTATGGCATAAGGTCCAGTTTACGACATTCTGTCAATAGGAATAGCTGTGGTCTATGCAACAAAGTTTTGGTTTTGATAATTATTGATCGCAATAAGCTGCTGGCACAGAGCATTAATATTAAGGAAGAAAGAATTTTCATGCCTCTAAAGTGTACTTGGGAAGCTACTGTTTGGAAGATTTGCGCTGTGCCCAGTTCTAGAATGCATGTGATGGGGTTTGGGGGTTGTGGGGAGGGTAGGGTGGTGGGCGGGCGCGGTGGTGAGCTAATTTGATTGCACTGGAGAGGGAACTGAGCAAAAATAGCAGTTGAAAGGTTCTCTTTCTTGGAGGGCACAATAAGTAAGAGATATAGATTTACATTAGTTATAATTTGTATTTAAATTAGTTATAAATCCCTCAGGGCACTTAAGAAGTATGCAAATATGCATTTTTTAAACCAAAGTAAAGGACGTAGTGCGAGAAAATGGTCTGAGAATTGGTCACTTTTTTCCCACTGGTCATGTCTCAACAGTCTTTTTTAAAATATCTGTGGAAATCCTCGCTGACTCTTTCACTTCGATTGTCACTTTCCAGAGCAGAACTTCAAATTAAACTCATTAATACAGAGATCATTTGAGGTGAGTCGTGCTTGCTAATTATTAAGTCATAATCTGTCACCAGGAATTCCAGATGTTGGTACCATGCTCTAGTAACTTGGCCTACTATTGATGTTTCATTTGTCTGTTATTTATTGAAATAATAAGTCAACATTCCTGACCTTACTTACAGTGAACATAATGACGATTGTCGTTCTCGTGCGTGGAACGTGTGGCCTCACGAAATGCATCTCTGTCTATATACTTGCCATGGCTACAGCAGACCTACTGGTCATAATCGTCAATGTAATAATTTATAGCATTCTTACGTACCAATTTCCGTTGTCTTTTCTCTCTTATACACAGATTTGTAAATTTAATTTTTATATGGTTTGTGTTATACTTGATTTATCCGTCTGGTTTACCGTCACATTCACTTTTGATCGCTTTGTCGTTATCTGCTGTCCAAAATTAAAGATAATATATTGCACTGAGCGAATTGCACGCACAGTCATAACAATTTGCTGTGTCCTCATGTGCATCAAGGATATCCCAGTTTTCTTTGCATATGAATCTGACCACATTATTAATAATGTGAAGTGGAACTGTAAGGCAAGTGTGGCTTTCTTTTCTTCAACTGCAGGTTTTGTATACATCTGGTTTTACAGCATCTGTTTGGTTTGGATGCCTTTCATTTTTATTGCCTCGTTTAACTCACTGACCATCAGGTGTATACTTGTCAAAAGTAAAGCACGCAGAGGGCTTCAGAGTCACACAATTTCCAAACAATGTGATCCAGAGTTAAAGAATCGAAAGAAATGTATTGTTTTACTCTTTGCTATCTCGGGAAGTTTCATTCTGTTGTGGATGACAACTGTGATAAACCTTGTAATGACCAGAATCGCAAATCCCAATTATTACCGAGGAGACCCTGGAAATCCAGGATACATTGCAGTCGAAACTGGAGCCATGCTGAGGTATTTAAGTTCCTGTTCAAACACATGTATTTACGCAGTAACCCAGAGGAAATTCAGAAAAGAGCTAATGTATGTACTCAAATTATCCTGTGCATTCACTGTAAAATTTTTTAAAAGGAAAGGATGAAGTAGTTGTATGTCTATTGGCAGAAACGAAATTACTAGCTCACTCATGCTTTTAATGATACCAAAATGTTCTCCTCATCTCTGCACAAAGATCATAAATGGAGACAGAGAAAAAAAAACAATAATGCTCATCAATCTTTATTGTCTTGACGAATAATGTGATATCTGTGTTATTCCATATTGGAGCATTCGTATAATCGTTGCTGGTGGATCATGATATTTCCTCCTCTGAGAAAAAATGTTCCTGTTTTATGGACTCGAACAACCCCACTCAAAATGCATTAAGACAATTGTCCCTTCCCTAACCTTTTATTATTTTGAAAGCAAGTGCTTTCTGAGGTAATTTGATTGGTGAAACAATAAGCTTTTCACAAAGAAAATCACTTTCATGTTGCACTACAATTGTAATAAAGACAAAATGAAACTAATGGAATAGATTTCGCTTAACTGTTTGTCAGGATTTTTAAATAAATAATATTAAGGCTTCCATGTGTGTCGACTAATCAACTGTTCCAATATCAAAGAATCACGTCAACATTCCCTTGGCAAAGGCAAATTCATTGAAAAATGTTGTCTCACATACAATGTTAGCAGCAGGAGGAGAATGCCAGTATTTAGTTGTAACAGGCAGAAGAATAACAGCTTCCACATCCAGATTGAATTTTCCTACACCAGAAGTATTAATCCTGGTTTTGTGGGAGATTGACCCCCACCATTCACGCTGCGTGTACAGCTCCATCTAAAATACATCAAGGCGACACGGGCTATTTATTTAATTTGTTTTGGGCAGACGCTTCGTATCTCTCACTGAATCTTCCTTCATGAAAAAGGACAAAATTCAAATTTGAAACTGATGTTATCATTTCACATTCCTGCTTAAAAAAAGAACCATCAACCCACAAAGATGCGTACATTTCGAAGAACTCTTTGCCTTATGTTATGAGTTTACTTCAATGCATCCACAATTCATTGAATCATGAGTATTCACTAAATTCACAATTAGAGTCCATTTCAGTTGGCTGTCTCTCACAACCAAACGCCACCATCTTCATCAGTCAACAAGCCATTTGGCCCAACAAGTCCGCACCCACCTACGCAGAAGCGATCCTTATATTCACCCTTGATTAATGCACCTAATACAATCGGCAATTTAGCATAACCAGTTCACCTGACCTGCATATCTATGAATTGCGGTAGAAAACCAGAGCACACCCACACAAACAGTCAAACAAGGCAGGGATTCAACCCAGGTCCCTATTGCTGTGAGGCAGCAATACCATCCACTGAGCCACCACACTGCTTTTAACAAGTATATGTTGCCTTAGGGTGAGTACAACGTATATTTGTAATTTTGGTCACTGGGGTTTATGGCTTATGTGTAGAAATTTACAACTTGAGTCTGTTTTCTCAAGGAAGTGAAAAGATAATCAGAATCAAGTCTTGATGGATAAAATAGGTGAATTTAGGTGTTATAAAGGTACAGT
This sequence comes from Chiloscyllium punctatum, assembly GCF_047496795.1. NCBI lineage: Eukaryota > Metazoa > Chordata > Chondrichthyes > Orectolobiformes > Hemiscylliidae > Chiloscyllium > Chiloscyllium punctatum. The sequence continues at coordinate 17,454,645 of NC_092785.1, read as the reverse complement.
ATTTCCGCTGGTTGGAGATTCTAGATTGAAGGACATAATCTGAGAATTACTGTCATACCGTTCAGGAGAGATATTAGGAAACATTTCCAACCATAAATGAAAGAGGATGTTGGAGCGAATGCTAATCTTAAACGTGAATTCAATATTGTTTGCAAAGCAAATGTATATGGGCGATGGATCAAAGGCAGAAGTGTTGAAAAATCCACAGGTCAGCCCCGATCTCATTGCAAATTTTGTAATTGTACCAGCCTCCACCAGTTCCACTGTCGGGTCATTCCACACATACACTGTCCTCCGAATGAAAAATGTGTCTTTTATTTCCTTTCAGATTTTAAATGAGTGAACAGACTCGTGGAACTGAATGGCGACCAGGTGTTCCTCAGTTGAAAGTTGCTTGTTTAGTGGACATCAGTAGAGGCACATCAACAATGTTGCAATAAAAAGGAAAAGCAGGTTCGAGATGCCAAACAGCTGACATACGAATAAACATAGTTCATTTTTATAATTTCAATTGTGCTCCCATTAATGTCATGATTTCATTCTCAACAATTTGAATAAAGTATATTCATAAGACTCAAGTATTACCAGGGAGACTTTGGAAATCCAACCTCTGTCGCAGATGAAGCTGGAAGAATGCTGAGATTATTGAGTTCATGGTCAATCCGGCACCCCGACATCATATCACTTTCTTGGTGTAATCTAAATCACAGCTCTAGAAAATTAATTCAAAGCTGAATAAGGGAGACAATGTTGTGCACTTTAAAATTAAATGTTCTTTCAAATTGGCAGAGAACTTCAGTTTTGGTGGATTCTGCATCTCACTAAAATGAACGTGCGACTGAAATGGACAATCTACTTTTGGAAATTCTGCACTGTGCGCAGTTGTAGAATCCCCATAATTAGGAGATTGCTATTGAACTGAAGAAGATAACGAACGGATTTTACAGAATGTTGCCTGAGCTTGACAAAATGAGAGGTAGGTAATTTAATTGATAGCGCAAGCATTGGAGCAGAAGAGGTTGGGTTCAGACATGTTTGCAAGGCATAAACGTTTCATATATAGCATGGACATGTAGACCGGAAGACGCTTTTCCCATTATCCGAAGTGTCAGTGACCATGGGGCCTAGATGTAAGTTAAGGGGAAACGGCTTGGTGAAAATTAGATGAAATTTTTTTTCATTCCGAGGATGATGAGAATTTCGAATTGAATAACTGTGAGACTGTCAGAAATGGAGCCATTAATTAAATAATAATTAAGTGTGCTTTTACAATGCCAAATGCACACAATGTTTCTGGGTCTTGTGCTGGAAAATGGTAATAGAATGTTTCGGTAGCTGTTTTGGACTGCTGAAGACTTGATGTGCTACTGGTTCATTTTCTCTGATGTAATTCACATTGAATCTATGATTTTCACTGACACATTCATGACCACAACATGAAAATAACTTTATCAAAATGTGTCATTTGGGGCAGACTATCATTACAAATTCACAGGGTAGTTGTTATGGGGGCTTTAACTTTCCAAATAATTGTCTGGAAATACTATAGTTCGAACACTTTATATGGGTGAGGGTTCTTTTATTGACAATGTGTACAGGATGTTTTCCTGAGATAGTGCCTTGACAAGCCAACAAGGGACGAGGCTGCATTGGTGCGTTAACGAGTAATGAACCTGACCAGGTGAGCATTTTGTGCATAATGGCCACAATTTGGTTATGTTTTGTTCAGCTATGGAAAGGGATAGATACATAATACAAGACAGAACTTATTGAGAGGGGAGAGGCAAGTATGATGCGATTAGGGAAGACGTAGAATGCAGATGAGATGGAAGGAAACTGCAAAACATGGGCGCAATTAAAATTGGATCTTATTCAAGGACCAGATACTGTATATCCTTGATAAGTATGTGCATGTCAGGCAAGGCGAAGTGGTCGAGGACAGTTCTGGCACACAGGAGAGGAGATTGGTCGGGATTGAGGTTGTGAAGGAAAAGGTGTTAGCAATTCTGGAAAGTGTAAAAATATGCAAATTCGTTTGGCTGGGAGGAACTTATCAAAAGATTCCCTGGGAAGCCAGGGAGAAGATTGCAGAGCCTTTGTTTTGATCTTTATGTAGTCGTTGTCAACAGGAAGATTGCCAGAAGACTGGAAGATAACAAATGTTGGATTCTCGTTCAAGAATGGTAGAGAAAAACCTGATAATTATAAACCAGTGAGACTGAGTTCCGTTGTGATTAATGTGTTAGAAAAGGTTATAAGAGATAGAATTGATAATCATCAAGAAACGAACAAGTTGATTAGGGATAGTCAACGTTTTGTGAATTGTTGGTCTTGCCTCACAAACCATTTTGAGTTAGATTCGATGAGCAGGTTCCCTAAAGTATGGAAAAAGGTCCTTCAGCTAACAAGTCCACACCAACCCTGCGAAGGGTAAGCCGCTCAGACCCATTCCCCTACCATATACTTGCCCCTGACTAATGTACCCAACAATGCGGGCAATTTATCATGGTCAATCCAACTGACCTGTGCATTTTTGCATTGTGGGAGGAAACCAACGCATACGCAGGGAGAATGTTCGATCTCCACACAGACAGTCAGCCGAGGCAGGTATCAAACCCAGGTCGATGGCACCGTGAGGCAGCAGTGCTAACCGCTGAGTCACCCTGCCACCAATACTTCATGGTTATGGTGACCAAGCAGGTGGGTGAGGATATTGTGGTTGATATACTATATATGGATTTTACTGAGACGTTTGATGAAGTTCCCAAGTTAGGATAGTACACAAAATACGGAAACATGGAATTGAGGATGTTTTAGCAATTTGGCTCAGAAATGAGTTAGATGAAAGAAGAAAGAGTGATTTTTGATGGGAAATGATCATACTGGAGTTCAGCTACTTCAGGTGCATCTCAACAATCTGTTTTTAATAAATGAGGCAGATGATGGCGTAGAAGGATTGGTTAGTAAATTTGCGAATGGCAATAAGGTTGATGAATTTGTGGGTAGTGCTGTAGGATGTTGCAAGTTACAGAGGGGCAAATAGAAGCTGCAGAGCTGAGCTGAGAGGTGGCAAATTGAGTGTGATGCGGAAAAGCGTGAGGAGGTTTACTTTATCTCGATCAACAGGAATAAAGACTACTGGGATAATGTTATGATTTTGGTTGTGAAGCCAAGCAGAGAAACTTCGGTGTCCATGCACATAGATGTCTGGAAGTTGAAACTGAGTTTGATAGGGTTGTTGGGGACGCCTACAGCGTGTTAGCTGTTATGAGTAGAGAGTTTATGTTTTGGAGCTACGAGGTCACGCTGAACCTGTAAAAAGCTTTGGTGCAGATCCACTTGGAGTGATGCATGCAGTTCTGGTCACCGCATGTTAGGAAGGATGTGAAAGGTTTGGAAATGTTCAGATGACCTTTACTAGGTAGTTGTATTGTGTAGAGGGAAGGTCTTATGAGGAAAAACTGAAGGACCTGAGGCTGCGTTCGATAGAGAGAAGGTTGAGAGGTGCGTTAATTGAGACATACAAGATAATCAGAGGTTTTGATAAGGTGGTTAGTGCATACCTTTTTCTTCAGATGGTGCTTGCTTGGACAAGACAAATACCATTAAATTGAGGGGTGATAGATAGCAAGCAAATGTGAGAGGTCGTTTATTGACTCAGAGAATAGCAAGGGCGTGGAAGGCACTGCCTGCACCATTAGTCGACCCACCAAAGTTCAGGGCATTAAATTGTTATTGTATGAAGACAATCCAAGATGGAGGACGGGAAAAAAATTGGCTGTAACAGCTGCTACTTTTTTGAGATATTTTAGGTGTTTGGGGTGATTTCCTCAAATTCCAGGAGGAGCAATTACTGTATTATATACTGATCCATTGTTTTGGAACTTTGTAAAATAAAAGTCAAAACAACGCAGTTTTAAAAGGGAGAAAAGCAGACAAAGGAAGCACATGGTGAGGTCATTGTAGGAGAGGGAGAGACAGAACCTGCATAGTTACTGACTTTAGTGTTTGAATTCATGTATCACTGGACATCGGAGAGCATCAGGGAAAATTAACAAACAGTGAAATTCCCAACTAATCTTGGAGAAACTTTTCGATGAAGTTCACAGCACAGAATCAGATACCTTAATCGTTGTTTTAAGTGTGGCCTACAGAGAATATGCAGTAGTGAGTTAACTGGATTCATTCTTGATTTTATGTTTTTGGCGATATGTCTCTTGATTAAACTTAAAGTGTTAGCCATAACTATTAATTAAACCTGGGAAAGTGTTTGTAGAGGAATAAGACGGTGTTACTTTCTCGGTATGTCGATTGTGAACGACCAAAAATGGTTTTTGATGGAGTGATTTGACCTTCTTGTCGGATGTGGAGTTTAAAGAGAGTTCAAGGGTTACTGTGGATTATATCTGCCATAAATGCTGTTGGCTGCGAATGTTATCAGATCGAATGGATCGGTTAGAGAGACATTCAGAAGCAATGAGGAATTTGCAACAACAACATTATGTGATGGATGGCAATTATGGGAAGGGGGAATAGTCTCTGATAATGTCACAAAGATAAGTTAATTCCAGGAAAGGTAAGAGAGGTAGTCAGCTAGTGAAGGAGTCTTTTGTGGATATACCCATTACAAACAGATATGCTGTTTTTGATAATGGAGGGATGATGGATTCTCAAGGGAATGTAGCACGATCAACCAAGTTTCTGGTCTTGAGACTGGCTCGAACGCAACGAGGGTTACGTCGGGTTCCAAGAGATCCCTTGTGTTAGTGGGTTGTCTCGTTCGAGGCACAGACAGAAATTTCTGTGGTCAGCAGCGAAAAATCAGAAAGTTGTGTTGCTTCCATGGTGCCAGGATCAAGGATGTTTCAGCGAGGGTGCAAAATGTTCTCATGGGGGAGAGGGGCCAGCAAGTGGTCATTGCCCACATTGGAAACAACGACATAGGAAGGGAAAACGTTTAGATTCTGAAAAGAGATTACAGAGCTAGGCAAACATTTAAATAGTTGGTCTTCGACTGTAGCAATATCTGGATTATTCCCGGTGAGTGTCGGAACTGGATGATAGAGCAGATGAATGCCTGTCTGAGGAGCTGGTGTATGGAAGAAGGATTCAAGTTTTTGGACGATTGAAATTTCTTTTGGAGGAGAAATGACAAATAGAAGAAGGACGGATTGCACCTAAATTAGAGGGGTAAAATATATACTGGCAGGGAAATTTGCTACAACTCCTCGGAAGTATTTAAACTAGCAAGGTGGGAGCAGTGGTGGGACCCAGGGAGATCGCGAGGAAAGAGATCAATCTGAGACTGGTACAGTTGAGAACAGAAGCGAGTCAAACAGTCAGTTCAGGCAGGGAGAAGATAGAACTAATTAAATAAACTGCATTTATTTCAATGCATGGGGCTTAATAGGGAAGGCAGATGAACTCAGGGAATGGTTGCGAACATGGGACTGGGATATTATAGCAATTACAAAAAAATGGCTCAGGGATGGGCAGGATTGGCAGCTTAATGTTCCAGGATACAACTGCTACAGGAAGGATAGACAGGAAAACAAGAGAGGAGGGAGAGTTGCATTTTTGATAAGGGATACCATTCCAGCTGTGCTGAGGGAGGATATTCCGAGAAATACATCAAGGGAAGTTATTTTGGTGAAACTGAGAAATAAGAAAGGGATGATCACCTGATTGGGATTGCACTATAGACCCCTTAATAGACAGAGAGAAATTGATAAACAAAATTGTAACGAGATCACAGCTATCTGGAAGAATAATAGTTCGGTTGTGGTAGCGAAAATTAACTTTCCAAACACTGACTGGGGCTGCGACAGTGTTAAGAGTTTCAATGAAAGGGAATTTGTTCAGTGTGTACAAGACAATCTTCTGATTCAGTATGTGGATATACCTAGTAAAGAAGGTGTAAAACTAGACCCACTCTTAGGAAATAAGGCAGGGCAGATGACTGAGGTGTCAGTGGGGGAGCACTTTGAGGAGGCGGACCACAATTTTATTCGATTTTTTAAAAAATGGAAAAGGATAGATCATATCTAAAAGTTGAAGTTCTGAATTGGAGAAAGGCCAATTTTGACAGTATTAGGCAGAAGCTTTCGAAAGCTGAATTGGAACAGATATTCAGATATTCATTTAATGGGAAGCCTTCAGAAATGAGATAACGAGAATCCTGAGAAATTATATTCTTGTTCGGGTGAAAGGAAAGGCTGGTAGTTATATGGAATGCTGGATGATTAGAGAAATTGGGGGTTTAGTTAAGATAAAGAAAGAAGTATATGTAAGATATAGACAGGAGAGTTCGAGTAAAACCTTAGAAGAGTATAAAGGCAGTAGGAGTATACATTAGAGGGAAATCAGGAGAGCAATAAGGGGACATAAGATAGCTGTTGAAAATACAATTAAGGAGAACCAAAGCGTTTTTACAAACACATTAAGGACAAAAGTGTAACGAGGGAGAGAACAGGGCCCCTCTAAGATCAGCAAGTCTGCCTTTGTGCGTAACCATAGAAAGTGGGGAGATACTAAATGAGTATTTTGCATCAGTATTTCCTGTGGAAAAGGTCATGGAAGATATAGACTGTAGGCAAATAGATGGTGACGTCGTGCAAAATTTCCAGATTACAGAGCAGGAATTGCTGGATGTCTTGAAAGGGGAAAAGGTGGATATATCCACAGGACCTGATCAGCTGTACCTAGAAATCTGTGGAAAGCTAGAGAAGTGATTGCTGGACCTCTTGCTGAGATATTCGTATTATTGATAGTCAGAGGTGAGTTGCTGGAAGATTGCAAGTTGGCTAAGCTGGTGCCACTGTTTAAGAAGGATGGTAAGGACTAACTAGGGATCTATAGACCAGTGAGCCTGACCTCGGTGGTGGCAAGTTGTTAGAGGAATCCTGAGGGACAGGATGCACATGTATTTGGAAAGACAAGGGCTGATTAGGAATAGTCTACATGGCTTTGTGCGTGGGAAATCATGTCTCACAAACTTGATTGAGTTTTCTGAGGAAGTAACAAAGAGGTTTGATGAGGCCAGAGAGATGGATGTGATCTATATGTATATCAGTAAGTCGTTCGACAAGGTTCCCCAAGGAAGACTGATTAGAAAGGTTCGATCTCACGTAATGTCGGGAGAACGAGCCATTTGGATACAGATCTAGCTTAAAGGTAGAAGACAGGGTGGTGGTGGAGGGTTGTTTTTCAGACTGGAGACCTGTGACCAGTGGAGTGCCACAAGGATCAGTGCTGGGTCCTCTACGTTTTGTCATTTTCATAAATGATTTGGATGCGAGCATAAGAGGTATAGTTAGTAAGTTTGCAGCTGACACCAAAATTGGACAGATAGTGGAAAGCGAAGAGGTTTACATCCGATTGCAACAGGACCTTGACCAGATGGGCCAATAGGCTGAGAAGTGGCAGCTGGAGTTTATTTCGGATAAATGTGAGGTGCTGCATTTTGGGAAAGCAACTCTGAGCAGTACTTATACACTTAATGGCATGTTCCAAGGGAATGTTGCTGAACAAAAAGACCTTGGAGTATAGGTTCATAGCTCCATGAAAGTGGAATCGCAGATAGATAGGATAGTGAAGAAGGCGCTTGGTATGCTTTCAATTATTGCTCAGAGTATTGAGTACAGGTGTTGGGGTCATGTTGCGGCTGTACAGGACATTGGTTAGGCCATTGTTGGAATATTGCGTGCAGTTCTTGCCTCCTTCCTATCGGAAAGACGTTGTAAAACTTGAAAGGGTTCAGAAAGCATTTTGATTAGATTCCCTACAGTGTGGAGCAAGCCCTACAGCCGAACAAGTCCACACCAACCGTCCTTTGAGTAACCCATCCAGACGCATTTTCCTCTGACGAATTAACCTAAAACATGTGAGCAATTTAGCATGGCCAATTAACCTAACCATCTTTGGACTGCAGGAGGAAACCGGAGCAAACCCACACAGATGCGGGGCAATTGTGCAAATTCAACGCAGGCATTTTCCCAAGGCCAGAATTGAATCTGGGACCTTAGCACTGTAAGACAATAGTGATAACCAATAAGCCACCGTGCCACCAAAGGGAGTTGCTAGGGTTGCAGGATTTGCGATATTAGGAGAGGCTGAACAGGCTGGGGCTCTGTTCCCTAGAGCGTCAGAGGTTTATAGAGGTTTACAAAATTATGAGTGGCATGGATATGGTAAATAGGCAAAGTCTTTTCCCTGGGGTCGATGCGTCCTGAACAACAGAGCAGAGGTGCAGGATGAGAGGGGAAAGATATCAAAGAGACTCATGCACAACGTTTTTCCATAGAGCTACCTGCGGAAGTGATAGAGGCTAGTACAATTGCAACATTTAAGAGGCATTTGGATGGGTATATGAATAGGAAGTGTTTGGAGGGCTACGGGCGGGGTGCTGGCTGGTGGGACTAGATTGGGTTCGGCTATCTGATCGGCATGGACTGGTTGAACCGAAGAGTCTGTTTCCATGCTGAACATCTCTATTACTCTATTAGTAAGAAAATGGAATAGTGGAGGATTGATGGATTGATCGTTTGCACAGATTTGCACAACATCGAACGCTGAAGGGCCTGTTAATCATTCTAATGTGGCACCTGTCAAACACACTTGTTTCCAATTGAAATTTCATTTTAGTGTTTGTATTCGAGAGAGAAAGATATTGAGTCAATATTACTCCCCTGTGTCTTATTTACAATGAACATGATGACGATTGTGAACTTTTTTCCTCGGACACTGTGGCCTCTCGAACTGCATCTCTACTTATATGCTTGCTGTGGCAGCAGCAGACCTGCTGGTCTTAATTATTCATGTAATAGTTTATAACATGCTCATGCATCGCATTCAGTTGACTTTTCTGTCTCATACATACATTTTCATTTCAAGTTTAATTTCTACATGACTTGTTTTGTGCTCAATGTTTCAGGCTGGTTCACTTTTGGTTGGTTTCATCGGCTGTCCAAAGGGTAAGACAAGTTATTGTATGGTGCGAATTGCAGGCATTGTTACAGGTACGAGCTACACCTTCACACTTGCTAACGATATTTATATTATCATTCCATACAAGCATGAACACAAGATTAACAAGGTGAAATAGAACTGTCAGGAAAATGTGATTTTCTTTTCGTTGGCAGGAATATTGTACGTGTGGTTTTACAGCATCTGTTTAGTTTGGTTTCCTTTCATTTTAATTGCCTGATTTAATGCATTGAAAATCAGACATATATTAATAAATGGTTAGGCCACGAGAATCTATTACAGTCACAGAATTGACGATAAATATGATCCCAAGGTTAAATTCGAACAATAGACAATAGACAATAGGTGCAGGAATAGGCCATTCTGCCCTTCGAGCCTGCACCACCATTCAATATGATCATGGCTGATCCTGTTCCTGTTCGTGCCTTATCTTCATAACCCTTGATTCCACTATCTTTGAGAGCTCTATCCAACTCATTCTTAAATGAGTCCAGAGACTGGGCCTCCACTATCCTCTGGGGCAGAGAATTCCACACAGCCACCATTCTCTGGGTGAAGAAGGTTCTCCTCATCTCTTCTTAAATCGTATGCCCCATATTTTTAAGCTGTGTCCTCTGGTTCAGCACTCACCCACCAGTGGAAACATGTTTCCTGCCTCCAGAGTGTCCAAATCTTTAATAATCTTACATATCTCAATTAGGTCCCCTCTCAGTCTTCTAAACTCAAGGGTTTACAAGCCCAGTCGCTCCAGTCTTACAGCCTAAGGTAGTCCCGCCATTCCAGGAATTGACCCCGTGAACCTACGCTGCACTCCCTCAATAGCCAGAACGAAAGCAATTGCTTTGTTCTTTGCTTTTTCAGGAAATTTCGTTCTGTTTCGGATGACAACTGGGACAACCTTTCTGATGACCAGAGTCATAAACCTAAATTACCGAGGAGATTTTGGAAATCCAGCCTCTATCACAGATGAAGTTGGAGCTGTGCTGAGTTTTTTGAGTTCCTATTCAAACATGTGTATTTACAAAGTGACACAGAAGAAATTCAGAGAAGAGCTGTTGGAACTTCTCAGATTAACCTCTTTGGAATTGTGAAGTTGTTAAATGCCCAAAAGAAAGATGAAAGAGAATATGTATTGGCAGAATAAAATTGAAGTTCTCTCACGCTTTCAATGAATCCGACATATTCTTAGTATGCCTGCCTATAAATGAATATCACAGAGGGGGGTAAAACGACAGTGTTCATCACTCTTTATTGACTTGACCACGAATGTAATTACTGTGTTATTCCACATTTCCACATTGGTCTATCCATTGCTGGCAATTCAAGATATTTCTCTTCATACAAAATTGTTCCATCTATTATGAACAGAACCAGAAAAGCTCAACATATATTTAGTCAATAATGCACTGCCGAAGTTTTGTTTGCATTAAACATAATTGTGCTGTTTTCAAACGTAATTTGACTGCTAAAACTGCTGGCTTTGGCGAAACATATGCTTTCTTTTTACACTACAGTTGAAATGCAGACAAAATGAACAAAATCGAATAAAGTTGCCATAACTAATTCTATCGGAATAGTTAGTCAAAAGTATAATATCTGCATGCAAGTGTGTGCGTAAAATATATATCAGAAAAATATGTGCGTAATTAAATAATTACGATTTAGTAATTGTTCCAATATCAAAACATTCATTAACACATATGTGGCAAAGGCAAATTTATTTTAAAAAAACTAGTCTTGCAAACAAGTCTAGTAGTAGGGCGAGAACCCCAGGCTTTAGCTGCAAATATCAGAAGAGTAGTAGCTTCCACATCCAGCTTCACGGTCCCCAAAACAGCAGAAAGGCAAACTTATTAATCCTGTTTCTGTGGGAGCTTGATCCCAGCTATTCACGCTGCTTCTCTTGTTCCAGCTGAAATAAAACAAGCTCTCACAAAACAAGTTATTTTACTGGTATTGGATAGATCCTTCGCAGCTCTGACTGAGACTTGCTTCATGTCAAAGAACAAAGTTTTTCTTTGAAAGTCACAGTATCATCACACCTTCCTGCTTCAAAAGGTAAACCATCAACATGTATAGATATTTATGATTTTAACAAAAAAATAGCGTCATGTTATCAGTAGATGAAAATGTATTGCTGGAAAAGCGCAGCAGGTCAGGCAGCATCCAAGGAACAGGAGAATCGACGTTTCTTCCTCATGTTATTAGTACACTACAATACATATACAGTACTCTAGCATGAATTAAAAAAAGTACAACAGTCCATACAGTTGGACTTCTTTCATCACCAAACGCCTCTTACTTCCGCCATGAACGTCAAAATGACGCTTCTTCCGGTCTTTCCTCTTGTCCTGTCAAGTGTACAGTTATCAAACTGAGAAGCTTCAAAAATAAACTTCATTGATGTTTTTTCCATTATTTGGCACAAAATGACGAGAGTTGGAGTTCAGGTGCATACATTTTTAAAATGGGGCTAACAGGCGCAGAAAAGAATCTGGCTCATGAAATTCTTCTATTCATAGCGAGACAGCTTGGGTTTAAGGAGTCTGGACTCATCTTACAGAAATGAAAAATCTTGGTTATACGGCCCATGAAGTGCAGACCACATATGGAGCCCTACCTTAACACGGCTGTCTTCACCTTGGTGTGAGAACAATGTAGGTGTGCAAGAATGGTTACTGAAGTCCAGGGATTACAACAAGAGGTTAACAAATTAAGACGATCACTTCAATGCGTGAGAACGTTAAGAGGTGATCTGATTGAAATCGCGAAGACACCAATATATGAAGATAGGATTGATAAAGAAACCGTGTTTCCACTGATCACAGCTTCGAGAACGAGGGGCATAGTCCGAGAATTAGTGCCACAGCATTCAGGAGAGCTGTTAGGAAACCATTCTGTACACAAATTAAAGTGGATATTGTTTCAAATTTTATTATTCATTCTGGGTTCAATATTGATTGTGAAGCAAAGATAGGAAGCGAAATGGGCCAAAAGTGGAAGTATGGAGTGAGTCCACGGATCTGTCCTGATATCGAATAAAAGATGGAACAGGCCGAGTGGGTCTGAAATGAATACACTTCTTCTTCCGTTCCTCTGTTGTTGGCACAGTGTACATGAGAAGAGTTATACCAGCAATGGTGCAGGAGCTGAGGGCTCAAGGAGTCTAACAGCCTACACATGATTACATATGGAGAAAGTGAAGACTGCAGATGCTGGAGATCAGAGTCGACAGTGTGTTGCTGGGAAAGCACAACAGTTCAGGAAGCATCCGAGAAGAAGGGAAATCGACGTTTTTTGCAAACTCCCTTACCGAGAAATACAGTTTGTGGGCGGGGGCGATAGGTGAAATAAGGTAAAGGAGAAGGTGAGAGATCAGAGGGGGGAGTGGTGGACAGGTCAGGATGGCGTGGCCAAATTTAAGGCTTAGGACTGGAATAATGGGAGGCGAGGGGGAATGAAGAAAATGTTGAAATCCACATTTAACACGTGTAGTTGCAGAGCTACAAAGCAGAATATGAGGAGTTCTTCCTCCAGGCATCGGGTGATAATGTTTTGGCAGTGGAGGGTGCCCTTAATGGAGTGGGAGGGGAGATAACGTTTTCAGCTCAAGATGGTAGATTTGGTGGAAAACTGAAACGTCTGGGCGTTTCCAGAGACCAGGATAGCCCACAGCCCGTCAAGCAGAGCTTGCCTTTTCTCAGAAAGGTAAAACAGATAATCATTCTACTGGCAGAGGAGATATGTTATCCAAGTCTTCCAATCATTGGTTTCGCTGGTGATCTCTGTGCAATTTTTTTATTGTCAATTTGTCTGAATTTCCTTGGGGTGCCAACACTATTCTGGGAAAGCTATAATATTACACGGATTTCAGCGATGTATTGGCACATGTTCAAACTATACAGTCGTCAAATGTCTATCCAAAGTGTCCCTGTCCCACATAAATAATAATCTTGACAAAGTTCCACTTTTGCTGAGTTATGGAGAAAACTGACGAGGATCGACTGTAGTTATGGAGAGGATGTTTCCTCATATGGGCAATTCTGGTTCGAGTCTTCATCCTTTTAGAATAAGGTTCAGCAGATATAAAACAGAGAGGTGAATAAAGTAATGATCTCAAAGTGTCGTTAATGTATGAAATTCAATGCCCTCAGAAAGTGGTGGAAATCAGGACCAAACTGAATAAATGGAACCTGGAAATGGACAATTTCGTATCAGTAATGGGGCAAAGTTTTATGGAGCGTTCTGCTGAAAGTTGGCTTTGAGGCGAAGATGAAGGCGGTAATGATCGTAATGGATGGTGGAGCATTTTGAAGGCCCTGAATGATCAACTCTTTCTCCCACATTACATAAAGCTTAACTACAGTCTATTTAGATCTCTTACTCAAGAAACGTCTCTTTAAATTAATTTGACAGACTTTCAGTTTTTATGCCTTAAAATAAGGCAGGTTTGGGATGAGAGTGAAAGTTTGGGTTAATTCATCACAAGGATATGAACAGCACCTCATTTGACACAATTTCCTGAACTGATAATGGGACTTTTGCCCATGGTCTTACAAACTCAACACAATGACGTTATGTCTCCTAAGTCTTTTAGCCACTAAAATAATGATGCCATTTGCTTCAAATTTATATGGTGACTAATTTGTTTTCACGTCTTCTGCCTAAGTTTTCTTGTTCTCTGAACACAAACGTGACCAACACAGCTTTGTAACGTTGTGAAGAACGAAATATTCCAAAAGGGATACAGCACAGACTTTTAAGATTATCCATCTCCTTGGTGATTTATGAAATATACTTCTTTCTGTAATCTAAATCGGGAATCCAGAATAATGAATTGTAATCGAAATTCGTGACTCGATCTGTCTCCTTTATTCATGAAATGGTCATTCAACGTAGCAAACACAGATCATCAGTACAGTACAAGCACACTTTTTGGTAGAATTTTCACGTTACTAAAATAAAACAATAAATGAAATGGACAAACTAACTTCGGAAATTGTGAAGGGGGTGTAATTCTAGAATTCACATTAGAATGGGAATGCCGTTATACTGGAAAAGGTCTGGACCAGATTGACCAGAAGGTTTCCTGGGCTCGAGAGTTTCGCACATGAAGAGAGATTTATTAAACTTGAATCGCGAGCATTGACACAGAGGAGATTGGGATGGAACAAGTAGGAAACGTATAAAATGAGGACAAGCATAGGCAGGTTGAACAAAATATCTTTTTTTTCCCCCGATATGAGAAGTATTAATATTCATGGGATCAAGGTGTAATTTCAGGACAGAAGGCAATGGGAAAATGAGATGCCCAACATTTTCATCCAGAGATTGATGAAATCTGGGACTCCATGCTTGCAAAAGTGTCAGATGCCAAACCCGCCATAACATTGAAAAAAGAACGTTAGATGCACTTTTGCAACGCCAATGAATGCAAGGTTTTCATTCCAAGTGCTCGAAAATGGGATTAGAATATTCGTGGAATGGTTTATGACTCGTGAAGACTTGCTGTACTTTAGGTTCGTCTTTCCTGATGTAATCCTCTTTAAACTTATCACTTACACTGACACTTTCATGTTCCCAACATCTAACTAAGCTCATCCACACGTCTGATATTTGGACAAAATTTCCGTTACTAATTACTGAGCCATCACAGGCAGTCAGGTAATTTCACATTTTGATTTTTACGCTTGTGGAACCGCATGCTTTACAATTGAAGTAACATTTCTGTATTCTATTCACATGAAACAAATGTTGAGTCAATGTTCCTCTCATGTGTCTTGCTTTCAGGGAACATGATTACAATTGTCATTTTTGTGAAGACAAACTGTGACCTGCTGAAGTGCACCTCTATCTGTGTAGTTGCCATTGCAACAGCAGACCTACTGATTATAATCAATAACATGATAGCTAATGGCATTTTTATGCATCACTTTTTATTATCTTTCCTATCTCGTACGCACATTCGTATGTTTAATTGCAATATGGATTATCTTGTGATCAATTTATTGGTCTGTTTCAAGTCACGTTCTTTTTTGATCATTTGATCTGCTGTCCAAAGTTTAAAGCAATGTTTTGTACAATATGAGTTGCACGCACAATTATAATCGTGAGTTGTAACTTCATTCTCATTAAGCATACCGGAATTGTAGTTATATATGAAATTGAAAATGTATTAACAAGGTGAAATCGAAATTCAAGTTAAGTGTGGCATTGTTCTTCTCAACTGCAGAAATAGTGTACGTCGGTTTAAGAGGTCCGTTTTGTTTGTCTTCCTTTTATACTAATTGCCATCTTTAACGCATTGACAAACAAACATATACTCGTGAACAGGAAAGCACGCAGAGCAATCCAGAGTGATGCATTGACAATCCATATGATTCTGAGATAAAGATTCAAATGCAATCTATTGTTTTTGCTCTTTGGTATATCCGGAAGATTCATTCTACTGCAATGACAAATGTGATAATCTCTGAAATGACCAGAATCACAAGCATCAATGAATACCAAAGAGACTTTGCAAATCCGGCATATATTGCAGCCGAAGCTGGAGGCATGCTGAAGTACTTGAAATCCTGTTCAAAGTCGTGCACTTGTGCAGGGACCCAAATGAGATTCAGAGAAGACCTGGTGGATATTCACTAATCGTCCTGACCCTTCATTTTAATGTTATTAGATATGAAAGGATGATGATTAAGAACACTGTTGGCTGATAGAAATAGATTTTTTCTTATCCATTGTATGCCAGGATAATTTATTATGTCTGGACAAAGAAGATGAATGGGGAGAAAATAAAATAACTGTCCCTAATTCTTGACTGTTTTAACGTCAAATTGTTATGAAATGAGCTCTGACGTCACAGTCCAGGTGGAAATTGCAGTCGTGATTTAACTCTGCTATAATCGTTTTTATTAAATGTACAGACAGAATGCTTCCTCAAGCATATTCATTCACCAAAACTGTTTATAAGTATTCAACAACATTGAAATTAAAATGTGTTATTTGTGGAAGGGCAAGTATTAGATAAAGGAGGATTGTTATTCACATGAGACAGCAAAAATGTGATAAATTATGGAGGAAAGCAATATTTTAAAAGTCGAAAATCTCAACGAAATAAACTTGATTGCAACTGACAATTGCTCAAACCTAATAGTACGAATGTGATTTTTTTTCTGCAGTCAATTATCCGTCACTTCCCATTCCTGATTGAATTGTGGTCCAAGAGTTATCAATGCTGCCTCACAACGCCAGGGACACTGATTCGATTCCAGTCTGGACGATTGTCTGTGTTGAGTTTGCACATACTCCCGGTGTTTTCATGGGTTTCCTCTGGGTGCTTCAGTTTCCTCACAGAATCAAAACATGTGCAGGTGAAGTGAATTTGCACTTCTAAATTCTCCATAGTCTTCTTGGACATGTAGGTTAGGTGCACTCGTCTGGGGAACTGTAAAGTAATAGGTTCAGTGAATGGGTCTGAGTGGAGACTCTGCAGAAGATCGATATGGGCTTGTTGGGACAAAATGGCCTGTTTCCACACTGTCGGGATTCTATTATTCCATTCTATGTTTTTGAAAATACAGAGCAATTGATGGAGAGATATATGACATATACCGAGGCCAGCATTAGGGTGAATTCCTCTCAGCCAAATAAGTTTACAAAATAATTTGGAGCTTTTAGTCCTGCCAATGTTGTCGGTTAGTTTGCTGATTCTTAAGGAACATTTTATCCTACAGTTTATGATTTAAATTTCGCATAATTTCTAATTTCCATCAATTCACAGCTGCACCACAGAAGCGGTCTCATGAGTGCATTCAGCATATTTCACTAAAAATTTAACACAGCAAGTACAAAGTAGAATTTTTTGGAGGAAATCAGCTGGTTTAGCAGAATTGTTTGAAAAAAATGTTTCGAATCCCGTCAGATTTCTTCAGATTTCGACGCTCTTAACAGAGAATGTTATGTCAGTTTGATCATTACGCATTTACAACACGCAATTTCATTTTTACTTTCATTTTAAATTTAAATTGACCTGCATGTATGTGCTTCATTTCATTTTAGACAGTCGTTTTGCATTTTTCAAAATGTTCTCTCGTAATAAGCATATACCTGTAAATTACCAGCATATACCTGAATAGGTATACCATATCCACATATAATCTGGCAAAATTCATCACGTTTTGAAAATGTCTAATGCATGTTCTCTTAGTTTTTTTCGCTGTTAGGAAAACTGTTTTGTTTATCCTTGTCCTGATCTTTCTGCTCTCTAGAGCCTCGCTTGTAAATCACGTCTGCACTATTCCCATGGCATTCCCGTCTCTGGAAGAGTGTGTGTTCCGAACAGTCAATGATTCTCCTGGAAGATATATCTAGCATCTTTGGTTAGTTATTTATAATCTGTTTGCTGTTATAGAACATAGAACATAGAATATAGAAGAATACAGCGCAGAACAGGCCCTTCGGCCCTCGATGTTGCGCCGATCAAAGCCCACCTAACCTACACTAACCCACTATCCTCCATATACCTATCCAATGCCCGCCTAAATACCCATAAAGAGGGAGAGTCCACCACTGCTACTGGCAGGGCATTCCATGAACTTACGACTCGCTGAGTGAAGAACCTACCCCTAACATCAGTCCTATATCTACCACCCCTTAATTTAAAGCTGTGCCCCCTTGTAATAGCTGACTCCATATGTGGAAAAAGGTTCTCACTGTCAACCCTATCTAACCCCCTAATCATCTTGTACACCTCTATCAAGTTACCCCTAAACCTTCTTTTCTCCAATGAAAACAACCCCATATGCCTCAGCCTTTCCTCATAGGATCTTCCTACCATACCAGGCAACATCCTGGTAAACTTCCTCTGCACCCGTTCCAGTGCCTCCACATCCTTCCGATAGTATGGCGACCAAAACTGCACACAATATTCCAGATGCGGCCGCACCAGAGTCTTATACAACTGCAGCATGACCTCAGGACTCCGGAACTCAATTCCTCTACCAATAAAAGCCAGTACGCCATATGCCTTCTTCACTGCACTATTTACCTGGGTGGCAACTTTCAGAAATCTGTGTTCATGGACACCAAGATCCCTCTGCTCTTCCACACTACCAAGTATCCGACCATTAGCCCAGTACCCCATCTTTTTGTTACTCTTACCAAAGTGAATCACCTCACACTTAGCTACATTGATCTCCATTTGCCACCTTTCTGCCCAGCTCTGCAGCTTCTCTATATCCCGCTGTAACCTGCCATATCCTTCCTCACTGTCTACAACTCCTCCGACTTTCGTATCATCCGCAAACTTGCTCACCCAATCTTCTACCCCTTCCTCCAGGTCATTTATAAAAATGACAAACAGCAATGGTCCCAAAACAGATCCTTGCGGAACACCGCTAATGACGGCACTCCAAGATGAACCTTTGCCATCAACTACTACCCTCTGTCTTCTTCCAGCCAGCCAATTCCTAATCCAAACCTCCAACTCACCCTCAATGCCATATCTCTATTTTCTGCAGTAGCCTACCATGGGGGACCTTATCAAACGCCTTACTAAAATCCATATATACCACATCTCTCGCTTTCCCCTCATCTGCCTCCTTAGTCACCTTCTCAAAGAATTCAATAAGGTTTGTGAGGCACGACCTGCCCTTCACAAAACCATGCTGACTATCCTTGATCACATTATTCTTATCCAGATGTGCATAAATCCTATCCCTTACAATTCTCTCTAAGACTTTGCCCACAACAGAAGTGAGACTCACTGCCCTATAGTTACTAGGATTATCCCTACTCCCCTTCTTGAACAAGGGAACTACGTTTGCTAGCCTCCAGTCCTCTGGCACTACTCCTGTAGACAATGAGGACACAAAAATCAAGGCCAATGGCTCTGCAATCTCCTCCCTTGCTTCCCAGAGAATCCTAGGATAAATGCCATCAGGCCCAGGGGACTTATCTATTTACACCCTTGCCAGAATTTCCAACACCTCTTCTCTACATATCTCAAAGCCATCCATTCTACTTATTCCTGCCTCAGTATTCATATCGACAACAATGTCCTGTTCCTGAGTGAATACTGACGAAAAGTATTCATTCAGTGCCTCCCCAATCTCTTCAGCCTCCACACGCAACTTCCCATTACTATCCTTGATTGGACCTCTTCCTACCCTAGTCATTCTTTTATTCCTAACATACCTATAGAAAGCCTTAGTGTTTTCCCTAATCCTACCAACTAAGGACCTTTCATGTCCCCTCCTTGCTGCTCTTAGCTCTCTCTTCAGGTCCTTCCGGGCTACCTTATAACTCTCAATCGCCCCTATTGAACCTTCACGCCTCATCTTTACAAAGGCCGCCCTCTTCCATTTAACAAGGGATTCCAATTCCTTATTAAACCACGGCTCCCTCTCACGACCCTTTCCTCCCTGCCTGATAGGTACGTACTTATCAAGGACACTCAATAGTTGCTCCTTGAACAAGTTCCACATATCAATTACGCTCTTGCCTTGGAATCTACTTTTCCAATCCACACATCCTAAGTCATGCCTCAACGCATCATAATTTTCCTTCCCCCAGCTATAACTCTTGCCCTGTAGTACACACTTATCCCTCTCCATCACTAGAGTAAAAATCACCGAATTGTGGTCACTGTCCCCAAAGTGCTCACCTACCTCTAGTTCTAATACCTGGCCTGGTTCGTTACCCAGAACCAAATCCAGTCTGGCCTCACCTCTTGTTGGCTTATCTACATATTGTGTCAGGAAACTCTCCTGCACACATTGGACAAACACTGACCCATCTAACGAACTTGAGCTATAGCTTTCCCAATCAATATCAGGAAAGTTAAAGTCCCCCATAACAACCACCCTATTACTGTCACTCTTCTCCTGAATCATCTTCGCAATCCTTTCTTCAACGATTCTAGGACTATTAGGAGGCCTGTAAAAGACTCCTAACAGGGTGACCTCACCTTTCCTATTCCTAAACTCAACCCAAACTATCTCAGATAGCAAATCTTCGTCCATCATCCTTTCCACCGCTGTAATACTATCTTTGACAAGCAAAGCCACACCCCCCTCCCTCTTTTACCCCCACCTCTGACCCTTCTAAAACATTTAAACCCTGGAACCTGCAACAGCCAATCCTGTCCCTGATCTAGCCATGATCCGAAATAGCCACAACATCGAAGTCCCAGGTCCCAACCCACGCTGCAAGTTCACCTACCTTATTTCGTCTACTTCTGGCATTAAAGTATACACACTTCAAGCCACTCTTCTATTTACAGGCACCCTCCTTTAAGATTGATGCCATCTTCCTAACCTCCCTACACTCCAGGTCCTGCACCCTAAAGCTATAGTCTGGGTTCCCATGCCCCTGCAGAGTTAGTTTAACCCCCCCCCCCCCCCCAGAGCACTAGCAAACCTCCCCCCAAGGATACCGGTGCCCCTCAGGTTCAGGTGCAGACCATCCTGTTTATAGAGGTCCCACATTCCCCAGAAAGAACCCCAGTTATCGAAGTACCGAAATCCCTCACTCCTGCACCATCCCTGTAGCCACGCATTTAACTCTTCTCTCTCCCTGTTCCTCGACTCTCTATCACGTGGCACGGGTAACAAACCAGTGACAACAACTCTGTTCGTTCTAACTCTGAGCTTCCAACCTAGCTCCCTAAAAGCCTGTCTAACATCCTCAGCACTCCTCCTACCTATGTCATTGGTGTCAATATGGACCACGACTTCAGGCTGCTCCCCCTCCCCCTTAAGTACCCGGAAAACACGATCAGAGACATCACGTACCCTTGCACCTGGGAAGCAACATACCAAACGTGAGTCTCTCTCGTTCCCACAAAACCGCCTATCTGTTCCCCGAACTATCGAGTCCCCAATTATTATTGCTCTGCTCTTCTCCACCCTTCCCTTCTGAGTAGCGGGGACAGGCTCCGTGCCAGAGGCCTGAGCCCCGTCACTTACCCCTGGTAAGTCGTCCCCCCTACAAGTATCCAAAACGGTATACGTGTTCTTGAGGGGAAAGGCCGCAGGGGGTCCCTGCACTGGCTGCTTCCTCCCAGTCCCTCTCACTGTCACCCATCTATCTTCCATCTTTGGAGTTACTGCTTCCCTATAGCTCCGATCTATGACCCCCTCTGCCTCCCGAATGTTCCGAAGTTCATCCAACTCCAGTTCCAGTTCCCTAACACGGTCTTGGAGGAGCTGGAGATGGGTGCACTTCCTGCAAGTGTAGTCAGCAGGGACGTCCATGGCATCCCTCACCTCATACATGTTGCAGGAGGAACATTGCACTGCCTTCACTGCCATCCCTCTAAAGCTAACCTTTATTTTAAAACAATTCTGGGTCTAAAGAATACAACAAGCAAAATTCAGCACTTACCTACTTACCACAACGGATCTTATTATTAGGTTAGAGTAGGAGGGCGGGTGGGAGGCACTGCTTTTTCAGTTATCTCCGTTCATGCTCTCATACATTTAATGAGTTATGCACATGAACGCCCGATTTTTTTTTTGTTAATTAGAAAAGAAAAGTTAGAACAAAAACAGCACCAATGTGAACAGACATGGAGCTGATTCTACAAAATAAAACGCGAAGCTACTCGAGTGACCGATCTTAGCCAAATGAATGAGGTAATAGTCATCTCGGACCTTAAAGAAGAAGATGAAGAAGGATGTGCAGCAGGCTACGACATTTATGTCGATAATTTCTGCCTTTTCCTCACATTGTTCTTCGTAAAGATCACACATAGCTCCCCATGATAGACAATGTTGAAGGTTCAGAACAGTTGAAGGCAGATATGTGTCTTTTTTCTCACTTTGAAACGGCAGTCCTTTACTTTGAAATGACCTCCATGTATTTTAGAATCTGTAACAAGGAGGAAGAACAGTGCCTCTAATGTCCTACCTCTTCAAAATTGCGCTTCAATTCTCATTATCCAGAAGTTTAGACAGATGGTTCCAATTCCTTCTGAAACAGTGCACTTACTCACGTAGCAACCTTTGGATCATTCATTACCAAGGCTATTGGATTCTACCTACATACAAAGATGTACATTGTTCAGGTAAGTAGGTTTTCAAATGAACACCAGGAACTGCTTCAATTTTGCATCTGTTTTATTCTGATCCACTTGCAATCTAAAAATCTTTTGTTTGCCAATTTGTCCATTGTACATGCATCCAAATATTCTGCATCAATATATAAGTAAGCACAAGATCCGCTGAACAACAACATTCACAATCTGCATGTTTTCTGAAAGCTATTGTAGCTTCGTATATACATTATCAAAGTGAATGACCCCACAACAAAAGCAATACACTGGGAAATCTGTTCTTTTCCACTTCTCTGTTCCATTCCAAGAGGAGTCACGTTGGATATTAACATTAAAATTTGCTGTCTCTCCCCACATAGTCCGAGATCTATCAAGTATCAGCAACACTTTATAATAGGTAACATTGCCCTTCCCCACACAGTGCTCTGTGTGACATTATATCTTCATTCCGTTAACTTGTTTAAGGCGCTTTTTACCTTGCCCGCCATTTTATTTCTTTTGCATTGTCAGCAAGCCTACATGTATTAATGTCTGCTTCATCATCCGATCGATCAACTTAGTAAACTATAACTTGAGACCCAGCAATGCCTCTTGCAAAATTCTAAACGTATTACCCAGAACAACACTGAGTTTATCCGAGGACTTCATTCCCAAATTGCTTTTACTATTTTGGCAGATGACATTTCGTTTTGCACATTGAAAGTTAAAACCTTGCAAGGTGTCTGTTCATGGTCTCTGATTTGAAAACTTTCTGACATTGTTTCACAAATTAATTCACTTTTGCTATCGTGCAAGCAGACCTCAAGTTCTGAAAACCACCTTGCGAACCTATTTTGTAAAGAAACAATTTAAATTCCCCTCATTTTATTGTTTGATGGTGTTATTTGCTACCTTATTCTTTTAAACGAATGAACATAGACTGTTTTTATTCTCATTGTGTGACATCGGTGTCACTGACTGACCAACCTTTCTCTAATACACCAACCCCCACATCCCAACTTGACAAAGCGGTGATGAGCTGTTTTCTTGAGCGTTAAAAGTCACACACAACAGAATATAGACGAAAAGACTTATTTGAAATCACAAACTATTGGAGCAATGCCCATTCATCTGGTGAAGTCTTGAACTACTGTAGCCCATGTATTGCAGTTGGATCGAAGAAGTCATTTGACGTGGATTTCATGAAGACTGAATCAAACACAATGAGAAAACTGTGACATATTTCGAAGTCGGGATGTTGAGAGACTTGGAGGTGATGTTTCACGTGGACTGCGGAATTGTGCACAATACTCTAGCTGTGCCCTAACTAATATTTTATATATTTCCAGCATAATCTTCCTACTCTTAAAATGCAACACATTATTAATGAAGGCAAGAACACTATATACATGCTTAAACATTTCACCGATATCCCCTGCGACATGAAGAGACTAACATACGCAATCACCAAGTTCTCTCTGATCCACTGTACTTCCAAGGATATTCCCTTGACCTATTTTTCCTGCCCAAGTGCATCGTCTGACATTTATCCAGTTCATAGTCCACCAAGAGGCCTGATTGGTCAAAATGGGGAAAACTGACGCCTGATCTCAGGATGCTTGACTGAGAGTTATACTAGGCAAAAGAAAAATGACTGCAGATGCTGGAACCCAGAGTCCAGATTAGAATGGTTCGGGAAATGCACAGCAGCTCAGGAAGCAGCCGAGGAGCTGTAAAATCGACGTTTTGGAAAAAAGCCCTTCATTAGGAATACAGGCTGAGAGCCTGAAGTGTGGAGAGATAAATGAGAGGAGGGTGGGGGTGGGGAGAAAATAGGATAGAGTACAATAGGTGAGTGGGGAAGGGGATGAAGGTGATAGGTCAGGGGGAGAGTGGATTGCATAGGTGGAAAAGAAGATAGGCAGGTAGGACAAGTAATGGGGACAGTGCTGAGCTGGAAGCTTGGAACTGGGGTGAGGTGGGGGATGTGGAAATGAGGAAACTGTTGAAGTCCACATTGATGCTCTGTGGTTGAAGTGCTCTGAGGCGGAAGATGAGGCGGTCTTCCTCCAGGCATCGGATGGTGAGGGAACGGCGGTGAAGGAAGCCCAGGAACTTCATGTCCTCAGCAGAGTGGGAGGGGAAGTTGAAATGTAGGGAAACAGGGCAGTGTGGTTGATTGGTGCGGGTATTATAGAGATGTTCCCTAAAGCGCTCTGCTGGGAGGCGTCCAGTCTCCCCAGTATAGAGGAGATCGACCGGATACAATAAATGATATTAGTGGATGTGCAGGTAAAGCTTTCATGGATGTGGAAGGCTCCTTTAGAGCATTGGATGGAGGTGATGGAGGAGGTTCTGCAATTCCTGCGGTGGCAGAGGAAGGTGCCAGGATGGGAGGATGGGTTGTAGGGCGCGTGGACCTGACCAGGTAGTCACGGAGGGAACGGTCTTTGCGGAAGGTGGAAACGGGTGGGGTGGGAAATATATCCCTGGTGGTGGGGCCCGTTTTGAGGTGGCGGAAATGTCGGCGGATGATTTGGTTTATGCGAAGGTTGGTAGGGTAGAAGGTGAGCACCAGGCGAGTTCTGTCATTGTTACGGTTGGAGGGGTGGGGTCTGAGGGCAGAGGTGTGGGATGTGGACGAGGTGCATTGGAGCTCATCTTTAACCACGTGGGAAGGGAAATTGCAGTCTGTAAAGAAGGAAGCCATCTGGTGTGTTATGTGTTGGAACTGGCCCTCCTGGGAGCAGATACGGAGAAGGCAGAGGAATTGGGAATACGGGAAGGAATTTTTGCAGGAGGTAAGTTGGGAAGAGGTTTAATCCAGATAGGTATGGGAGTCGGTGGGTTTTTATAAAATGTCGGTGTTAAGTCGGTCGTCGTTAATGGAAATGGAGAGGTACAGGAAGTGGAGGGAGGTATAAGAGATTGTCCAGGTAAATTTAAGGTCAGGGTGGAATGTGTTGGTGAAGATGATGAATTGCACAACCACCTCGTGGGAGCACGAGGTGGCACCAATGCAGTCATCAATGTAGCGGAATAAGAGGTGGGCATTGGTGCTGGTGTAATTACAGAAGATGGACTGTTCTGCATAGCCAACAAAGAGACATGCAGAGGTGGGGCCCATACGGATTTCCATGGCTGCCCCTTTGGTCTGGAGGAAGTGGGATGATTGAAAGGAGACATTATGAAGGGTGAGGGCCAGTTTGTCAAAACGAATAAGTGTGTTGGTGGAAAGGTACTGTTGGGGACGTCGGGAGAGGAAGAAACGGCGGGCTTGGAGGCCCTGGTCATGGCGGATGGAGGTGTAGAGTGATTGCATATCCATGGTGAAGATGAGGTGTCGGGGGCTGGGGAAACGGTAGCCTTGGAGGAGGTGGAGTGCAAGGGTGGTGTCTCGAACGTCTGTGGGGAGTTGCTGGACTGGGGGAGAGGGCAGTGTCGAGGTAGGTAG
Organism: Chiloscyllium punctatum; assembly: GCF_047496795.1. Taxonomy (NCBI): domain Eukaryota; kingdom Metazoa; phylum Chordata; class Chondrichthyes; order Orectolobiformes; family Hemiscylliidae; genus Chiloscyllium; species Chiloscyllium punctatum. The sequence goes on along the minus strand of NC_092785.1, from coordinate 17,429,173 downwards.
AGATGGGTTCAGTGGGGCAGGAGCATGCTGAGACAATGGGGCGGCCAGGGTGGTTAGGCTTGTGGTTCTTGGGAAGAATGTAGAACCTGGAAGTGTGGGGTTGCTGGACGATGAGGTTGGAAGCTGTTGCTGGGAGATTGCCTGAGGTGTTGAGGTTCTGCACGGTCTGGGAGATGATGGTTTGGTGATGGAGTGGGGACATAGTCGAGGGGGTGGTAGGAAGACGTGTCCTGAAGTTGGCGTTTGGCTTCACCGGTGTGGCGGTCAGTGCGCCAGACGACCACTGCATCCCCTTTATCTGCTGGCTTGATGGTGAGGTCGGGATTGGAGCAGAGGGATTGGATGGTTGCGCATTGTGAGGGTGAGAGGTTGGAGTGGGTGAGGGATGAAGACAGGTTGAGGCAGTTAATGTCCCAGCAGCAGTTGAATGGAGTGTGTGGGAGGTGGGCAAAGGGGTCCTCGGAAGGTGGGAGGGAGTTCTGATTTTGAAAGTCAGCTCGGAGGCGGCGGAAGAAGTGTTCGACGTCAAGGCCTGTACTAAATTCATTGATGCATGGGCGGAGGGGGATGAAGGTGAGTCCTTTGCTGAGGATTGATCGATTGAGCTCAGTGAGGGGAAGGTCTGGATGGATGGTGAAAACTCGACAGGGCTGTGGGCTGGAATCTGGTGTGGGTGTGGAGCTGGTTGTGAGGGCGGATTCTGTAACTGGAGTGGCTGCGGTGGTGGGGGGAATGGGGGTATGCTCATGAGAAGGGGAGGTGTTCCCCTCATGGTTCTGGGATCAGGGATGCTGACAGTCGGATCTGTGGCGGGGGGTGTGTCAGCAGAATGCAGGTGAGTGGCGTTGGTAGCAAACATGGCAGTGGTGGGGCAGACGTCACTGAGCGTGTGACATCAGTGATGATGTGAGGGGCGGAAGTGGTGTCACGTGTGGTGCATGATGAATTGTGAGGATCGGAAGTGGTTATGTGGGCGGCCATGATGGGGGCAGAATCAATGTGGACTTCAATAGTTTCCTAATTTCCCCTTCCCCCACCTCACCCCAGTTCCAAACTTGCAGCTCATCACTCTCCCCATGACTTGTCCTACCTGCTTATCTTCTTTTCCATCTATCCACTCGACCCTCCCCATGACCTATGATCTTCATCCCCTCCCCCACTCACCTATTGTACTCTATGCGACTTTCTCCACAACGCCACCCTCCTCTCATTTATCTCTCCACCCTTCAGGCTCTCAGCCTGTATTCCTGATGAAGGGCTTTTGCCTGAGCGTTACACTAGTCGATGTCCTCTCTCTCCAATGAATATATATCGACTGGTACCAAATAGTTTTCAAGCTCACACTTGAAGTTATATTTACTGATGCCCTTCAGTGATATACATCCTCACCCGGCCGACATGTGACACTAAACAAACAGCAATGTGGTTGACTCTTAACTACCCTCTGCGCAATTAGGGATGGACAATTAATGCTGCCGAGTCAGCGACGGCCTCATCCCATGAATGAATTATTTTATAAAATGTGTCCACTCCAGGTTATGTTTCTGAGTCCGATGTATCTCATTGAACCCTAGCCTTTGGTTTTCTCTTTTTTCAAGGACACAGATTTGAAATTTGTCTTTCTGACACAGCTCATTATTAGGAGGCAACTGGCCTCAGCCGTGTCCGGCCGAAAGGGATGGTGGGATGGATGTGGTTGTTCTTTGTACATTCATGATTATGTGCATAAGCAGTCTCTGTAACATTTACCATTGTGGTCTTGCCTAGTTTAAAATTTTACATGTTGTAACCTGTATCCTGTGGTAAGGTAGTCCTTGACAATTATTTTGTGATTTCAAAATTTAATATCTTGAAACAGACCTACTAATACTTTACTGAATGAGGGGGCGTGCTACAACTGTCAAAGGAATACAACTTATCTTTCATCTGTGCATTTATTCACAAGTGGCATTTAATAGTGTTTTTATTGCTGATTCCCTCTGGATCCTTTCCTCTTAAATTGCAAATAAACCCCTGTGTCATTACGAAATAGTGAAGGTAATTTTGCAATGCGCTATTTGTTTAAATTCTGTAAATAGGAAGAAAATCAATAAATTGCTCTGCTCGATGATTTTTATTGTGAAATTAATTTGGTCAAATGGAGTGATTAACATCCTGCACAATTGTTATATTTTGTTCCTCGCTTAAATTATTTAAAAAGAAATCTCTGAATAATTGGATCAGCTCTTGTTAGTAAGGCAAGAGTTGTAGACCACTGCCAATAATGATTCTTGACCCTCTATTATTTGAAGTCGACTTCATTCACTGATCTCCTCAGCCCTGAATCCTTTTTCAAAGATGTATGTCTGTCATCATTCACTGTCCGAGTTACAACTTGTTCAATTCCATTCATCTCCCCTTTTGCAAATGCGATTTATCCTCAAAGAAGCATGTTTCCCAATCTCTGAGAAGAACAATTGAAATGACCATTCTGTAAAAAGTTGTAATCTGAGTTTATATTGTTGATGATGTCATTATTCTGTCTCTCGAAAGGCAACATGATTTGAACATTTTGCTTCTCCTTTGTGCCATCGATTCCCTTTTTCGACTATATCTTCAACTCACATTCGCAACATGAGCCTTTGAGTGTGATTTTAATGCATTTACTCATTTGCAGAGGTGCACCATTTTTCCAGGTCTTCCCCCTCCCCTCTGTACTCTGTTTCTTCACCATCTGAGATTCAGCCGACATCGATGCTGTCGTCAGCGAGTTTGAAAATGTCATTAGCCTGGTATTTGGTGATGCAGTCATGGGTTAACATTGAATACAGTCGTGGGCTGAGTAAGCATCCCTGGGGGCCGTCAGTACAGTGTGTTCTTGCGGATGAAATATTGTGCCCAGTCTTCACTGATTGTGGCCTATTGGTCAGGAAACTATGGTACCAGTTACAGAGAGTTGAGTAGAACTTGAAATGAATAACTGAAAAAGTGGATTAAAGGTAAAATCATGTTTAAAATGGTCATTGATATCAGCAATGAGAAATTCAGTTTGGCACCAATATGAATGAAATATATGTTTGCTAATTATCAAATGTTGAGGTGCATGTCTGATTGAGAAGAACAAGTATATTCACTGTATTCACTTGTTCTATTTAACTTGAAATAATAATCTATTTATTGACATTCATGATAAATAGTTCAACACTGAATATGTTTCATCATTCTTGAATTTAACAGCCTACTTGCAATCAGGGAGAAAAATAGGAGATTGTTAAATGAAAGAGGTTTATTTCATCCGCTTTTTGACAGAAAACTTTTAAGGTGTGATGCAACTGAAATTACAGATTGAAAGCCACATGGATTCTTTCGAAGGTCTTTCATCTTTTAGGATGGCCACAGTGGTATCACTTCTGTTTTAGCGTAAATCATAGAACATTTCTTTTAAAGTTACATTCTCAATTGAACCTTAAATATCGGCGCCATGTCAGCTCTGATAATGCATTGAAGCTGTGAGGTGCGCTGTGTGAGGCTGTCCGCATCAAAACTTCAGTCAAAATGTATTCTAAAACAAGGATTTAGAGAATCTTACTTGAAATTTTGCAGTTTTGAAGCAAAATAAAATGCAAGCCTGCAAGCACATAATCATCCATATTTTGGGTGGGCATGAGTGTCTGTTAAGCGTGTGTGTCTGAGTATTTGTGTGAGTGTGAGTGCAAAGGGGTATAATTCTGTGAGAGCGTACATGCATGAGTATGCATTTGGGCGTGTATGTGTGAACGTATGAGAGAGAGATTATGTGTGAGCAAGGGTCTGGATAAATCTGTAGGTGTGTGTGTTTGTGTGTGTGTATGTGTGTTTGCGTGTGTGTTTACAGTAGGGTCACTTGTCTGGTGAAAAGAACCAAAGTCATAGTTGAGGTCATGCCCGTGGGTACCGAAATTGTATATTAAACATTGCTATTCCACTTTGCATTATTGCCTGTTCTGAAGTCCGCTTGGGAGGATGGTCACTCAAAGGTCCAAGGTCGATTGTCGCATACCATTGAATTATACAACGACTTGGATGGAACACTCCTATCTGTTGATTGTTGTACAGTGTCCATTGCCGTAGCCTCTGCTCGGTATTACCAATGTACTTTGCTTCAGGTCATCCTTGCCTGCATTGCATGAGAAAGACGACGTTGACTGAGTCACAAGAGTACCTGCCACGTAAATGGTGAATTGAGTCTCCACGTGTAATCGAGGTATCCATGATGACACTGACGCATATTGCTGAGTCTGCCAGTACAGGGTTTTGCGGTGTTGCCCTGAAAGCCGGGCAGATTGCTGTGAACAGTGATCTGTTTGAGGGCTGGTGATTGTTAAAAGGCGTGAAGTGGCGGTGAAGCGAAGGTCTTGGTGAGGTGCTCATCCTCACTGATAATGTGCATGCTGTGAAGAACATGAATAAGTTTTTCAACTGAAGGGAAATACTGTATAATGACGGATACCCCACCGGTTTCTGCTCATGTCTGTCTCCTGAGCAGGTCATTACACTTTCCCTCTATGGCCTGTCAGAACTGGTGGTAGATGAGTTCAGCATTGTACCTTGTTCTTATGTGGGGATCCTTGAGCATTTCCAAGTGTCCGTCATGTTCCTCCTAATCTGAGCGGATCCTGTACATTCTTAGAGCTTGTCCGTCGTGGATGGTTGCTTTCATATGATTCGGGTGGAGAAATGTGGCATCGTGAGGTTATCCGTGAAATTGCTGTAGAGTTCGGGGCTGCAGTTGCCATCTTTGATGGAGATGCATGTGTCCAAGAATGCGACAGATACTAAAGAGTAGTCCATGCTGAATTTGATGGTGGAATGAAATTTGTTGGTAACTACGCGCAGTTGTTTCAATAACTCTTTGCCATTAGTACAGAAGAAGAAATGCCGTCATTATAATCTAGTACATAGGGTTTGATGGAGTTTCTGTGTGGAGGAGAAGTGGTGTTCGAACCTGTGATTGAAAATCTTGGCATACTGGGGTGCAAATTTGGTCTCCATAGCCGTTCCGTGTGTTTGGATGAAGAACTGATTGTTAAAGGTGAAAACGTTTTGGTCGAGGATAAAACTGATGAGTTGAAAGATGGAGGTCGGAGATTAGCACTTGTTGTTGAGTACTGAGACTGTTGCCACTATGCCATCATGTGGGGGATGCTGATGTAGAGTGGTAAATCATCCATTGTGATGATGAATGTTTCACCTTCAACTGCTTCATAGTTTCAGCGTTTCTGAATGAAATATGGAGTGTTGCGACAGAAGTTGAGGCCTTCCTTGTACAAGGGGCTTCATGATGGTGGCTAGAAGGACTAGTTTGGGTTGGGATATCTGGTAGGCATGGACAGGATGGACCGAAGTGTCTGTTTCAATGCTGTACATCTCTATGACTTTATGACATGGGCAGATAGGTTCACACACAGGGTCCCATTGCCTCATGAGATTAGACGACCTAGACTGTTGGCTTTGTTTAAATTCAGAAGGTATTAGAAGTCGCCTTCATTCTGCAATACGTGGGATTAGGGCGCTTGGAGAACTCAGAAGGACTCAATCCAAAGTACTAATCAATATTTTTAGATCACTAGTGTGCCTCTTGGTCAGATCAGCCGAAACCTCCTTGTAGTGTTCCTGGATGTTCAGTTGTCGGTACAATTGCTTGCAGTAGTCTGTCCGATTCTGAATGATGATGGCTCAACCTTAATCTGCTAGTTTGATGACAATGTTGTGTTTGTTTTGGATGAAGTGGCATTATGATTGAGTGATACTTTGCTCCCCCTTGTGAATGTGACTGATGAATCTAGGAATTTTGTATTTCCTGACAATTTGATCATCTGTGGTAAGCCCAGGACTGCGGCCTTCTGGTGGGTCCAAGTTGACTCCTTCTTTGTTCACCCCTCTAAGGATCCCGATGATTGTTTCGGTTCATCAGTGGGCTCATGTGGCTCACTGCTGCCATCCTGATACAATTCCCAGAGTCTCATTTATCTGATGAATGCCTCTGTGCCTGCTGCAAGACCCATGGGATCCATTCTGGTGGTGGGGCAGAAATTGAAAACCCTGTGAAGAACTCCAATCTCTTCTGGTTGAAAGCTGTCGTCTGACAAGTTGCCGATTGATTTCCCCATGGTGATAACAGTTTCCACTGCGGTGCCAGGGCGGGGTTTGCTACTGCTGTCTGTGATGCCGCATTTCTCCAGTTTCTTGTTATTGATGGACAAGTAGGCGATGTCGTTTCATCACCATAACTGTTTTGCCATGTCCTATTTATTGTACTGCTATATTCTGAGTGCAATAATCCCGTGTGGACTCCAACTTAATTTCAAGTGTCCGGCATCTGCTGCACAGTTGGTGCACAAGATTTTTGAGGCACTTGCGAGAGATGCAGTGGCAAAATTTCTCCATATAGTCTGAGTCGGAGGACGAGTTGAGTTAGTTTGTGACTCGTCATCCATTTGTGATCAATCCCGATTCATGCATTTCTGCAAACACAATTGATGTCTGTGTCCAGATGTGTGGTTGTGTAAGAGAACATAAAACAGAATGATACAGCGCAGAACAGGCCCTTCGGCCCTCGATGTTGTGCCGACCTGTGCATTATTCTCAGCTCGTCCCCTTACACTATCCCCAAATCATCCATGTGCTTATCTAAGGATTGTTTAAATCTCCCTAATAGGTCTGAGTTGACTACATTGCCAGGTAGGGCAGTCCACGCCCTCTGAGTAAAGAACCTGACTCTGACATCCATCTTAAATCTATCTCCCCTCAATTTATAGTTCTGCCCCCACGTACAAGTTACGTCATCATCATAGGAAAAGTACTTTTACTGTCTACCCTATCTTATTCTCTGATGAACTTGTGTGTCTCTCTGAAATCTACTCTTAGCCTTCTTCTTTCCATTCAGAACAGATCGAAGTCTTTCAGCCTTTCCTCATAAGACCTTTCCTCCAGACCAAGAAACATCCTGATAAATCTCCTCTGCACATTTTGCAATGCTTCGACATCCTTCCTGAAGGTTGGGGACCGGAATTGTATAAAATATTCCAAAGTTGGCCGCAAAGTCATGGAATTCATGGTCAACACTTACACTGTGATGCAACTGCAATTATGTAATGAAAAAGAATTGCAATTTTTCTTAATTCTCATATCTTTGAGAATGATCATTTTAAAATCATTTCTTTTACATGCAAAACCAAGAATGTTTTGAACTTACATTCTCAAGTGCACTTTATTAACAGGTGTCATGTTATTGAATTGATAATGAATTGATGGTGTGAGCTGACGGCGCAAGCATGTCTGCGCACTAATGTTCAGACTGATTCCATTTCTAAAATAAAATAATTTAAAGAATCTTACATGGATTCATGCAGTTTTTGAGAATCATATAGTGTAATTATGCACGTACAAATTCGCCGCACAAACCTATCTGTGCATGTGGGTGTGGGCTGGGAGTTTCGAACAAGAATGCATGTGTATGTGTCTTTATTTGTCTTTATTTTCTGTAGCTACAATAGTGAGGAAAATGGTATTTTTTTGATTATATATTTTTATAGAACATTGAACATTACCGCGCAGTACAGGCCCTTCGACCCTCGATGTTGCGCCATCCTGTCATAACAAACTGAAGCCCATCTTACCTGCACTATTCCATGTACATCCATATGCCTTTCCAATGACGACTTAAATGTATTTAAAGATGGCGAATCTACTACAATTGTAGGCAAAGCATTCCATACCCTTACAACTCACTGTGTAAAGAATCTACCTCTTCAATCTGTCCTATATCTATGACCACTCAATTTAAAGCTATGCCTCCTCGTGCTCGACGTCACCATACTTGGAAAAAGCCTCTCCCTGTCCACCCTATCTAACCCTCTGATTATCTTACATGTCTCGATTAAGTCACGTCTCAAGCTTCATCTCTCTTATGAACACACCCTCAAGTCCCATCAGCCTTTCCTCGTAGGTCCTTCCTTCCATACCAGGCAACATCCTAGTAAATATTCCGTGCACCCTTTCCAAAACTTCCGTGCTCTTCTTATAATGCGCTGAACAGAACTGTACACAATACTGCAAGTGCGGCCACACCACAATTTTGCACAGCTCTCGCATAACCTCATGGTTCCAGAACTCGATCCCTCTATTAATGAAAGCTTAAGCACTGTATGCGTTATTAACAGCCCTGTCAACCTGGGTGGCAACTTTCAAGGATCTCTGTGCCTGGACAGCGAAATCTCTCTGCTCATCTACACGACCAAAAATCTTACTATTTATGCAGTACTTTGCATTCCGGTTACTCAGACCAAAGTGAACCACCTCACACTTTTCCACATTAAACTCCATTTGCCAACTCTCAGCCAAACTCTGCAGCTTATCGATGTCTCTCTGTAACCTGCAAAATCCTTCGTCACGATCCAAAACTCCACCGACCTTAGTATTGTCTACAAATTTACTAACCCATGCTTTTACGCCGTCATCCAGGTCGTTTATTAAAATGATGAACAGCAGTGGACCAAAACACAGACCCTTTTTGGCACACCACTGGTAACTGGCATCCAGGATGAACACTTCCCATCAACCACCACCCTCTGTCTTCTTTCAGAAAGCCAATTACTGCTCCAAAGTGCTATATCTCCCACAATCCCATTCTTCCGCATTTTGTACAATAGCCTACTGTGCTGAACCTGATCGATCGCCTTGCTGAACTCCATATATACCACATCAACCGGTTTACTCTCATCTACCTGTTTGGTCACCTTCTCAAAGAACTCAATAAGGTTTGTGAGGCACGACCTAACCTTCACAAAACCGTGCTGACTATCCCTAATCAATTTTGTTCTTTTCCAATTGATTGTATTTCCGAACTCTTATAACCTTTTCGAACACTTTACCAACAACTGAAGTAAGGCTCACTGGTTCTATAATTACCTGTGTTTGCTGTATTCCTCTTCTTGATCAGGGAAACCACATTTGCTTTCCTCCAGTCTACTGGCACTATTCCTGTAGACAATGATGATTTAAAGATCAATGCCAAAGGCGTGGCAATCTCCCCCCTCCCCCCTTGGCTTTCCAGAGGATCCTTAGATATATTTGATCCAGCCCAGTTAACTTATCTATTGTCACACGCAGCAGGATTTCTAATACCTCTTCCTTGTGAACCTCAGTCACGCCTAGTCTAGTACCCTGTATCTCAGTGTTCTCCTCGACAACATTGTCGTTTTCTCGAGTGAATACTGTCTAAAATATAGCAGTAAGTGCTTCCCCTATCTCCTCTGACTCCAGACACAATTTGTTGCAATCATTTTTGTTGCAATCTGTCCGTTCATTAAACTTTACACATATAGGCTAGCCTGGAGCAGTATTTCTTGAGAGCAGTAAGATTGTGCTATTTTCTGGGTCGTCGATTAAGTTGCAAAGATGATCTTTATTCGAGTGATGTGCTTTTCCTGTCGGTTACAGGAGATTAGACAGATTGGCGTAATCTCAGTCATTCGGAAAATGCAAGTGTTCATATTGAAGAATGTGGATATGGGATTTCACAAAGTCAACATAGACTGATTAAAGAGAAATCATGTTTTACATACATATTGGAATTCCTTTAAAATAAACTCAGAATACATAAGGAACATGAAGTTGCTGCAGTGTATTTGGACTTTCAGAAAATTTCTGGTAATGTCCCATAAAGAAAATTAGTTTTGCAAAATCAAAGCCAGTGTAATTTGTGTATTATACTGGTGTGGACAGAGAATTCATTAACAAACAGAAAGCAAAACACATTTTTTTTTGCACTGGAATGTAATGATTTAATGCGGATCATAGCTTGTGTTCCAGCATTCACCAACAGCTATGGTTAATTTGTTTTTGTTTTCATTCTTGACAGTAAATACTGGTATTTGCCTCTATGCTACATGCTGTTCTTTTGTTTTTTTATTAATTGGATAATCAATGTGACAGGATATTTCATCATCTCCCTGACTTGCTCTCTGAACCTTGATTGAGTTGCCACGTAAACAAATGTGTTGGTGCAGCAATTTAAATTCACCAGTGAAAGGCCTGCCATTGCAAATATAATTTCTGAATTATTATAATTTCTCAGGTACGTTCCTCGAACATTATAATACAAGAATTCTGCAACATGCACTGACCACAGAATTATGAAGCTGCCAGATATGGTCAAAAGTAAAATCACAGACTTTCTTCTGCTCTCCATCTCTGGGTCACTGGGAATTTCTCCTTTTCTCTGTCCCTTAAGTCCCTGGCGGGCTCGACTGGTCACTAAAACGTGTCTCACTGTCAGAACGTTAAGTAACAGAATTAAAGCATACGGAAGCAAAGGTGTTAAAACCCTATCAAACCAATTAAATCCAACCCATCCAGGCTCACTAAAGTAAGTTTCCTTTGGATAGCAAAACCATGAAACATTAGCAATGACCTGTATTGGTTCATATATGAAGTAGAAGGGGACATTGTTAAAACAGAGCAGAATGCAGGTTATTGAGAGGATGACAGTAGCATTTTTCTTGGTGCAGTATTTCATTTTCAGGTTATGGAAACAAATAGCAACGAATCGATCAAAGGAGAAGGTGACTGTGAACCAGACAGAACAGTCTATTGCTGCTCGTATCAGAACATTGTGAACACTGCACACAGGTGTAAGCGCCAAGAAAGACATGGCAAAATAATCATATTTTATCTTCCACAGAATAACCTCAGTGATTATAACAAATAGATCTGCTATCGCCATGGCCACCAGGTAATGACTGGTACACGTTGAGAGGCCACATTTTCCTCTGGATAAGATCATAATTGCAAGTAAATTAACTGCATGAGAAATAAGAGAACAGAAAGTGTTAAATTGCAGATTGAATAAATAAGCAATTTTGAGAAGATTTGCAGTTCAGGTTGAGGTTGTAGTTGAAGGTTTCCTTGCTGACCTGGAAGGTATGTTTTCAGTTCATCACCATATGAGGTAACGCCATCAGGGAGGGTCCAGTGAAGTGCTTGTATTATATCCGCTTTCTCGTAATGCTTCTTGTTTTTATTTTAGTGAGTGATGTGATTTCTGCTTCTTTAATCCCAGAGGATGGGAGATGAGCTCCAAATCAAGGTGTTAATTGATAGAGTTCCAGTTAGAATGTCATGCCTCTAGGAATTCCCATGCATGTCTCTGTTTAGCCTTTCCTTGGATTGATGTGTTGTCCCGGTCAAAGTGATGTACTTCCTCCTCCGTACGAACGGCCATGTCTTTTGAGGCTACTTGGTGTTCATGTATCCTGGTGGCGAGCTTTCTGCCTGTTTGTTCGATGTAGTGTTTGTGACAGTCCCTGCATGATATTTTGTAAATGCAATTGGCTTTGCGGTTCTAACACCAGCGTTTTACCTGAGGCTCACTGATGATGTCACCTAGAATGGTGTCAAAATGTCTGAACAGAAGCCTTCCAGCTCCAGCTCAGTGAGCAAACTTCCAACCGGAACAGCCTGCAAAACGAACATCACTTACAATATACTGTGCAGGGAATGTAACAAAACCTTCATCAGACAAATGGACAGAAAACTAGCCACCAGGAAATAAACACAAACTAAGCAGACAAAGATATGACCCTCTATCACTGGTATGTTTTCATACAGGCAAAGCAAGGCACCACTTTAACTGGGACAACACATCAATCTGAGGACAAGCTTAAAAGAGACACACCAGAATTCCTGAAGGCATGGCATTCTAACTTGAACGCCATCAACTAACACATCGATTTGGACACCATCTACCATCCTCTGAGTAAAAGAACCAGCAATTTTACCACTCACCTTAAGAAACCAAGAAACATAAATAGAAAGCGGGACTTAACATCAGCACTTGAGGAGAGGTTCACTGATGACGTTACCCATTATGGTATGGAACATTTGAAAACAAATCTTCCAGCTCAGTGAGCAAACTTACAAACAGATTGGATAAATCTCTGCGCATGACTTAAGCAGTAGTTTTTTTAAGCATTAAATAAAGTTTTAATTTCACGTATTTTGTGGGTTCACAGATACCACTAAATGCATTTTATGATTGTCACATTCCAGAATAGTATTTAACTAGCTAAAATTGAGATTCTACATTCACTCAAATCCTCCACAAATGATGTCTCTCCCAATTTTCAAGCTGTCCACAGGTGTTCTTGTCCCATGACAGGTTAGAGCCTGGAGAGATTTAGGGACTGTGTAATATTGGACTGGTTCTGTAAATCAGACTCAACTGAGAAATAGAAGCAGACCGATTCTTGTTCATGTTCAGTGACTAGCACAAGAATCCTCCTCAGTTTGTGTTTGCCAAGTGGCATATTCCCCTCAGAATTAATACTCTTACCCTGGATTCTAGCTCCCAGAAGCAGAACTCAGTACGAAACACGTCCCTCTATGTCTCTTGGATCTGACACCGATTCCCATCTCAGAGTACATAATTCAATCCAGAACAGCAGACCACTCCTGTCAGCCTTCAGAAACAGACACTGGCTCCGAAAGAGGTGTGTATCACGTGACCACTGATGTCATGTGACGATCCACTGAATAATATTACATCAGTCAAATTGCTCAGACATACATCCGTTGCAAGTGAAACTTGTGGGTTAGAGTGAGGGCCTTACCACTGCACCATAAGGGCTCTAATAAGTCAGGATTAAACCATCGATACATTCAAAATATCTGACTTTTATAAAAGACATCTGTCTGTCTGTCCAATTGTGACCACTAGATCAGAATGTAACATCATCCTTCTGAAAGTGTAGACAGCAACTCTTAACAATTTTTACAAAGCCTTAATAATTTAAATCACTTACCAGGAAGGCTAATGATCGCAAGAATCACATGGAATAATTTATTGATCATTTCAAATGTTTCAAGCATATCCTCCATGAAATGATCTGTGCTTTCGTGCTGCAGTCAATCTCTATGCATCAAACACTGATGTCTCACGTTTGCAAACCCAACACTTTATGCCATGCGGATCGCCTAGGGATTTTGAGATTGCAACACTGCTCAAATTAGTGTTTCTTTGAAATGTGTACAAACAGATCATGACAACACCCATTAAGTCCTAGTGTAAATATATATTTATTTCTCAAATTCAGTTTTAAATATTGTACAATTCAAATCACATTAATTAATGAAATGAGAAGCTTTATTCCAGACGCAATGTTGTATTCCACTCAAACATTCCCATCTCTAAATCTCAGAGTGTTCCAAAGATATCCTTTTCAGGAGAATGCCCACTCAGTAACTAGCTCTCACAGAGAGCTGGATTGCTTGTTTGCAATGTAGAGGAAATGCAGTTCCCACATATTCTGAACTTACCACGAAGGACATTTTACTCACCTCACCAGAGCTGTTAGATTTAATTTATTGTTATGTGTGCCTAAGTACAAATAAAAGCACTATTTGGGAGCAGTACAGGAGATCACAGTAAGCAAAGACTTACATCGTGGGGCAAAAAAAAACTTGCACACAGTAGTTTTTAAACATATAGAATTTATATTGAAAATGTCGAATGGTTATAAGAAATGAGAGAAATCGATCTGCTGTCGGGAGTTCACAAGGATGACCCATATGTTGGCGCCATCTTGAATTCTTTTAAACTCACCACCAGATGCCTCTCTCCTTTGAGGTAGTGACATATGAGTCTTTGTGACCATGGCTACACATACACCTCCAATTACCAACAATGGGAGGAAGTGAACACATTCATACAATGCTAAGACTGAACGTGTTCACAACACTTTTCAAACAGAAATGCTGATGGGTGACTTCAATGGTCTGAGCAAATCTGGAAAACTCTCCATTGGTTGGATTCGCAACTGGCATAAAGGAAAAAGACTGTGATTGTTGATAGTCAGTCATCTTAACTGCAGTACATCCTCAAGGAGACAGTCCATGGCCCAAACATCTTCAGTAGTTTTTGTAAAGTACTTCCATCCATCATGAGGTTTATTAGCCAATGTATGTACAATGTTCAACAGCTTCTGGGTTTACTCAGACACTGAAGCAGTCCATGTCGAAGTGTAATTAAATCTGGATTAAGTCCAGAAATGGCATGAAAAGCTGCAGGTAACATTCATGTCAATAAATACCAGACTATGGTCATCTCTAACAAGAGAGAATTAAACCATCATCCTTTCATTTTCTATACGGTTCCCATCGCTGAATCCTCAACTGTCAACATCATGGGATTACCATTAACTAAAAACTGAACTGGACTAGCCATATTAATATAATGGCAACAGAGCTGGCCAGAGGCTAGGAATCCTACAGTGAACGTCTCAGTGACTCATTGACTCCAAATCATTGGCATAGCTAAAACCGCATGGCAAGGTTGTTGGCAGGTCATTTGTTTAAATGTTGAATAGTGTTTGATCAGCTCTGTGTCAGTGCATTGTTCGGTCTTCACCATGTACTTCCTAGCAGTCACAGAGTCAAAACGTCATAGAGGTGTAAAGCATGTAAACAGACCCTTTGGTTCAACCCCATCCATGCCCAAAATATATCCCAAATTTAACTCATCTATTTGCCAGAATTCGGCCCAAGTCTCTCATTTACATTCCTTCATTCCTTTACATTTACCAAGCCAGATGCCTTTTAAGTGTTGTAATTGTACCAGCTTTCACCACTTCCTCTGGCAGCTCCTTTCATACACACACCACCCTTTGCATGAATAGGTTACCTCTTAGATTCCTTTTAACTCTTCCCTCTTTCACCTTGAACCGATGCCGTCTCGTTTTGGACTCCTGAACCCTAAGAAATTGACCTTAGCTAGTATCTATATACACGCCCCTCATGATTTTATAAACTTCAGTGAGGTCAACCCTCAGCCTCCATGCGGTCGGTAAAATAGCCCCAGCCCATTCAGTCACTCCCTGTATCTCAACCCTCCAACCCTGACAAAATCAGTGTAAATCTTTCCTGCAAATTTTAAGTTCAACAACATCATTCTTATAGGAGGGAGACCAAAACTGCATGCAGTATTTCAAATGTAATCCAAGCATTGTCCTGTACAGTGTCAGCATGAAGTCCTAACTCTTTATATTCAATGCACTGACTAATGAAGGTAAGCATTCCTCGGCAGTGCGGAGGAGACAATGACTGAATTATTGAAGATGGTGGGAGCAGCACGGTAGGCCATCCACTCCATGCTGGCCACATTGTTATCTTCTCTCTGGTTCTGGTCATTTCATTTTTCTTGTCCTCTGAAGATCTGCAGAGAGGCAGCAGTGACGATGGTATCATGGGAAGTGTGGCAGCAGTCGTCATCCACAGGAGTGGGTATCAAGTACATGGAAGTGGCTATGGGCCTGAAGCTGACATGGTCAGATCAAGCCCGAAGCATCGATGATGGAGTACCCTCACCCATTCCCCACGTCGTGGAATCAACAGCGTGAAGACAGAGATTTCCCAGAGAGTGGGCCAAAATGGTGTCGATTGAACCCTCACAGGATGTGCACTTAAGGACGACTGTTGAACTTTCACCTTCTTGGCTGCCTGTTTCATCACCAAGTTTAGTATCATCTGCAAAGTTATTAAACACCTCTCCTCCATTCGCATCCAAATCATTTATACACATGACAAAGAAAACAAGGAACCCAGGACCCATCCTTACATTACACCTCTGGTCTCAGGGCTACATTCTGAAAAGCAGCCCTCTACCACCACTCTCTATCTCCTACTTAGAGACTGTTTGGATCCAAATTGCTAGTTCTGTCTGTATTCCAAATGATCTCACCTTCCTCACCAATCTCCGATGAGAAACCTTGTCGAACACCTTACTGAAGTCTATATAGATACGTTCACCACTCTTCCCTCATCAATTCTCTTCATTACTTCGTCGAAAAGCTCAATTAAGTTTGTGACACATGATTTCCTTCGCACAAAGCTATGTTGACTATCGCTAACTCGGCCTTGCCTTTCCAAATACATGTAAATCATGTCATTCAGGATCCCCTCCAATTACATGCCCAACAGTGATGTAAGACTCACTAGTATACAGTTCCTAGACTTTTCCTTACCAGCTTTCTTAAGTAGTGGCAGCATGTTAGCCAACCTCCTATCCTCTGGCACCTCACCTGTGGCTACCGATGACACACATATCTCAGCAAGGGGCCCAGCAATCATGCCTTTAGCATCCCAAATAGTTCTCGGTACACCTCATCAGGTCCTGAGGATTTATTCACTTTTATGTCATACAGTCATAGAATCATAAAGATGTACAGCATGGAAACAGAACCTTTAGACCAACCCGTCCATGCCAGACAGATAGCCCAAACCCAATATAATTCCACTTGCTAGAACTCAGCCCATGTCCCTCCAAACTCTTCCTATTCATATAAACATCCAAATGTCTTTTAAACGTTGCAATTGCACCAGCCTCCACCACACCCTCTGGCAGCTCATTCCACACACGTACTACCCTCTGCATAAAAATGTTGCCCCTTAGGTCCCTTTTATATCTCTCCCTTCGCACTTTTTACCTATGTCCTTTAGTTCAGGACTCCCTGACCCCATGGAAAAGACTTTGTCTATTTATCCTATCCATGTCCCTCATAATTTTGTTCACCTCTATTAGGTCACCCCTCAGCCTCCGACGCTGCCGGGAAAAGAGCCCCAGCCTGTTCACCCTCTCCCTGTACCTCAGATCCTCCAAAACTGGCAACATCCTTGTAAATCTTTTCTGAACTCTTTCATGTTTCACAATATCTTTCTGAGAGGAAGGAGACCAGAATTGCATGCAATATCCCATCAGTGGCCTAACCAATGTCGTGTACAGCCACAACATGACCTCCTCTATTCATTATTCTGACCAATAAAAGAAAGCATACGAAATGCCTTCTTCACTATGCTATCTACTTGCAACTCCACTTTCAAGGAGCTATGAACCTGTACTCCAAGGTTTCTTTGTTCAGCAACACTCATTAGAACATTACCATCATGTGTATAAGTCCTGCGAAGATTTATTTTCCCAAAATGCAGCACATCGCATTTATCTGAATTATACTTCATCTGCCAATTCTTGGCCCATTGGCCCAACTGACCCTGTTGTAGTCTGAGGTAATCTTCATCGCTGTCCACTACGCCTCCATTTTTTTTGTCATCTGCAAACTTACAAACTGTACCTCTTATGCTTGCATCCAATTGATTATGAAAATGATAAAATGTACCCTGCAGCGATCCTTGTGGCACTCCACTGGTCTCAGGCTTCCAGTCTGAAAAGCAATCCTCCACCACTACCTTCTGTCTTCTGTCATTGACCTAGTATCCACCATGTCCAGCACTTACTTCTCTGTAATATGGACAGTATCCAACAAGATGCTATGCATTTCCCCATGTTGTCTAGCTTCTATATCCTTCTCCACCGTAAACACTGATGCAAAACATTAATTTAATATCACCCAATATCCTGCGGTTCCACACTATGTCGGTCTTGCCGAACTTTAGGCACTCTCTTCATTCCTAGCTACCTTTTGGTCCTTAATTTATTTGTGGACTCTTTTGGATTTTCGTTAACCCTATTTGCCAATGCTATCTCATGTCTCCCTTTTGCCCCCGATTTCTCAATTTCTCTACTCATCCAGCATTCCCGACACTTACCAGCCTTGTCTTTCACACTAACAGGAACATACTGTCTCTGGGCTTTCGTTATCTCATTTTTGAAGTTTTCTCATTTTCCCGTCATCCCCTTACATCCCCAATCATTTCTTGAATGTTCTTAACTTTCCCCATTCAAATCGGCCTTCCTCTAATTTAGAACTTTAACTTTTACATCCAGTTTCTGCGTTTCCATTTTATTTTGAATCTTACAGAATTGTGATCACTAACCCAGAAATGCTCCCCCACTGACACCTCGGTCACCTGCCCTGCCTTATTTCCAAAACATAAGTAAACTGTTGCACAATGTAGGGGTATATTAACATACTGAATCAGAAACTTTTCTTGTTCACACCAAACAAATTCCCCTCCATCCACGCCTTTGACACAATAACAGTCACAGTCTATGTTTGGAAAGTTAAAATCCTCGACCATTACCATTCTGTTAGTCTGACTGATAACTAAGACTTCCTGACGCATTTTATTTTCAATTTCCTGCTGACTCTGAGGGGTCTATAATATAATCTTAATAAGGTGATTATCTCTTTCTTATTTCTCAGTTCCAGTTCAAATAACTTTCCTGGTCAAACTCCTTGGAATACCTTCTCTACGTACAGTGGTAATGTTATTCCCAATTTAAAATGACACAGTCACCCCTCCTTTATTGCTGGCCTTTCTATATTTTCTGAGCATTTGTATACTGAAACATGAAACTGCCAGTCCTGTCCATCCCTGAACCACCTCTGTAATTGCTATAATATCCCAGTCCCATGTTCCTAATCATGCCCTGGGTTAATCTGTTTTACCTGTTAAGCCTCTTGCATTGAAGTAAATGAAGTTTAATTTGTCAGTCCAATCTCATTCTCTGTTTTGTTCCTGCCTGCACTGACTGTTTGACTCACTCCCTTTTCCAATTGTACCAGTCTCAAACTGATCTCTTACTTTACTAACTCCCTGGGTCTCATCCAAAGCCCTAACTCGTTTTAATCCTCCCGAGCAGCTCGAGCAAATCTCCCTGCAATATATTGGACCCCTTGCACTTCCAGGTGCAACCTGTACTTCTTAAAGCGAAGGAAGATAGAGGGCTTGGTAACGTGGTGCAAAGACAACAGCCTCTCTCTCAATGTCGGCAAAACTAACGAATTGATCATAGACTTCAGGAAGAATGGAGAAGAAAATGCACCCATCTACATCTCTTGAACTGAGATTGAGAGATTGGAGAGAGTGAAGTTTCTCGGAGTGACAACAATCTGTCCTGGACTCCCATGTGAATGTGACGATCAAAAGTGCACAGAGCCCACCCTTCTTCAAGCGTGTGAGGGAACGTGGCATGGAAAGGTTGCCAGCATCATCAAAGATCCATTGACCCCGGTAATGAACTCCTATAGTCTGTTCCAACAGTCAGAAGATCCATAAGCCTGAACACACACACGTGCAGAATTAGGGACAGCTTCTTTCCGGTGATTAGTCGATTGATGAATGGACGCTCTATCCTCAAATAATGCTGACCTTGCGAACGGTGATCTCATCCAATGTGTGCCCTGTG
Organism: Chiloscyllium punctatum; assembly: GCF_047496795.1. NCBI lineage: Eukaryota > Metazoa > Chordata > Chondrichthyes > Orectolobiformes > Hemiscylliidae > Chiloscyllium > Chiloscyllium punctatum. Next base: position 17,410,014 of record NC_092785.1, on the reverse strand, counting down.
CAATGCAACCTGTGAGACTTCGTCTAAGTTTACATCACAGAGACAGGACACCTTCTTGTGGAACGTTTCAGAGAACATCTCTGGGACACCAGCACCCACCAACCCCACCGCCCCGTGGGTGAACACTTCAACTCCCCTTCCCACTCCGTCAAGGACATGCACGTCCTGGGCCTCCTCCACCACCAAGCCATTACCACCCGCCACCTGGAGGAGGAACACCTCATAGTCTGCCTTGAGACCCTGCAACCACACTGGATAAATGTGGACTTGAATAGCTTCCTCATTTCCCCTCTCCCCACATTATCCCAGTACCAAAACTCCAACTCAGCACCGCCCTCTGGACATGTCCACCACTGCCCCCTCTGACCAATAATCTTCTCCCTCAACTTCATCCACCTGTGTTCCCAGCTACTTCCCCCCATCCCCCCTTCCAGTTACCTCTCAGCCCAGACTCACAAGCCTCATTCCTAATGAAGAACTTATGCCGGAATATCAATTCTGCTACTCCTTGGATGTTACCTGAACTGCTGAGACTTACCAGCACCACACTCTCGACACTGGTCTCTAACGTCTGCAGTCCTTCTTTCTTCTTTGTCTAAATTTGTTGATCTGCACATCCTTTGTTACTATGGTCTACTTGTAATTTTCGTAAACAAAGTTTTTCACTGTACCTTGGTACATGTGACAATCTATCAATCGATCAATTATGCATGTTACGTCTACCCCAGTGATATACCAATGAACCAAAAATGTGGATCATTCTCCCCGACACCTGCTCCTCTGCCACACATTCATCGGCACTATCCTTCTAATCCTATTCTCATTCGTACATGGCACTGGGAGTAATCCAGGTATTGCCACCCTGGCGGACCTACATTTTAAATACCTGCATAATTTCCTATATTCTCTCCTCAAAACCTTGTCCTTTTCTTGCCCTATGTTGTTTTTTTCTAATGTATACAATGACCTGCTGCTGCTCTCTTTCCCATTTGAGAATGTTCTGTATCCTCTCCAAGATAGTCAAGGGATATCTATTGTGACAAAGATGCTCCAGTTACAAGGTGATGCAGTCCTTGATGCTTTTTCTCAGAGAGGTCGGAAATGACACAGCCTCCGAAATGTCTGAGGTTGAGGGGTTTTAGGGCCAGTTTGATTATCGCTAACAGATACTCCGTCAGGCAACAGGCTTTCAGGTTTTTGAAAATAAAACCCTTGTCCAATGAAAGGGGAGTGGCCAGTTCTCCTAGCTCAGCCTCTCTCTGTTTTGCTTTGGCTTTTAGCAGTATTGGTTTGAATCTGCTGGACCAACAGAAGCAGGTCCGGGCTGATCCTCTCTCTCTGACTTCTCTCCTGTTAAACCCTGGTTTGATTTTCCCTTTTGTACCAAGGGGTGTTTATGGTGGTTCATGCAAGTATTGGGAATAGCAGCATTAAGTTGGGATGATCTGTTGGGTTTTCAGAGAGGTTAAGTTATTTGGTATTGTGTTATCTCTTATTTGTGTTTCATTCAGCAATCTTGTAAACAAAGGCAATACCTTGAACTGATCGAGTTCATTTGCTATTACGAAATCCGAAATCGCCTTTGCTGTCTCTAAAAGAGGTACTTGCCAGTTGCTCTGAGCAAGTGCAACGTAGAAACATTTGTTGCTTGTCCCACTTTTTGACATAGTCCTCCAACCGTGGAATTGGATATGCATCAGTCTTTGTAACAGCTTTGACTCTGCGATAGTTCACACGTAAGCATTGTGCACCATCTTGCTTTGCCACCATGACAATGGTTGATCTCCAGTCACTACAACTCACTTCGATTATGCCATCAGGGAGCATGCATTCTATTTCCTTCTGAAACTGTGCCAACTTTAGAGGGTTATGCCTATGAGGATATAACTCATTCATAACAGCATCTCCTTTTTCTACATCATGAACAATTAGGTTAGCATTTCCAATTCTATTTCTGCATATCTCCCCATGTGATAATAATAACTTTTTCATTTCAATTCGATTTTCTTGGGGACGTTAATTCAACAATTTCTCCCAATTTTTGGCAACTTCCGCATTGTCCAATTTGATTTGACTATTGTCCAATTCAGAATCCTCTGAACTTGGCTCTTACTCTTGTGCTGTAATCATTACCACCTTCTCATTTTGCTTTCCTTCACGATCAAAATACCTTTTCAGCATATTTGCAGGACACATTCGGTGATATTTCTTCCTGTCTAGAGTCCCAATCAAGTAGTTCACCTCACTCAATGTCTTCTCAATTTGATACAGTTAATGAAACCTTGCTTTTAAAGGCTGAACCTTTTCCCCAATTGCAAAATTGCTGATTTGTGATATCTTATCCGCTTTTTGTTTGATTGTTTGCTGTGATACTTTCAAATGCTGACTATCCATCTCTCCAGCTATATTTAACGATTGTGTAAAATTTGACACCATGGACCAAATGGATGGTTTCTGAATTCTGCCTTGCTAATTTCTCTTTCAGCGGTTTTAATGGCCATCTTACTTCATGCCCAAACACTACTTGAAATGGACTGAATTTGGTCGACTCGTTTGGTGCATCTCTGTTTGCAAAATATATAACGGGATTCCCTTGTCCCAAACACCTGAACAATTGTGACCAATAACCCTTGAGATGGTCTTCAATGTTTGATGCTATCTCTCGTGCTCCCTGTGATTCCAGATGGTACGCAGTAGATTTGACTAGTGCTTTTCCTGAGTTATCCATAATCGCCTTGAATAGATTGGATGTGTGGTTTGATCATTGATCTGACTGGATATCTCTTGGCGGTCCTTGCTTTCGAAAAGGGTGATACCTGTCAATGCTTTTTGCTGTGATGTTGCGTAATGGGGTTGCCGCTGGAAATGTATTCGACACATCCATTATTGTAAATGAACACTCATTCCCACATTTTGTTTGAGGTAAGGGACCAATGCAATCAATTCAAACTCTTGTGAAAGGTTCCCCAAATGCTGGAATAGGTATTTAATGTGCAGGTGTAATTACCGCCAGTGGTTTTCTGATTAGCTGACATCTATGCAATGCCTGGCAAGATTCCCCTACACCTTTGTGTCGTCCAGGCAGGTAAAGTACCTTTTTATGTTAGCCAGTGTTTTTCTCCGTCCTACATAATTTCCAATTGGTAGCTAACACACCACTCTAAGCACCTCCATTCTATAACCCACTGGAAAAAAACAATTTGATGAATCTTCGCTCATTTCTCATCCGCTTGAATGTGTGATTGTTTTAATTTCCTCATTAAGGCATCATTCGTTAAGTAATCATTTACGGGCATGCATTCACTTTCTTTCTTTGGATATATCGTTTGACTGGACAATTTTTACTCATCAGCTTTTTTCTGTATTTCAGTCGGTTTAGTATGTTTACCTATTTGCTCCTTCTTCATTTCACTTATCTGGTCAAAGAGGGTTTTGGATAACACGTTGTCAGCTTCCTTATCTGTGCCCTTTGATCTCTCCTCCTTCAACTTGTGCCTCTGTGATCTTGTGATCACGCAATCAGGGAATTTTCCTGGATAAACATTCTCTGTGTCTTCGATCGCCTGGCTTTTTAACTCGAGTACACAGCACACCCCATGGTGAATCAGCTATAACATTCGCAAGGATAAATTATATTACTGGAGCTTAGAGTACTCCTACCATTACGTTTTCCTCTCTTTTCTGGAATTTCAAGCCACACTTTACAAAACTGAGCTCTTCTTGCCTCACCATGATTTCCTGTTAGCAGTGCCTTCTCTGTAAATAATCTTTCAGGATTGCCTCATCCTCCAGCGGTAAAGACTGAGAGGACGATGTGTTCCTTAAAATTGTAAGCTCCTCACCTGCTACGTGAGTAAACCTTACCCTTGAATGTGTACTTTCTAAGCAGATCTGCCACTTCTTCCTTAATCAACCTCTGATCATTTCGTACACTCTGAGGCAGTTGTCTGAATTCCTTGTGCTTGTGTTATTGGTCCCACAAAACTTCCAGGCTTGTCTGGTTTTCCTACATCAGGCTTTCTCCTGACCCAACAACACTGTAATTTCGTGTGGACCACCTTAATACAATGAAAATACGGGTTTTTTAAAAACTTCTTTGTCCCCCTCATGGTATTTTTTTTAGCCTGTTGTAAGTTATCTTTATGATCGTCACCAAGATCTACATTTGGGTTTCCATGTGAGGATTTCTCTTTGCCCCAATTTATATCCCTTATGAATGGAAATTGATTCTGGAAGACATACTGTGTTTTATGTGCCAGCTCATAATCATCAGCCATTTCCGCGGCTAACCTTGTTATTCTAAAACTCTAATCTTCCACATGAGTTCGCACTACTTCAGGGAGTGACTTTTATAATTCTACCAAAATAATTACCTTTCTAAGGCCATCATAGATTTGCTCAATTACTAAAGTTATTATCCATCTATCGACATTACTCTGTTTGATCCTTTCAAACTCATTCAAGATTTGACCAGGGTCCATCCTTAGATTCCTGAAAAGTTCTGGTGTACAAGCTCATACGCGTTTAAAATGGCTTTTTAGTTACCCACTCATACTCCCCCGATACATCCTCTGATCAGGATGCGAATACATCTCTAGCCCTACCTGGAAATATCGCTTGGATCAACAAAACCCACATTGCCACTGGCCACTGCATTTGTTTCGCCAGCTTTAAAAACGTGAAGAAAAAGGCTTTCAAATACCTCTCTTCACATTTAGGCAATGCCTGAACATACTTAAGCAGTTTCGAACTGGGCATATGGGTACCAGGGGCTTGCTCATTCTCACTCGCTTCCTCGCTAGGCATACCGTCAGTCTGTATTTCCAGCGTTTTATGATGACTTTGCCTTTTCTGTGTCAGTTTTTGTGAAGTTCAAAAGCTCTGTTCTATTCTCTCCGTTCGGCTGTTCTGTCGTTTTCCCTCTCTTCAGCTCTTAATCGTAAATCAAACCGTTTCATTTTTGCTGACCTTTCCTTATCCCTTGCTCCTAACCTAATCTGCTTTATTTGCAACTGAATACTTGTCATTTCTATGCATTCTTATGGTTTCTCCAGCAGGTTTAACTACTGAGCTACTGCTGTAATTATCTCTCATTTCCACACAGAAGCAGACAGTTCCAATTACAGATTCTCTGCCAATTATTGCAACTTGGTCTTATTCAATTTTTGCAAAACCTCTGAAGTCACTACATCCACATCCCTAAAACCTTTGCCAACTGAAAAAAGCCATTACGACACTCAGTTTTGTCTATCCAACCAAACCAACCTTCGAAATAAAGATAGCAGCATTTACTACTCGAAACCCGCAAAGAGCACCCAGTCTGTTATGGATGAGGCCAGAGCACTCAAAACATTTCGTCAGCAGGCAGACCCAGACCATACTTTTGCAATTTGTTTTGGTTAATGTGCAGTGAAAGTTACCTGTAGTAACATACCTAGGTTGACTACTCGATTTTAAAACAGAGAAAAGATTCATTCACAATATTACGCAATGAAACAGCAAGAACAGAATAATGAACCCCGACAGAATTCAACCTATCCAACTAGACTTGGTAATGCTGTTCCGGATATACACAATAGTCCCAATAAGCAAACGCCTTTGAATAACCAGAATAAATGGAACACATGCTCGCAGGTTAAAGTTGAGAGGCAGAGAAAGAGCTTCCACTTAGCTCCCTGTTGAAATTCGCTGTTCAAGACATAATTGAAACTGCTCCGCTCAGCTTAGGTCAAGAGCTGACTACTCCCCTTTCCTTACGTTGGTCACCTTTAACACATTACCACTTTGGCTTGAAGTCTCATCTGCTTGCTCCTCAACAAAAGGCGTCTCAAAATCCTTTTCATCTCTGGACCAACAAGACCAATCGGCGCCTGACAAAGTTTATTACCCGTCTTAAAAAAAAGGTCAATGTCTCATTGAGCCAAGGAGCAGCTTTCAGGAAAAAAAAGGGATTAGCTTTGTGACAAATGGTCGAATTCATCCGGACGTTGTTCTGTCCACCGAAACTTTGTATTCTAGTTCAGCAAATCGGTTAACGGTGCCACGACACTGCTGATATTTGGAACAGATTTCCAATAGAATCAGCTAAGTTTTAAGAATAGAAGCAAATCTGTCTTAGTCGTTGGTCTTGGAAATTCCTCGATGGTCTTTGTTCTGGTGTTCCATGGGGTCATCGTTCCAAGATTGATATTATGTCCCAAAATCGTCACCTCTGCTTTCGCAAGTCTAGTTTTGCTGAAGTTTATTGCAAGTTTTGCTTATCACAGTGGTGAAAAGAACGCTGCCATTTGTACCACGTGATCTACCCAGGACTGACTAAGTCACTACATCGTCCAAATAAACTGTACAGTTTGCTAATCCAACCACGATTCTCTTCAAGATTCTGTGCGACGTGGTGAGTGCACTCTTCCTTCCAAAGGGCGTCACTTCAAAGTGATTTAGCCCATTTGGTGTTACAAACGCGGAAACTTTATTTTTGCCGTCTCTGATTAAGGTAACTGTCAGTAATCACGTATTAAGTCAAATTTCGTGATGTAACTTACTTTTCGGAATTTGTGGAAAAAGTTTTCTACTCTAGGAAATGGACATAAGTCCAATTTTGTAACGGCATTGACCTAATGAAAATTGAGGAAGAATTGTTGAGTTTTGTCCATTGTGGGAACTAAGATGATTGGCGAACTGCACTCGCTCTGGCTTGGTTTGATGATGTCGTCCTTGAGCTTGGCCTCCACCTACATCTGGACCTGTTTGGCTTTGAAATGATTAAATCGGTAGGGGTGTTGCATTATCGGAGCAGTATTCCATATGGTTAATGTTTGTTCAATAACATCAGTCCTCCACATCTGGTTCTATTATTTGTCCTTTTCCTGCAGTAATAAATCTGTCAATTGTGTTCTATGCTCCAGAAACAGATACTCACTAACCTATTCCACGTTTCAATGACTTCATCATTCTTTAGTCTATTTTGAGGCACATCAAAATCCACATCGTCTGGATTCGCGTTGTCACTATATGGAGTAGTAACTAACACCTGTTTCTCCAGTTCGTTCTCTCCAGTACAATGAATTTCAACATGTTCACATGACATACTTGATATCTTTTTTTAAACGTTACATCTTTACTGGATAGTTCACCTGAGCCAATTTTTTCCTCAATTTGATAGGGGCTCCTAACCTTGGCTTTGAAGGGATCTCGTGTCTCCGATGACAGCTTTAATGGGTAATCTCTGCGTGAAAACATTCGAGTTTGAGGGCTACCTCGGTTTTTGTGACTTCAATTTTATTTCAGTGTATCACGAGCTTTGCTTATCTCAGTGGTTGAAAGAGCTCTGATAATTGTACCACGTGATCTACCCAAGACTTATTAAAGATCATGACATGTACAAATAGACTGCACAGTCTGCTAACGTAGCTACAACTCTGTTCATTCTATACTGTGTTCCCTTTCAGTGTTGTTTAGTTAACTTACCTACTCGATTTAGTCTCTCACTCACCTGCGATCCAGAATCAGAGGGTGACATCTCTGACTTTGATCCGGTAAATTCTTCTTTCATAAATTTTAAAGGACCTCTCACTTCTTGACCGTATATTAACTGGAAGGGAGTGAACTGAGTAGATTCATTTGAGCATCTCCGATGGAAAACAATACGAATGGGATACATTCATCACAACCTCTTGGATAATCCTTATAGTCTGATTCCACCTTTCGAAAGCTCCTTGGGATTCAGGATGATATGCACTGGATTTAAAGTGCTAATACCTCAGTAATCTATAACCTCTTTAAACAACCCTTCAGTGAAATTTGACCTTTGGTTTGACTGACTGTCTCTGGTTAGCGCATACCATCTGAAGGAAGTTGCAATGTCCTCTAACACCTTTTTGGTCTTCATACCGCAAAATGGAAAAAGTGATGTAAACTGCCTTGTCCAACTTGCTCGAATTGCCTCCGGCAATCTGGTAAACACCTTCATTATGGTAAACAAATATTAGTTCTCACTTTTAGTTCTCTGGAATGGAACTACAGAATCAATTATTAACCGGTGAGAGGTTCTTCAAATGCAGGAATTGGCAAATAATGTGATGGTTTTATTTATGCCTATGGCTTACCTACTACTTGGCATGTATGACAGAAATGGCAAAGGTTAACCACATCCTTGTGCATTCCAGGCCTTGTACCTGATCTTAATACTTTCATACCGCGAGGTTACCTCCTACAGGTAGGTCATGTGCTACCATTAACACCTCCTGACTTTCTGCTACCAGCTACACAATCTGGTGCACTTCGGCCCATTTCTCCTCTGCACTCACTTGCCATGGTCTTCTTTCCGTTTTAGGATTGTATCTTTCAGATAATAACTCTTCGGAATATTCTCTGCCTGATTTTTGAAGCACGCATCCACATATGCCTTTTATTGTTTTGTCTTGCTGTCGCAGGTCCATTCACTTTTCACGACTAAACACTTCCGTCTGACCTTCTGTTCAGGTCTTTCCTGCACTATAACATCAAAAAGGTTACCCGCTACCGGAACCTCAACTCTTTCATCTTTTCCTTTACTTTTTGCTTCGTGCTGTGATATATCATAATGTGATTTAGTTCCTATGCAGTCTTGGAAAATACCAGAATATTTCTTTTTAACTCCTCAGTTTCTTGGTCTCCCTCGGGCTTCTCCACAACAAATGGTGCCACTCCCACTTTGGATCACTTTGTGTCAATCATTCCCAAAGTAAATTCTCCAGTCTCGATTTGGAATTCCAACCTGATCTTACAAAGGGGAGTGTTACAGTTCTGTCCATCTATCTTACAAATTACCACACTGTTGGATAAAAAATCAGAAAGAGTGCACATTCACTCATCCCGAACCATCAGCGACAGTTTAGTGCATGCATCTCTTAAAATTGTAACTTCGTGTCTTTCTACCCCTGTTCTTTCTGTGCAAACCTTACTTGCAGAGGCGAATTCTTTATAGAAATCAAGTACCACGTCCATACCAAGTCCCTGGTTCGGTGACACATTCTCCTGCATCTCAAGGGTCTCCTTTGGGGACATTTATGACATTTACTAATGCCACTGACTTCACTTCTTTTACCACATCTTTTGCAACAGCGCCTTTCTTTAAAAAAACACAGTCCTGTATCTTCACGTGTCCCACATTCTGGAAGTGGAAGCACGTTTTCCCAGTGCCCTCCTGAAATCATTGGCACTGTAATTTTCTGTATCCCATTCTATTCCAGTGAAAACATATGAGGCTTTCACCTTCTTTCCACCGTCCTGGGTTTCTTATTTATGCTGTGGTAAATTCTTACCGTGCTTTCGACTCTCAGTTTGGTCGTCTAGGATCTCCTCATCTCCCAACTTCTACCAATCACAGGACACAACTCTGGCCTGTACTCTACTGCCAATTCTGCTGCCCTTCTCACTTTGTGAACTTTTTGTTCCTCCACGTGAATTCTTAAAATCTGTGGAAATGTGTTTTTGAACTCCTCCAGCATGCTAATACTTCTGAGAGCTTCATTGGTCCTACCTATTTTCAACACGTGCACCCATCTATCAAAATGACTACTTTTAATTCTTTCGAACTCAACATAAGTCTGATCTATTTTCTTCTTTGTGTTTTGGAACCCCTGCCTACATGCTTCTGGTACTAATTAATAAGCACTTAAAAAACCTGATTAATCTCTTTACCCCTCATCTAACAGCACAGCAAATACCTCACTATCTCTGCCTGTCAGTCTTGTCTGAATTAACATTATCCATAAGTCTTCAGACCACAACATCTGGCTCGCCAATTTTTCAAATGAAAGAAAGAAGGCTTCAACAAGGACTTCTCATCAAAATGTGGCAGTGTTTTGAAATATTTGTATGTATCACTAACTTCTCTTTTCATCCCCATTCTGTTAACTTGACTTTGCCGAGTAAGTTGCAACTTCTTCTGTTCAGATTCTCTCTCTTTTTGCTCAGCACAGACCCTTCTCTCTCTTTTATTTTCCTTTCTCTGTCCCCCTCTCTTTTGCCTTTCTCTCTTTCTCCTCTCTCTATCTTCCTCTTTCTCTCTCTCATTCCTATCTCTCCCTGTTTACCTTAGAACTCTATTTTCATCAAGAGTAATTTAACTTTTTCTATCTTTACTGCATTTGCCTGTTTCTCTGACAACCTAGATTTTTGAGTTACTCCTTTACAATTTCAGCGTTACATTTGTCCCTGATTAAACCCAAATGCAACTTATTTGTTAATTCTACAAGATTTGTCGTTTTCTTTCCTCCTGAACTTTAATAGAAAATTTGATCGTCATCTTCAAACTTCACAAACAATTTTGAAGTATAAGAGCGATTTACCTCACTTTTAATTTAATCTACACCAACTCATCCAAATTAAACAAATTGTCTCACCTACATGTCATTTAAAGTTCTAGGACACGTTTTTAAATCTGACGGGATTTTTTGTACTCTCAAATCTAATAAAATCTGTCTAAATCAGTTCAAATCCCAAAGACGAGACGCCAACCTGTTATGACACGGGGATAAATACGACATATTAATTTATACCAGCAACTCCAAAAGATTTATCCCGGGCAACCATCTAAGAAAATTCGAGAGGCCAAGAATAAATTATAATAAAAATCAATGCATTTGTTTCTGAAATTATAACAGAGAATATTTAACTTACAACTACTTACAACTCTTTCTTATAACCAATCTCCAGCTTTCCCCTCTACTGGTCCGATAAAAATACTGACTAAATCTTACAGACAAAATCTTACCTCAAAACCAGGCAGGTTCTTCTCTGTATTCCCGTCTTTTTACTTCTTCTTCAGGGATTCTGCTTCACAGGAAAATAATCAATTATTTTTTCTTTCAGTGAGCTATATTCTTTTCTGGCAGTCTTTACATGCTGGCGTCTTGGCAGTTCTCCTCCCTACAGTTCAATTTTCCCCAGTCTTATTCGGCAAAAGCATCGGATTGTGTCATTGGTTTTCAAAATTGTCAATGTACTAAGTGAAAATTTATTGAAAATTGTTATTTTTCAGTGTATAGTTTCAACTGATTGGCCTAATTCGAGTCTGCTTTTGTCTCCAGGCAAACCAGTTCATCTAGCTTTCGATCAACTGTTACATTGTTAGCTTGTTGATAACACTTGGTGCAGTCAGGTGGTCCTGCTAGCTTCTCGTTCTCGTTAAGGTACAGTAAATCTCTTCATCACAATAAGGGCAGTAATGGGAAATGATTGGTGGTTTACAATGTAAGATAATTGATGTTGTTTAAAATACTAAAGGGCAGCGAAACACTCATGGCAGTGGCCCATATTTCGTGTCTTACTAACAAAAACTGACGCACTTGCGCTGGGAATGAAACAAATAACTGGAATTTAACTGAAGAAATTAGCAGTTGTGCAGGATGTTCATATGCATACTATTTTGTTCAATTACCTTCACGGCAGTGAAATAGAAGATGAGTTTGTACGTTTTACCTATTTCGAGAAAAAACGACATAACATATCAGAAATTCAAGGATTAAGTGGAAAATACTGTGAAGTGAACGCGTGGAGAATCAGATCAAGCATGATGCGATTGAATGTCAGAACAGGTTGGACGGACCTCATGGTCTACTCCTGATTCGATTTCTTATGGGCTCATGATGTTATGGTCTTACGGTATTATTAAATGGAATGCTGCAAGAGTGGTGGAATTGCGTTCAATTCGAGGATTCAATAAGGCATAAAAACGAGTTTGTTCATTCCAACAGGTTAGAAATTGATTTTGCACCAACATTATGAGAGAGGTGATTCAGTCACAATGAACCTATCGGTCTATTTATGGATTTCAGATATTTTTCATTCAGGATCTGTGTGAGTGTTCCTTTTTGCTCAAGTATCTTTAAAAGTAACGTGGCAAACAATTATGAGACTTGAGGTTCAGACCTTAATATGTCACAAACTGCTCTCGATGGTACACCTAACAACTTGGCAAGGGTATTCGCCATCATGCTAAAATTTCGTCAGCAGTCTGAGGAAGAAGAGACATTGTTGGGTCTTTGAAACCAATGCATCCATAGGAAGAGTCCAAAAAATGCTTGTTGTGGATGGCCACTCGCAGGAGCTTAACACTCGACTCTCGTTCCAACTCTGTTCTATTAATTTGTCGAGGAGGCATGAGTACCATCCCGCCACAAGTCAATAATGAGTTCGTTGGTCTTGCCTGTTTTGCAAGCCAGGTTGTTTTCAGTGCATCATTTTTCCAGGTCTTCCACCTTCCATCTTTAGTCTGCTTCTTCACAATCTGAAATTCGACGGAATACGGTGGTGTCATCAGCGAACTTGAAAATGGTATTTGCCTGTTACTTGGCGATGTAATCATGGGTATACAGTGAGTACAGTGGAGGACTGAGTACAAACCCCGGGGGCTCCAGTGTTTGGAGTTAATGAGGAACAAGTATTGTCTCCAATCTTCACTGATTGTCACCTGTAGGTCAGGAAACTGAGGATCCACTTGCAGAGAGTAGGGCTTAGAAAGAAATCATCACGTGGAAGGGGAGAGGTGGATCTCAGTGAAAATCGTAAGGATAATTTACCACAGAATAAAAACAAACACACGCTTGATTTGGTCAAAGAAGTCAAAAAGCTCTGGCGTTTACATTGTAATAAAGTGGGCACACGAAATCAGAGTGTTGGTGGGCAAGGGGAAGGCCAGATGTAGGAAAACCAAACAAGTTTGGACGCGTTGTTGGACTAGTAACAAAAGCACAAGGGAAGTTAGACAACTGCCTCAGAGTATGCAATATGATCAGAGATTGATTAAGGAGGAAGGACCGAATCTGCTTTGAAAACATAATAGGTCAGCAGCTTGCAATATCATGGACACAGGATCCTCTCAGTCTGTAGTGCTGAAGGATGGAGGAATATGTACTCCTAAGCAAGTATTGCTGGAGATGGTACTGGCAACAGAAATTAATGGTGAAACAAAAAGTGCTCAGTCATGGAAAATGAGGTAAGAGAGTCCAGAAACGAATGGAGAACTTGTGGTAAGAGTACTAGACAAAAGCTCAGCTGCAGGATTAAAATTGTCATTGCAAATGTTATAGCTGAATCACTTGTAGGCAAGCTGCCTACTCTAGGTGAAAAGCCAGTGGAGACACAGGCAACCCAAGACTTGGAGAATGTTTATCCAGGAACTTTCCCTCATTGTGTGGTCACAAAACCACAGAGGAACAATCTGAAGCGGGAGAGATCAATAGGCACAGGGAAGAAATCTGATGTAATGTTATCCGAAACCATTTTTGTTCAGATAAGTGGAAAAAGGAGCAATTAGGCAAACCTGTAATATTTTAGTTCTGCGAATCTGATTGAATTAAAGCAGAATGATGATGAGTTAAAACAATTATATCAAAAGACATTTACTGAGAGAGAAAGTGTCTGCATTCCTGTGTGTTATGACTGAGTAAATAATGAGTAATTTGAGACCATTCAATCAGATGAGCAACGGTCAAAGATTCATCAAATTGTTTTTCCAGTGGGGTATAGAAGGGAGGTGCTGCGAGTGGCGAATAAGCTACCGCTTGCAGGTCATTTATGAATGAGGAACACATAGGCAAAATACAAAGACATATTTACTGGCCTACAATACAACAAAGATGTAGTCGAATTTGGCAGACGTGTCATACATGTCAGCTAATCGGAAAACCACAGGCAGTAATAAAATCTGCACCCTGAATGCCAGCATTTCAGTAACCTTTAACAAGAAATTTGATTGATTGTGGAGGTCCGCATCTCAAACATGAAGTGGGAATATGTATTTTTTTGCAACAATGAATATGTCGATTTGATTTCCAGGGGCAATTACATTATGCAACATCACAACTAAAAGGGGTTTAGAAGGACTGCAAGCATTTTTTTAAAGTACAAATACAATGACACTCGAGATCCATTTCGGTCAAGGATCAAGTGTCACATTCAAACAATTCAAGGAGATGTTTGATAACTTGGGAATAAAGCAATTCCGATTTATTTCGTGCCATCTAGACTCGCAGGATTCGCTGGTGAGATCGTATCAAACACTAAAGACAATGTCTAGGGCTTGTGGTGAAGATTATCCAGATAATTAGGATGAGGGAATTCTGATTGTCCTTTTTGCGGTCCGTGATGCACCAAATGAATCGACCAAAATCAGCCATTTTGAAGTAATTTTGGACATTAAGTAAGGGGACAGTTAAAATTGAATAAGGAGAAATTAATAAGTCAGGACTCAGAGACGATCCGTTTCGATTGTAATGTAATAACTGATGCATTATCAAGACTCGAATGAGATATGAAGGCGTTGAGTTTGCATTGGAGTTATGCAACTTACATGTTACACTTAGTAAACAAGCTCTCTGTTATCCATTTTGAAAGACTTTCAATCCTGAGGTGCTTATAATTCGAACGAGTTACAACCAATGACTGTCTGATCCCTGTGCACAATTCCTGAATGTGAACTGTGAGTTTCATTGTGCAATCAACAACATTTCGCAATAAATGCGTTCCAGATCATTGTTGCTTATGTCTTTTATTGGAACCCTTGCTAATTTATCATTACCTTATTTTACTCTGCATCTCATTTTGGTTTGGAGATATGAACTGCAATCTGGAAGGGAATGGTTGGAATATGAGTGGCAGTTTGTTTATTTAAAAGAAGGAGAGATTAAACAAGCTCTTATTGTTCGTTGAGGCGAGCTCTACGAGTTAATTTCAAGTTGTTTGTTTATGCAAGTGCCTTTCGCTCAGATGGGACTTAGGCTGAAGCATATTGCAGATATTGAATGAAAACTGGGACCGAGTGGAAAGACAGTTTGTCTGGCAGGGAACGGCGTAAGTTTGCTTTGCTTTTGGGCCCTAATTATGATGGAACGTTTCAGGACAGACGTTGACAATCATTTTTCATTGCGATAAACGACACAGAAAAAAGATTTTACGGTCCACCTAGTCCATTCTGACGAGATACCCCAAATTATTCCAGAAAGAAAATGCCAACACTTGGCCCATATCCCTCTAAAGCCTTCCTATTCATAAATCAGTCCTGTCAGTCTTTAAAAGTTATTATTGTACCAGTCACCACCAATACTTTGGATGTTCAGAGAAGACATTGCCAGTTTTTGGAACCCAATTCATATTGACTTGAGCTTATTGGACATGCATCAGTGTCATCAGAAGCTCGGCAAGGTACATGCCCATGCGCCTGTGATTTTCGGGAACATAAAACTGTTGAAGTAAACTTTTCAATTACATCTCATTATTTTTCCACATGATTTATCGTTTAACTGCATTTAATTGTCTGTCTCCCTTTGCCTGAGAGATAAGGTGAGAGTTATAGAGGATTTAGTTAGATAGTAGGCAAAAGTGAGAATATCTGATTTTGCTTTAACTTGGCCCTTCCTAAAGTTAATGTTCCGAGAAGAATTTTCTATATCTTTTGTTTTTTTTTTGTCTTGTCAGTTATTGATAAAATCTGGCAACTATTTATTCAAGAAGTCCAGTTACGAACAAGTGGAATCATGTTTAATGAACATTGGACATTTCCTTTCTATTCTATTCGAAATACACTTTTGGCTGTTAGCCTCCGTGTCAAAACATAAGTAACCTACTGAGAAGGCAATTACTTTTAAACATTATTATTCATGTCATCGTTGAAAGGACTTAACTCGAGGATGCTACAAAAGACCAAACCTTAGAAACTCTCTTCAGAGTGCGAAGCGCTCTGTTACTTCAGAATGCAACTTACAACACTCTAAAATATACAATATTGAAAGTTTCAGTGCACACAAGTTACATTTGCCATGACTTTGAGTATTTCATAATAAAATGGCATATTTTTTGGTTTCTAAGCTATAACAGTTAAAAATTGTTGTTCATTATGTTATGACGTTGCGGGCCTATGCCACACCTTTAAGAGATAGTGAATGATGTTTTGAACTGACAGATTTAAAGATCTGTGTGTTACAGTTATACGCTAGTCTCAGTATGTAATGGAAAATATAAATAGGCAACATTTTGCTATGTAGTGGATACCTGGTTTGGTTGCTGTTTTGACAACAATTCAAATTTAAACAATAAGTTTTAATTATACAGCAGGATACGGACAATTAATCGTGTATGAACATATTGTTTTGACACCATCAAAACAATGAGACGATCAGATGTTGTGAATATAAAAATGCAGGCATTTTGAAAACTGGAGACACAGTAACTACAATCAACACAGATCCAAGAAATAAGCAAATACTCTACCAAAATACATTTTCATATGAAGCATATTCGTTGTAAAAAGAAAGATGACGCCACAGGAAGTTCTTCAGCCATAACAAGACGGATTCCGAAGACGACCATGTTGTTTTGAAATTAAGTTGATGTAATTTTAATAACTGTCTTATTGGAGCAGAAGAGATTTAGAGGCAGATAATCGGACAGGAAAGAAAATGGGGGTTTACAGTTGTGAGCAGTTGCATTTAGTGTTCATTTTTCAATGTAAAGAATAAACTGATATTATTTTCTTTAAATAGTGGAATTTCCGATTTTTCTGTCCGTCATACCATAACAGATTACGAGGTGAGGTGAGCTTTTTCTAAGTGTTTGGTTTAATTGACAGAATGGTTCACCACCTTGTTGTAACAGTTTGAAGGTTCATTTCCGAGACTGTTGTTGATTCGGACAGGTTTCGACAGATCCAGGTTGATATTTAGACTGTTTTGAAACGATTCGGTTTAT
The DNA here is from genome assembly GCF_047496795.1 of Chiloscyllium punctatum. Classification (NCBI taxonomy): domain Eukaryota; kingdom Metazoa; phylum Chordata; class Chondrichthyes; order Orectolobiformes; family Hemiscylliidae; genus Chiloscyllium; species Chiloscyllium punctatum. Next base: position 17,393,286 of record NC_092785.1, on the reverse strand, counting down.
GGAAGATCCCAGCAGATTTAAACACGTGCCGATTTGAATCCTAGAACTTTAAATAAAATGGAGGTGAGATAATTTATATAATTTCCGCTACTTGCGGGTGATTAAATTAAAAGCGAGGGAATTGGCTCTTAACATTGTTAAAGCATTTGAAAATTCTTCTGGGTTCGGAAGATGTCACCCAAATTTTCCAAGAAAGTTTACAAAGGTGTGGGAAGGACATACATCTCGAATTCGCAAACAGATTCGAGTTGGGTTTAGTGAGGGACAAAATGAAAAGTGAAAACGTAATGGAGTTGGTCAAGCACTTTGGTGTATCAGATAAACAGACAATAGAGTAGATTCAGAAAAACTAAAAGTGCAATTGCGGCAAATGGAGTTTGAAAAATAACAAGTGAAAGTATATCCATGAGAAGAGAGAGAGAAAGCAAAAAAGAGGAAAATGAAAGAAAGAGAGAGGGAAACGAAAGAGAGGGAAGATTATTGGCTGAAAGATGAAAAGGCTTCTTTATTTGAAAAATTAGACAGGCAAATGAAGTTGTCAGAGGGCGTGTGGGTAATGCTAGTTCAATCTAAGATGGTAAGCAGCGCTCGTGAGGTATTTGTCATTTGTCAGATAAGGGGTCAAGAGAATCTGCAGATTTCAAACGGGATATTTTGAGTGCGTATGATTTGATACTAAAGGCATATATACAGCGGTTCAGAAAGGTAGAGAAGAACCCAGGTCAGACTTATTTTTACTTCGAAAGTATTAAATATAGTAAATTTGGTAAATGGGTGAGATGCGTAAAAATACATAAGACGTATGCGATGAGATTACTCTGCTGGAGGAGGTGAAGAAGTCACTTCCAGTGATGAAAAGTTTTCACGTGAGATGGAAGATGAAGATGCATTAGTACACAAGGTAAATTTAGCATCTGGCAAGGTATTCATCCTGTGCACTATCGAAACTAGGAAATGAGGATATTCTACACTAAAAAAAATAGTAGAGCACACTGTTTTTTAAATCACAGATGCAAAAAGAAGGCGGTGAGACTGAAAAGGAAGAGAAAGGCCTCAGCTGATTCTGTTCAAACCGGATACATAAGTCACAGTCGTGGTCATTGTAGACAGGAACCGAGGGAAAAGATGTCGGAAAAGATGCTTAGCCAGTGGCATTATTGAAAATGGTAAAGAAAACCCCAAGGAAAGTTGAGAAGCTGCAGACGAGTGCATGGCCTAGGCATGAGCTAGGTAGTGATTTAGTGCCCCCTCGCTTGAAAGACTTTGCCTCTGTCTATAAAATTGGCTCAGAAAGAACAGAGGGATACGGAAAGTAAGTATAATGTTAAGGGATATAGGAACTGAACAGTCTCGATGAGTCAGAGATGAGAGGATTTGCACTCTTTCTGACATGTTAACCGAAAGAGTGGTAATTCGTGGAATAAATGGATATAGTTTCATCTTGCCCCTGTGTAAGTTCGGTTTGGAGACCCAAATAGAGACTTGAGAAGTAAGAGTGGCTGTGATTGACAGAGTGGGAGTTGGAGATTCTTTTTTCCTGGCAACGGTTTAGCAGGATCGAAGGAGGGAATGACCCGCCTTGTTATGCAGAAAACAATGAAAGTCCAGACAACTGAGAAAATAAAAGAAAAATATCCTGGAGTTTCTCCAGGCTCTTTCGTAACAGAATCCCACGATCAAAAGTCACAGCAAGAAAAAAAAGTAAAGAGAAAGTCGAAGGAGTTGAGGTTCAGTTAGCAAACACTGTTTGATATAATGGTGTGGGAACAATCTGAATAGAAAGAGGGCCCAGCCGACTTGTTTAGTCTTGAATGTATATTCGACTTACAACAGAAAGATGAGACAGTAACATATCTATCTATCTATCTATCTATCTATCTATCTATCTATCTATCTATCTATCTATCTATCTATCTATCTATCTATCTATTGTCTGTCTGTCTATCTATCTATTGTCTGTCTGTCAATCTATCTATCTATCTATCTATCTATCTATCTATCTATCTATCTATCTATCTATCTATCTATCTATCTATCTATCTATCTATCTATCTATCTATCTATCTATCTATCTATCTATCCATCTATCTCTCTATCTTTCTATCTATCTATCTATCCATCTATCTATCCATCTATCTATCCATCTATCTATCCATCTATCTATCCATCTATCTATCTATCCATCTATCTATCCATCTATCTATCTATCTATCTATCTATCTATCTATCTATCTATCTATCTATCTATCTATCTATCTATCTATCTATCTATCTATCTATCTATCTATCTATCTATCTATCTATCTATCTATCCATCTATCTCTCTATCTTTCTATCTATCTATCTATCCATCTATCTATCCATCTATCTATCCATCTATCTATCCATCTGTCTATCCATCTGTCTATCCATCTATCTATCTATCCATCTATCTATCCATCTATCTATCCATCTATCTATCCATCTATCTATCTATCTATGAATCTATCTATCTATCTATCTATCTATCTATCTATCTATCTATCTATCTATCTATCTATCTATCTATCTATCTATCTATCTATCTATCTATCTATCTATCTATCTATCTATCTATCTATCTATCTATCTATCTATCTATCTATCTATCTATGAATCTATGAATCTATCTATCTATCTATCTATCTATCTATCTATCTATCTATCTATCTATCTATCTATCTATCTATCTATCTATCTATCTATCTACCTACCAATCTATCCATCTATCTTTCTGTCCATCTTTACATATCGACGCACACACAAATACATACTTACATATATGGATACTTACATACACGTACGTACTCAGAGAATGGAGCAGTACATGTTCTTACCGGTTCTTGTCTCAAAAATAGAATTCTAACATGAAAATGGAGCCCATGGCATGTTCGTGCAGACCAGAAATGGGCAGAAGTGCCCCAGATTGTGTTGCCAGTAGTTGACAGTCATGAATTTGTTCGGGTAGCACATGAATGGTGAATAGGACTTCACCGAGGTGTGAAGATGGTTCAGGGTAAATACACACTCATTTGTATTCGCCTGGACTGCACGACGAAGTGTTTTAACTTTGGCATATATGTCACACGTGCTAAACGATAATTAAGCCACTGACTGTGATAAAAACTGCACTGTTTTTGCCAATTCCGTCGTCTGAAGAAACTTTCACGGGTTATGATACATTGTATTAGTCTCCTCCCTAAAATTAGAAGTGGGAAAGAGTACTTGCCAATAATGCATGCATCTACCAGATTTCCAGAGGTAATTCCATTATGGAGTATTAAAGCAAAACGAGTGACAGAGGAGTTAGTAGCATTCTTCTCACAGTATATGGGCTACGCTGTGAGATTCATTAAGACCAGCGACCTAATTTTACTGCTTGGCTGTTTAACGAAATCATGGATAGCTGACACAGACATCATTTTCAATCAAATGCATACCATTCGGATTCACAGGGTGCACTGGAATGGTGGCATCAGACCCTTTAAGACCATGTCAAAAGTGTATTGTCAGAATTACCCAAAGGATTGGGATAACGATATCCCATTTGTATTTTTGCCATGAGTGATGTTTTTAACGAATTCAACTCAATTTATTCCCTTTCAGTTAACATTCCGGCATGAAGTGAGAGGGCTTTTGAAATTAATTAATGAAAACATTACTGGACTGAATTAGGCGTTCTCACACTTGCATTATATATTTGAGATGACGGAGATATTAAATCGGGGATGTGAGTTGGCCAAACAGATTTTGAAGAGAGTGGGGCACAGCATGAAGCAGTGGCAGATAAAAACGCTCGAATTCAGACGTTTCCCCTCGCGATGGAGTATTAGTATTATTACCAATAGTAGGAGATCCCTTTCGAGCCAAGGTTAGTGACCCGTATTAAATTGAAGGAAAAAAATAAGTCATGTAAGTTATCTCATAAAGCTAACAGGTCGAAAAAAAATCTATGTATGCCATGTGATTATGTTGAAACATTACAGAAACAAAAAAAAGGTGTGATTTAAAGCCCTGCACAATGAGAAATCAAATCTGGATGTCGTGGTGTTTGATGTTACTCAGAAAACGATAAATACTGCGAGAGTCCTTGAGGAGTGGGATAGGATCGTGAAATATCTTTCTCAGGAGAACAGAACTCAATTGAAAACTTTGCTGCAGCAGAATGAGGGCATATGCAGGAGAAGAGATTGCAAAGGGGAATGCTATTGTGCGTTATGTGGCATTGTATATGTGTATGATAATATGGCATTGGCAAATGGATATAAGGAGAATCCAAAGGGCTTTTACAAATACATTAAGAAAAGAAGGATAATGAGGGAGAGAATAAGGCCCCTCAAAGATCGACAAGGCCACCTTTGTGTGTAGCGGCAGGAGATGGTGGAGAAACCTAACAAGTATGTTTCATCAGTATTTGCTATGGAAAAGTGTATGGATGAAATAAAACGGAAGGAAATAGTGACAACTTGCAAAATGCCCCTCTTACAGAGGAGGCAGTGCTGAATGTCTGGAAACTCTTTAAGGTGGATCAAGCCCCAGGACCTGATCACGTGTAACCTAGAACTCTTGGGAAGCTGGAGAAGTGTTTGCTGGGCATCTTGCTGAGATATCTGTATCATCGATAGTCACAGGTGAGGTGCCGGAAGACATGATGTTGGCTAGCGTGGTGCCACTGATTAAGAAGGGTGTTATGGACAAGCCAGAGAACGATAAACCAATGAGCCTGACGTCAGTGGTGGGCAAGGTGTTGGAGGGAACCCTGAGGGACAGGATGATTATGCATTTAGACAGGTAAGGTCTGATTAAGGATATTCCCACTGTGTGTACGAAATCATGTCTCACAAACCTGACTCAGTTTTTTGAAGAAGGAACCAAGAAAATCGATGAGGCCAGAGCGGTAGATGTGATCGAAGCAGTAGATGCAGGGCAATCAACATAGTTCCCCATGGGAGACTGGTTAGTAAGGTTAGATCTCACGGATACAGGGAGAACTTGCCATTTGGATGAAGAACTGGCTCAAACGTAGAAGGCAGAGGGAGGTGGTAGATGGTTGTTTTTCAGATTGGAGGCCTGTGACCAGTGGAGTGCCACAAGGATCAGTGCTGGGTCCTTAACTTGCTGTCAGTTACACAAATGATTTGGTTGCGAACATCAGAGGAACAGTTAGTAAGTTTGCAGATGACATCAAAATTGGAAGTGTAGTGGACAGCGAAGAAGGCTTCCTAAAATTACAACAGGATCTTGACCAGATGGGCCAATGGTCTGAGAAGTGACAGATGGAGATTATGTCAGATAAATGTGAGTTGCTGCAATTTGAGCAAGCAACTCTTAGCAGGACTTATACACTTAATGGTAAGGTCCTACGGATTGTTACTGAACAAAGAGACCGTGGAGTGCAAGTTCATAGCTTATTGAAAGTGGTGGCACGTGGATGAAATGAGCTGCCAGAGGAAATGGAAGAGGCTGGTATAATTGCAACGATTAAAAGGCATTTGCATGGGTATATGAATATGGAGGGTTTGGAGGGATATTGGCCGGGTGCTGGCAGGTTGGACCTGTTTGTAATGGGCCATCAGGTCAGCATGGATGGGTTTGACCGAAGGGTCGATTTGCATGCTGTACATCTCTGTGACGCTTTGTAGTGATCCTTCACCAGTCGTGGCAAGATGATATCGTCCACTTGGCAGCACACTTTGAAAGACTAGGAGAAGCAAAGTTGTTAATGAAGTAAAATAAAAGTGAATTCACGTTGACAGAGTTGAAGTGCTTGGGAAATAATGTCAGTTATGGAAGCATGACCCCAACGACTGTCAAGACGAAAGCCATTGAGGAATTTCCACAATCATCTTCAAAGGAAGAGGTGAGTCTCCAAGACTCAGTGATCAAGATTTTGAGTATTTCAAAATAAAATTTAATTTTTTTGATATCTAAGAGATTACAATTTAAAGCTGTTGTTCATTCCACTTGCAGCAAAGCTGGTGACAATTTTGATTCTCTCCGGGAGAAGCTGCTCTGACGCTGCTACTCCTTTAACAAGGTTATGTTGTTCTTGATTTCCCCTTTTCAAATGGGCTATAATGTCATGAGTTCGGCTGTGTCCGGTTAATCTAGTTGAAGAAGTATTTTTTTTAAAAATAAAACTATGTAGTAAAAGGTTGGTGGCAAGTTCTCCTTCTTCAGTTTTTCTCCAGTTTGTTTCGTGTTTCGCTTTCTGACTGTCGAGAGTTGCTGGTCAGTTTAAGCTGAGGAATCCAAATAAGCAGATTGAGATTCCATGCTCAATGTCGTTGCCATCCCTCTCTCCTGTCAAACGTCTGTTTGATTTTATCTTTTCTTTTAACGAAGGACGTGTTTATGGCGACTGTTGCGCGCATTTAGAACAATATCATTAATTTGAGATCGAATGTCGGCTTTACAGAAAAGTTAAGTCTTTTATGTATTTTGTTTCATTTTATTTGTGTTTCGTTTGCTTCCTTGTTATCATTTCCGTTTCGTTTAAAGCCGAGGGGTTTTAAACCAGCTAAATCACTCCTAGAATGCCCATTATGTATTTGCTTAACGCAATTAGGGAAGTTGGAGTCTTAGTTGCCTTCTTGAAATGTTTTGTGGTGGTCTGGCCTGGTCCACATCACTGCAGCCTTTCTGATCGTAATTCTGTCGACATGGAGGCCATGGAAATGCTTCTGATGATGCTTTATGGTGTAATTTTGCATCACAGTTTCGGTCATCACATTTCACATTCCTTCTTCACTTTTAATCGAGTGGTTTTTTTTTTGCAGATTTAAAAGAGCTCTTGAAATCAGTCAGCCTGTTAATGTCAAAAGTGTTAAACTGAAAAGTTCAGATTTGATTGACACGTATTGTGAGAGTCTGAAAGCAAGTGTTCCAGAATTAGGACAGCGGCTGCATTAAAAATGTGCACCGTTTTCCAGCTTTGCCTGTGAGTATACTGTTTTAGTCTTCATATGAAAATGAACAAGTATTATATCATTTCCAGTCGGGTTGTCGCACCGAGTTGAATTTTGATTTACTTTGCGATTAAGAGTAGCATTCTCCTGATTACACAGTATTTTAGTTCATTGGATTCTCTTTTCTTTGATATCCTTAATCAACAGCTTGACCATTCGACATATTTTAGTTCGGTAAAAACAATGACTGCAGATGCTGGAAACCAGATTCTGGATTAGTGGTGCTGGAAATGCACAGCAGATCAGGCAGAATCCGAGGAGCTCCTCGGATTCTACCTGCACTGCTGTGCTCTTCCAGCACCACTAATCCAGACACATTTTAGTTGCCAATGCAGCTGCAGGTAATTGGTGTCCTGTTATTCTGTAACTGAATGGATTTAGTTACCCACTCTGGTAACGAATTTCAGATTACCTGTTGATTTTCCAATGTGACCAACTCTTGTTAATAGGAGCTTTTGAAACAAAGACGTCTACTCGGCAAGAAAATTGAAGACGTCCTTCCTTCGATTTTTCTGGTGATGCTAAATGAGAATGGAGCATCAGATTCCATATGCATTCTCCATTGTAATGCATAAACCATGCAGAGAATGCAGTTCATTTACAATATTTTCTCAAACTCAGAGTAGAAGCAGTTGCCCACCGTTGTTATTGTTAGATTATTAATTCAAATACACAAGTAATGATGTACTCTACCTTGATTCAAATCCCACCATAGCTCGAGCAGTTCTATATCTTTCTTGAGAGATAAAGAGCAGTAAAGCAAGCACACAGAATGAAACAATTGGAAAGGATTGCTGAGGGAATTGTGTCGTTTCTTCCCCTAATATCATTTTGGATGGCCACAGCGAGATATGCACCAATATTTTGAATCCGTGTACTCGTCCTCACTAAAAATGACAAACCAATTTCATCATTCAACAAATCCATCCATCTTCACGTCATAAGTCGGCAACATTAGAATCATTTAGTACTAAGTCAGAGGTCATACAAAACTACGCTCAATCAAGATGTTCTATGCCGATGTATGTCCATCCAATTGAATTGATGAAGGAGTAGGTTTCTGAAACCTTGTGATTTTAAGTACATCTGTTGTGTTATACACTCTTATCGAACGACTTCTGACTTTAGCCAAACCGGGCCAAACTCTCGTATATCTATATTATTTAGGACTCTGACTATTTAACAATGCCATCCCAAATAAACTTTTCTTCCACCTCAGCTAATTTGTAAAATTGAACTCCTGATTCATCGACTGTTCTATTAATTAAATCCTGCCTATAGCACTCCTGTCATGCAATGGTTCCAAACAAATTTTGATTATTTAATAACTCTGCCGAAAATTGCATGATCCGCATGAGATTCCAGTACACATTACCTTCCTCTTCCTTGATCACCCAAGTTGCCCCAGTGCACTCCTTTATTACTATTCACCTTTCATCAGCAAGCTTAAAATAACTGTGTCAGGCAGAATACTTTGAGTAATTTGTTAATTCACAGCATTAGTATTTTGCCTGGAAAGAGGCAAGGATGTATTTTTCTTGACATGAAGGTTCACAATATCCTACCAAGAACATCTACAACTTAAAGTTAATGTAACATAGGTTTACAAGATGGTAACTGAAGTCCAGGGCTTTTGCGGATAAACTTGCAAATTAACGCTGCTTCCTCAAAGACTTCGAAAGTTCATAGGTGAATCATTAGGTTTTTGAAGATATTAAGACATAAAGAGAACTTTGATTTAAAAAATACAGTATTTCCATTGTAAGACTATTCTGCAATAAGGGGGCACACTGTGGGAAAGTTCAGGAGAGATGCCTTGAAGCTCTTTGTTGTGTAAGCAGTCCATGTGAGGAATGGTGCACTGTTCGTTTTATCACGAATACAGAAATCCACTCGTAAACCTGAGAGTCCAATTCAATTTTACATATTCATCTGCCATTGCAGACCGACATGAAGCTTGTTTCTCAGAGAGTTCTGGAGGCTGGGGAAATCTCCTCCCCGCCTGTAGTATTGGTTGGGGAACCAAATGCATTTAAGGCTGAGATTGATTGATTACTTATTGAGAACGGGTTCCAAGAATGTGCCAGCGAAGCGGGTGTATGAGTCGTAGTGGGCAATAGAGAAACAGGAGAATTGATCTATGCTATTCTCAGATCAGTGGTGATCTCATAAAGTGTCAGTGTGAGCTCGAGGCTGCGAAAATGACATTGCAAGTAATGACTTTACTGTTCATACTTTCTACTTTCACTGTTTCCATGCAACGTTGTTCATTGAGGCAGTATACACAGCAATTCCTTCAGTGAGGAAGGAAATGTTTGGATAATGGTCTCAATCAAAACGACAACAATGACAACAAATTCAAATTCACTAACGTTGCACTAGGTCATAGGACTAATTCCTCGTTACACAGACAGACAAATGGTGCTGGTTTAAATTCAATGTCACCACATCTCAAGCAAGAGAAAAGTATATTGGAGTGGAAAATTCAGTCGAGACTACAGCCTCAGCAAGAAGTAAACCCGCCGTGCTGGCATCAGGTCATATTAATTAACAGCTGCTCGGTCAACTGAATTTATGAATGATGCTCAAGCAAAGGCATTCCAGAATTTCAACTCAAGTAAGAGGTTTCACATCGAGGCGTTTGCACACTCTGCTGCACACTCCATTCGTAGTTGTGACATCCATCATTAATAAATAATGTTCTTAACAAATAAGATAGAGTCAAAGAGTTATAAGTCGACAATACAGACGTTTCAGTCCACCTGGTCTACACCAACCATGCTCCCACTTCCCTGTTTTTGACCCTTATCCCTTTCAAATATAGCTACTCAAACACTTATCCAAAGGTATTTTAAAAGTTGTAACTATGCCTGAAACCACCATGTTTTCGAAAGGTTCATTCCACAGTCAAATCATACACGGTCAGAAAAGCTGCCACTGATGTTCTTTTAAAAACTTTCTCCTCTCATTTTCAGAAATTATACCACTTAGAAGTGAACTCCACCACTCTCTGGAATATACGCTCGCTTCTGTATGCCCTTCGTGATTTTATAAACCTGTTTTGGGTCTCCATTCAACTTCATAGAACTATCCAGCCTATTTTGATAACTCAAAACGTCCAATTTCAGCAACATTCTTGAAAATCCTTTGGGACCCCCCTCCAAATTAATAATATTTTTTCTGGTAACATGACTAATAGAACCACATATCATACTACGGAAGAGGACTCTTCAACGTTCTGTACAAACCTCAACGCAGTGGCACAACTCTGATACCATCTGTTGTGAAGTAACATGATAGTTTATTCGTGTGCAATCCCATATTATAAAAAAATGAAGCAGTAGCCGCACTGTTCAAAACACTTTTACCAGAAGTTCCAGTTTCACAAACAACACTATATATTAATCAATCGTATTATGGCCAATTCGTTTTGAAGATATGCACATTATAGCAGATACGACTGTGCTCAAAGTTCAAAAATCTGATCCAGTAAGGCAACGTGATAAACGCCTCCTTAACCACCCTTCTTACCTGTGATACAAATTTGTGGAAAATAATGTCAAAACCAAGTATGTCTCTCTGATCGACGAAAATACCTTTAACACTAATATTAATTGTATAAGCCATGCTCTTGTTTGTTTTCTAAAATGTAATATCTCGCATTTACCAAAATTAAACTCTATCTGACACTTCTCAGCCCATTGATCCAACTGATCAATATCTTTTCGTAATTTGAATCAACAATTATTTTCATGATGTGTCTTCGTATGTTTGAACCAAAAATAAACTGCTTGTGAGCCTATTAGTCAGAAGCCTGCACCCAATTTTTTATTCTTCACAGACCTCGCTAATTCCTTTGAGGGGTGAAGTGCAGATAAATAGAAGATGCCTCCTCTGGCACTGGCGAGCACTTTTCTAAGTCTCTCACGTCAAACAGAAGTTATCCTTCCTTGGAAAAATGGAACGGCCACTGATTCTGTTGATCAAGGAGATATATTATCCAATTCTTGCAACAATTGGTTTCCCTGGTAAGCCGGTTTCAACTTTATATCGTCAATTTGTGTGAATTGCTTCAGAGTACCAAATCTATTCTGAGTAAGCTATAATGTTTCTCGAATCTCAATGACGCACGGGCAGATATTTCCATGCACACTTGCACCATGTATTCACATTGACCCTGTTTCATGGAGGTGGTAATTTTGTTACCATATGATTTAGGTTTGAAACAAATGAAAAGTGATGAACAATCGTGACTTGTAGACGGTGGACAGGCTCTGGGAAATCAGGAGGTGAATTACTTTCTACAGTATTGCTCGTATCAGGCCTGCTCTGATCGCCACTGTATTTGTACAGCAATTCCATTGTTACTCAGACAGGAGTCCCTAAAATTTTCTTATTGCTGTGCATAATGTTTTAACATTAAGATTTCAATCAATTTCAAAGACAAATGTAGAACCACAAGTAATTTGGGATGCTTTATACGCGTTGTGTTTGCCTATTAGCCTATCCAATCTTTTGTGTGCCATAGATTCAACCCTTTCAGGTTTACTGAATTTAAAGACTTTGCCGAAAAGAAGAGGATTCCAAGCTTCCTAACTTTCATTCAATACTCTCTTGTGGTGCACTTGATTGTTCTAATCGCTATGCAGATATCATTTCGTATGACAACATGGATACGTATTTGCAAAACATCCAAATTCTTTATGGATTTATTTTCCATGTATAACGTGCCCAATCCTCTTCAATCAGGTACACAAATGCACGGTAACCTCGAAGATTTATGACTTTGATTTCTGACACTTGACGACGTCATTCGCATTTTTCTTAAATGCTAAACACTAGCTCTTGAATACTTGTTCCCTGGTGCAATTAGACAACGTATCAATGTTGTTCACCATGTTCAGAACACATTGGATGAACACATCAAGCTGAATCACGCTGTAACGTCCATGCACGTGGTATTGGACATCCTCAATTTGAGTTTGTGCATGATAAAAATAAGTGCAAGTAGGTTTATACAGTTTCCCTGGCTATTACTGGTGAATTTGAATGTCCTTCATAAAATGTTCGTTGCAACTGTTTCATCAACACGAATTGCTAAATTCAATTTGTGGCTCTCTACTATATTCTCAAGCTCAATTAGCGATGGTCACCCATAGCTGCCCTGAGTAAAGAGGATGACATTCTGTGAAAAACAAAATAGAAAGAGAGGTACACGAATTTGGAAGTCTGTCACATTCTAATATTTTTTCCTAATATCATATTTTCGGTTTGATCGTGTTTTTAACTATCTCAGCATCCTGCTTTCAGATTGCTGTGCTTAACTTATATGAACAAGAGAATGCAATCACTTTATAGAATCCAGTCTCTATCTGTTTCATCATAACCTCTTTCTCCATATTATAAATGGAATTCAGATACAATGTTAACTGTATTCTTGCCATTGGCATATGCTGAATTGGCAAGGAAATCAACTCTTTCTTATGGGTCATATATTACTCCCTTGCTGTGCATCACTTAAAACATGAATTTCGTTTAAATTTGGCACTATTCCTTGCACCATTTTGATGAAAATCATCTTGCAAGCTGTAACTGCTAATGTAGATTTCTCTGCCCTCTATCCATAACCAATTGAGGCTTTTTGCTTTGATGATCATTCGCTCAATAGTTCCATTTTCTTTCGTAGCGATTCCTGATTAATCCCTTCCCATCTATTTCCATCTGCTCTATTTATAACCCTTTATGGTTTGAGTACCTAAGTCCCCGAATGAAAAATGGAAATCTATTTGGACATCTGTATTATATGCAAAATGTGCCCCAATCATATGCTTACTATCCAAATGCAGAAAGCAATGCGAAAAAAACGAAGTTTTAATGATCTTAATTTTAAACGTTCCACTTCAGAGGCTAATTGAATTAACTATTATTCCCATGATTTTCTGCTTCGATCACATTTATCCACATCGTCAAAATCTTGTCTTTGTGCTCTCATGGACTGTTCCTTTTCCGTCTCAAAAATCCTCAAACTAGGTTATTGAAAATTATTTAATATGACACTCAGTGATAGATTCCAAAAACAATTTCTGTTTTTGACCTTGAAATGATTGGCATACAATGCATCTTGCGTTTCAAATCATTTTCGTTGAACTTCTCAACAACATATCCCCATTATTTCTTACTGAATTTAACCACACTGGTTGAGTTTCATAGTTTTTTTTTTCTAAGCTGGCTGTCTTCTGCTTCTTCAGAGACTTTGGTGATCACCTATCTTCTCTGGCAGAATGCTGATGTTGTTTTTGTTGGAGATCAAGGAGTTTACAAAAGTATGGTAAAAAATTTTGCTGTGACTGGGATGATGCTGCTTCATTAACAAAATTTTGTTGTGGTTGAAGTGTGGTTGAAGAGAGGTAATAGAAGAGATTGCAAATAGTCTGGTTATGATGGCTTTTTGGGCTAGTTGATTATAGAAATCAGCTACTGCCTCATGAAAAAGGCTTCAAATTTTTCCAGAAGAAACTTGTACAATGTAAACGGAAGTATCTGCTCTCCCAGCTCAGCTTGTCTCTGGTCTGGTTTGGTTTTTGAAAGTCTGGCTATTCACATAAAGCAGTCAGTCTTTTATTATGGCTGCTGTTCCAAGTTACAGGTACATTGGAAGAGGATGTTTCATGCTGCCATCTCTCTCTCTCTCTCTCTCTTTCTCTCTCAACAGCTCTATGTGATAAGCCACTGTGTTTGATTTTAACTGTTGTGCCAAGTGGGTTTATGGGGATTGTTGCAGGCATTTGGAACAGCTTCATTTAGTTATGATGATCTGTTGGATTTTTGGACGGCTTGATTTATTTGTTACTCTGTTCTCTTTTGTACGTGTTTCATTCATAAACTTCCAAATAAATGCAGTTTTGTTTCTCAATAACACTTTATGAGGTTTTCCAGAAAGTTATGTTATTGAATCTCAATCCTTTTGTTTGTTTCCAGTTCAGTTTTAAACCTAGCTTCATGACAATAGTTCCTTTCAAACATTGGAGCGTGGCAGACTTCGATTAATAACCTGAGGAATTTGGCGAGACGATATGTTGGGAAGACATTGGCTGGGGTTGATTGATGCATCTTGAAAACTGTTCGTTTTTGAATGTTGATTAGCTTCCATGTACATTAAGTTTTCAGGTGTTAAGACTGATGCGTTTAATTCAAAGAATATTATCTGCTTGTAAATATTCTGATGATCTGCATTACCCATTTCTCAATGATACTTATGCCATAGGGTCCAGTTTACGATATTCTGTCACTAGGAATAGATGTGGTTTATCCAACAAAGTTGTCGTTTTGATAATTATTGATCACAATAAGCTGCTGACACAGACCATTAATATTAAGGGAGTAAGAATTGTCATGCCTCTAAAGTGTTCCTCGGAAGCTACTGTTTGGAAGATTTGTGCTGTGCCCAGTTCTAGAATGCATGTGTTGGGGGTGGGGTGGTGGGAGGGTGGGGGTGGGCGCGGTGGTGAGCTAATATGATTGCACTTGCACTGGAGAGGGACTGAGAATAAATAGCAGTTGAAGGGTTCTCTTTCCGGAAGGACACCATGAGCAAGAGATATAGATTAAAATTAGAATGTAAATTAGTTATAATGTGTACTTAAATTAGTTATAAATCCCTCACAGCATTTAAGAAGTAAGCAAATATGATTTTTTTTAAACCAAAGTAATGGACATAGTGTGAGAAAATGGTATTAGAATCGGTCACTTTTTCCCACTGGTCATGTCTCAACAGTCTTTTTTTTTTAAATCTGTGGAAATCCTCGCTGACTCTTTCACTTCGATTGTCACTTTCCAGAGCAGAACTTCAAATTAAACTCATTAATACAGAGATTATTTGAGGTGAGTGGTGCTTGCTAATTACTAAGTCATAATCTGTCATCAGGAATTCCAGATGTTGGTGTTTAGTGTGCTCTAGCAATTTGGCCTACTATTGATGTTTCATTTGTCTGTTATTTATTGAAATAATAAGTCATCATTCCTGACCTTCCTTACAGTGAACATAATGACGATTGTTGTTCTCGTGCGTGGAACCTGTGGCCTCTCGAAATGCATCTCTGTCTATATCCTTGCCATGGCTACAGCAGACCTACTGGTCATAATCATGAATGTAATAATTTATAACATTCTTACGTATCACTTTCCGTTGTCTTTTCTCTCTTATACACAGATTTGTAAATTTAATTTTTATATGGTTTGTGTTATACTTGATTTATCAGTCTGGTTTACTGTCACGTTCACTTTTGATCGCTTTGTCGTTATTTGCTGTCCAAAATTTAAGATAATATATTGCACTGAGCGAATTGCACGCACAGTCATAACAATTTGCTGTGTCCTCATGTGCATCAAGGATATCCCAGTTTTCTTTGCATATGAATCTGAACACATTATTAATAATGTGAAGTGGAACTGTAAGGCAAGTGTGGCTTTCTTTTCTTCAACTGCAGGATTTGTATACATCTGGTTTTACAGCATCTGTTTGGTTTGGATGCCTTTCATTTTTATTGCCTCGTTTAACTCACTGACCATCAGGTGTATACTTGTCAAAAGTAAAGCACGCAGAGGGCTTCAGAGTCACACAATGTCCAAACAATGTGATCCAGAGTTAAAGAATCGAAAGAAATGTATTGTTTTACTCTTTGCTATCTCGGGAAGTTTCATTCTGTTGTGGATGACAACTATGATAAACCTTGTAATGACCAGAATCGCAAATCCCAATTATTACCGAGGAGACCCTGGAAATCCAGGATACATTGCAGTCGAAACTGGAGCCATGCTGAGGTATTTAAGTTCCTGTTCAAACACATGTATTTACGCAATAACCCAGAGGAAATTCAGAAAAGAGCTAATGTATGTACTCATTATCCTGTGCATTCACTGTAAAATGAGTTAAAAGGAAAGGATGATGTATTTGAATGTCTATTGACAGAAACAAAATTTCTAGCTCACTCATTCTTTTAATGATACCAAACTTTTCTCCTCATGTCTGCATAAAGAACATAAATGGAGAGAAAAAAAAAACAATACTGCTCATCAATCTTTATTGTCTTGACGAATAATGTGATATCTTTGTTATTCCATATTTTAGCATTGGTATTATCGTTGATGGTGGATCATGATATTTCCTCCTCTGAGGAAAAATGTTCCTGTTTTATGGACTCGAACAACCCCACTCAAAATGCATGAAGACAATTGTCCCTTCCTTAACCTTTTATTATTTTGAAAGCAAGTGCTTTCTGAGGTAATTTGATTGGTGAAACAATAAGCTTTTCACAAAAAAAATCACTTTCACGTTGCACTACAATTGTAATAAAGACAAAATGAAACTAATGGAATAGATTTCGCTTAACTGTTTGTCAGGATTTTTAAATAAATAACATTAAGGCTTGTATGTGTGTCGACTAATCAACTGTTCCAATATCACAGAGTCACATCAACATCCCCTTGGCAAAGGCAAATTCATTGAAAAATATTGTCTCACATACAATTTTAGCAGCAGGAGGAGAACGCCAGTATTTAGTTGTAACAGGCAGAAGAATAACAGCTTCCACATCCAGATTGAAAGCTCCTACACCAGAAGTATTAATCCTGGTTTTGTGGGAGATTGACCCCCACCATTCACGCTGCGTGTGCAGCTCCAACTAAAATACATCAAGGCGACACGGGCTATTTATTTAATGTGTTTTGGGCAGACGCTTCGTATCTCTCGCTGAAGCTTCCTTCATGAAAAAGGACAAAATTCAAATTTGAAACTGACGTTATCATTTCACATTCCTGCTTTAAAAAAAGAACCATCAACCGACAAAGATGCGAACATTTCGAAGAACTCTTTGCCTTATGTTATTAGTTTAGTTCAATTCATTGAATCATGTGTATTCACTAATTTCACAATTAGAGTCCATTTCAGTTGGCTGTCTCTCGCAACCAAACGCAACCACATGGTGAGGTCATTGAAGGAGAGGGAGAAACAGAACTTGCATAGTTACTGACTTTAGTGTTTAACATCATGTATCGCTGGACATCGGAGTGCATCAGGGAAAATTAACAAACAGTGAAATTCCCAACTAATCTTGGAGAAACTGTTCGATGAAGTTCACAGCACAGAATCAGATACCTTAATCGTTGTTTTAAGTGTGGCCTACAGAGAATATACAGTAGTGAGTTGACCTGGATTAATTCTTGATTTTATGTTTTTGGCGATATGTGTCTTGATTAAACTTAAAGTGTAAGCAATAACTATTAATTTAACCTGGGGAAGTGTTTGTAGCGGAAAAAGAAATTGTTACTTTCTGGGTCTGTAGATTGTGAAGGACCAAAAATGTTTTTTGATGGAGTGATTTGTACTTCTTGTCGGATGTGGAGTTTAAAGAGAGTTCAAGGGTTACTGTGGATTATATCTGCCATAAATGCTGTTGGCTGCGAATGTTATCAGATCGATTGGATCGGTTAGAGAGACATTCAGAAGTACTGAGGAATTTGCAACAACAACATTATGTGGTGGATGGCAATTATGGGAAGGGGGAATAGTCTCTGATTAAGTCACAAAGATAAGTTAATTCCAGGAAAGATAAGAGAGGTAGGCAGCTAGTGAAGGAGTCTTTTGTGGATATACCCATTGCAACCAGATTAACTGTTTTTGAAAATGGAGGGACGATGGATTCTCAAGGGAATGTAGCACGATCAACCACGTTTCTGGTATTGAGACTGGCTCTAATGCAACGAGGGTTACGTCGGGTTCCAAGAGAGCCCTTGTGTTAGTGGGTTCTCTCGTCCGAGGCGCAGCCAGACATTTCTGTGGTCAGCAGCGAAAAATCAGAAAGTTGTGTTGCTTGCATGGTGCCAGGATCAAGGATGTTTCAGCGAGGGTGCAAAATGTTCTCACGGGGGAGAGGGGCCAGCAAGTGGTCATTGCCCACATTGGAAACAACGACATAGGAAGGGAAAATATTGAGATTCTGAAAAGAGATTACAGAGTGAGGCAAACATTTAAATAGGTGGTCTTCGACTGTAGCAATATCTGGATTACTCCCTGTGCTACGAGTTGGTGAGTGTAGGAACTGGACGATAGAGCAGATGAATGCCTGGCTGAGGAGCTGGTGTATGGAAGAAGGATTCACGGTTTTGCATCATTGAAATTTCTTTTGGAGGAGAAGTGACAAATAGAAGAAGGACGGATTGCACCGAAATTGGAAGGGGAAAATATATACTGGCAGGGAAATTTGCTACAACTCCTCGGAAGTATTTAAACTGGCAAGGTGGGAGCAGTGGTGGGACCCAGGGAGATCGTGAGGAAAGAGATCAATCTGAGACTGGTACAGTTGATCACAGAACCGAGTCAAACAGTCAGTGCAGGCAGGGAGAAGATAGAACTAATTAAATAAACTCCATTTATTTCAATGCATGGGGCCTAATAGGGAAGGCAGATGAAATCAGGGAATGGTTGGGAACATGGGACTGGGATATTATAGCAATTACAGAAAAATGGCTCAGGGATGGGCAGGACTGGCAGCTTAATGTTCCAGGATACAACTGCTACAGGAAGGATAGACAGGAAGACAAGAGAGGAGGGAGAGTTGCATTTTTGATAAGGGATACCATTACAGCTGTACTGAGGGAGGATATTCCGAGAAATACATCCAGGGAAGTTATTTTGGTGAAACTGAGAAATAAGAAAGGGATGATCACCTTATTGGGATTGCACTATAGACCCCTTAATAGACAGAGGGAAATTGATATACAAAATTCTAACGAGATCACAGCTATCTGGAAGAATAATAGCGCGGTTATGGTAGCGATAATTAACTTTCCAAACACGGACTGGGGCTGCTATAGTGTTAAGGGTGTCGATGAAAGGTTTCGATGTTAAGTGTGAACAAGACAATCTTCTGATTCAGTATGTGGATAAACCTACTAAAGAATGTGGAAAAATAGACCCACTCTTAGGAAATAAGGCAGGGCAGATGACTGAGGTGTCAGTGGGAGCACTTTGAGGAGGCGGACACATTTTTATTCGATTTTTAAAAAAAGATGGAAAAGGATAGATCATATCTAAAAGTTAAAGTTCTAAATTGGAGAAAGGCCAATTTTGACAAAATTAGGCAGAAGCCTTCGAAAGCTGATGAGGAACAGATATTCAGATATTCAGTTAATGGGAAGCCTTCAGAAATGAGGTAACGAGAATCCAGAGAAATTATATTCTTGTTCGGGTGAAAGGAAAGGCTGGTAGTTATAGGGAATGTTGGATGATTCAAGAAATTGAGCGTTTAGTTAAGATAGAGAAAGAAGTATATGCAAGGTATAGACAGGACAGTTCGAGGAAAACCTTAGAAGAGTATAAAGGCAGTAGGAGTATACATTAGAGGGAAATCAGGAGAGCAATAAGGGGACATAAGATAGCTGTTGAAAATACAATTAAGGAGAACCAAAGCGTTTTTACAAATACATTAAGGACAAAAGTGTAACGAGGGAGAGAATAGGGACCCTCAAAGATCAGCAGGTCTGCCTTTGTGCATAGCCGTAGAAAAGGGGGGGAGATACTAAATGAGTATTTTGCATCAGTATTTACTGTGGAAAAGGTCATGGAAGATATGGACTGTAGGCAAATAGATGGTGACGTCGTGCAAAATTTCCAGGTTACAGAGCAGGAATTGCTGGATGTCTTGAAAGGTGGATATATCCACAGGACCTGATCAGGTGTACCTAGAAATCTGTGGAAAGCTAGATAAGTGATTGCTGGACCTCTTGCTGAGATATCCGTATCATTGATAGTCACAGGTGAGTTGCCGGAAGATTGCAAGTTGGCTAACCTGGTGCCACTGTTTAAGAAGGATGGTAAGGACAAACTAGGGATCTCTCGGCCGGTGAGCCTGACCTCAGTGGTGGTAAGTTGTTGGAGGAATCCTGAGGGACAGGATGCACATGTATTTGGAAAGACAAGGGCTGATTAGGAATAGTCTACATGGCTTTGTGCGTGGGAAATCATGTCTCACAAACTTGATTGAGTTTTTTGAGGAAGTAACAAAGAGTTTTGATGAGGCCAGAGCGATAGATTTGATCTATATGTATATCAGTAAGTCGTTCGACAAGGTTCCCCAAGGAAGACTGATTAGAAAGGTTAGATCTCACGTAATAAAGGGCTAACCAGTCATTTGGATACAGATCTGGCTCAAAGGTAGAAGACAGGGTGGTGATGGAGGATTGTTTTTCAGACTGGAGACCTGTGACCAGTGGAGTGCCACAAGGATCAGTGCTGGGTCCTCTACGTTTTGTCATTTACATAAATGATTTGGATGCGAGCATAAGAGGGATAGTTAGTAAGTTTACAGCTGACACCAAAATTGGAGAGAAAGCGAAAAGCGAAGAGGTTTACATCCGATTGCAACAGGACCTTGACCAGATGGGCCAATGGGCTGAGAAGTGGCAGCTGGAGTTTATTTCGGATAAATGCGAGGTGCTGCATTTTGGGAAAGCTACTTTGAGCAGTACTTATACACTTAATGGCAAGGTCCAAGGGAATGTTGCTGAACAAAAAGACCATGGAGTGTAGATTCATAACTCCATGAAAGTGGAATCGCAGGTAGATAGGATAGTGAAGAAGGCGCTTAGTATGCTTTCCTTTATTGCTCAGAGTATTGAGTACAGGTGTTGGGAGGCCATGTTGGGGCTGTACAGGACATTGGTTCGGCCATTGTTGGAATATTGCGTGACATTCTGGACTCCTTCCTATTGGACAGACGCTGTGAAACTTGAAAGGGTTCAGAAAGCATTTAGATTAGATACCCTACAGTGTGGAGCCAGCCCTCCAGCCGAACAAGTCCACACCAACAGTCCTAAGATTAACCCATCCAGACGCATTTTCGTCTGACTAATTCACCTAAAAAGGTAGGCAATTTAGCACGGCAAATTCATCTAATCATCTTTGGACTGCAGGAGGAAACCGGAGCAAACCCATACAGACGCGGGGCGAATGCGCAAATTTAACGCAGGCATTTACCCAAGGCTGGAATTGAATCTGGGACCTTAGCACTGTAAGACAGTCGTGATAACCACTAAGCCACCGTGCCACCAAAGGGAGTTGCCAGGGTTGAAGGATTTGCGCTATCAGGAGAGGCTGAACAGGCTGCGGCTGTGTTCCCTGGAGCGTGAGAGTTTTATAGAGGTTTACAAAATTATGAGTGGCATGGATATGGTAAGTAGGCAAAGTCTTTTCCCTGGGGCCGGGGCTTTCAGAACAACAGGGAAGAGGTGTAGGATGAGAGGGGAAAGATATCAAAGAGACTCATGCACAACGTTTTTCCATAGAGGGTGGTAACTGTATGGAATGAGCTACCTGCGGAAGTGATAGAGGCTAGTAGAATTGCAACATTTAAGAGGCATTTGGATGGGTATATAAATAGGAAGTTTTTGGAGGGCTATGGGCGGGGTGCTGGTTGGTGGGACGAGATTGGGTTCGGATATCTGATCGGCATGGACTGGTTGAACCGAAGAGTCTGTTTCCATGCTGTACATCTCTATTACTCAAGAAGAAAGAAAATGGAATAGTGGAGGATTGATGGATTTTAGATCATTTCCACAGATTTGCACAACATCGAATGCTGAAGGGCCTGTTAATCATTGTAATGTGGCACCTGGCACACACACTTGTTTCCAAGTGAAATTTTATTTTAGTGTTTGTATTCGAGAGAGAAAGATATTGAGTCAATATTCCTCCCCTGTGTCTTATTTACAATGAACATGATGACGATTGTGAACCTTTTCCTCGGACACTGTGGCCTCTCGAACTGCATCTCTATTTATATGCTTGCTGTGGCAGCAGCAGACCTGCTGGTCATAATTATTTATGTAATAGTTTATAACATTATCATGCATCGCATTCAGTTGACTTTTCTGTCTCATACATACATTTTTAATTTCAAGTTTAATTTCTACGTGGCTTGTCTTGTGCTCAATGTTTCAGGCTGGTTCACTTTTGGTTGGTTAAATCGGCTGTCCAAAGTGTAAGACAAGATATTGTATGGTGCGAATTGCAGGCATTGTTACAGGTACGAGCTACACCTTCACGCTTGCTAACGATATTTACATTATCATTCCAAACAAGCATGAACACATGATTAACAAGGTGAAATGGAACTGTCAGGAAAATGTGAAATTCTTTTCCTTTGCAGGAATATTGTACGTGTGGTTTTACAGCTTCTGTTTAGTTTTGTTTCCTTTCATTTTAATTGCATTATTGAATGCATTGAAAGTCAGACATATATTAATAAACGTTAAAGCCACTCGAGTATATTACAGTCACACAGAATTGACGATGAATGTGATCCCAAGGTGAAAAGCGAACAATAGACAATAGACAATAGGTGCAGGAATCGGCCATTCTGCCCTTCGAGCCTGCACCACCGTTCAATATGATCATGGCTGATCCTGTTCCTGTTCGTGCCTTATCTTCATAACCCTTGTTTCCACTATTTTGAGAGCTCGATCCAACTCTTTCTTAAATGAATCCAGAGACTGGGCCTCCACTATCCTCTGAGGCAGAGAATTCCACACAGCCACCATTCTCTGGGTGAAGAAGGTTCTCCTTATCTCTGTCCTAAATGGAAAACCCGTATTTTTAAGTTGTGTCCTCTGGTTCGGCCTTCACCCATCAGCGGAAACATGTTTCCTGGCTCCAGAGTGACCAATCCTTTAATAATCTTATATATCTCTATCAGATCCCCTCTCAGTCTTCTAAACTCAAGGGTATACCAGCCCAGTCGCTCCACTCTTTCAGCCTAAGGTAGTCCTGCCATTCCAGGAATTGATCTCGTGAACCTACGCTGCACTCCCTCAATAGCGCGAACGAAAGCAATTGCTTTGTTCTTTTTTTTTGGGAAATTTCTTTCTGTTTCGGATGACAACTGGGACAACCTTTCTGATGACCAGAGTAATAAACCTAAATTACCGAGGAGACTTTGGAAATCCAGCCTCTATCACAGATGAAGTTGGAGCTGTGCTGAGTTTTTTGAGTTCCTATTCAAGCACGTGTATTTACAAAGTGACACAGAAGAAATTCAGAGAAGAGCTGTTGGAACTTCGCAGATTAACCTGTATTGGCGTTGTGAAGCTGTTAAATGCCCAAAAGAAAGATGAAAGAGAATATGTGTGGGCAGAATAAAATTCAAGTTCTCTCATGCTTTCAATGAATCCGACATATTCTTAGTATGCCTGCCTATAAATGAATATCACAGAGAGGGGAAAAAAACAAGTGTTCATCACTCTTTATTGACTTGACACGAATTTAATTACTGTGTTATTCCACATTTTCACATTGGTCTATCCATTGCTGGAAGATCATGATATTTCTCTTAATACAAAAATGTTCCGTCTATTATGAACAGAACCAAAAATGCTCAACATATATAAAGACAATAATGCACTCCCGATGTTTTTTTTTGCATTAAACGCAATTGTGCTGTTTTCAAACGTAATTTGACTGCTAAAACTGCTGGTTTTGGGGAAACATATGCTTTATTTTTACACTACAGTTGAAATGCAGACAAAATGAACAAAATCGAATAAAGTTGTCATAACTCTAATTCTATAGGAATATTTAGTCAAAAGTATGATATCTGCATGCATGTGTGTGCATAAAATATATATAAGAAAAATATGTACATAATTAAATAATTACGATTAAGTAATTGCTCCAATACCAAGACATCCATTAACACATATGTGGCAAAGGCAAATTTATTTTTTAAAAAAACTAGTCTTGCACATAATTCTAGTAACAGGGCGAGAACCCCAGGCTTTTGTTGCAAATGTCAGAAGATTAGTAGCTTCCACATCAAAGTTCACGGTCCCAAAAACAGCAGAAAGGCAAATTCATTAATCCTGTTTCTGTGGGAGCTTAATCCCAGCTCTCACGCTGCTTCTCTTGTTCAAACTGAAATAAAACAAGCTCTCCAAAAACAAGTTATTTTATTGGTATTGGAAAGATCCTTCACACCTCTGTCTGAGACTTGCTTCATGTCAAAGAACAAAGTTTTTCTTTGAAAGTCACAGTATCATCACACCTTCCTGCTTCAAAAGGTAAACCATCAACATGCATAGATATTTATGATTTTAACAATAAAATAGCCTCATGTTATTAGTAGCTGAAAATGTGTTGCTGGAAAATCGCAGCAGGTCAGGCAGCATCCAAGGAACAGGAGAATCGACGTTTCTTCCTCACGTTATAAGTACTCTACAAAACATATAAAGTACTCTAGCATGAAAAAAAACAGTACAACAGTCCTTTCAGTTGGATTTCTTGCATCACCAATCGCCTCTTTCTTCCGCCATGAATGTCAAAATGACGCTTCTTTTGGTCTTTCCTCTTGTCCTGTCAAGTGAACAATTATCAAACTGAAAAGCTTCAAAAATAAACTTCATTGATTTTCTTTTTCCATTATTTGGCACAAAATTACGAGAGTTGGAGTTCAGGTCTATAAACTTCTAAAAAGGGACGAACAGGCGCAGAAAAGAATCTGGCTCATGAAATTCTGCTCTTCATAGCTAGACTGCTTGGGTTTAAGGAATCTGGACTCATCTTACAGAAATGAAAAATCTTGGTTATACGGCACATGAAGTGCAGACCATATGTGGAGACACTACCTTAACACGGCTGTCTTCATCTTGGTTTGAGAACAATGTAGGTGTGCAAGACTGGTTACTGAAGTCCAGGGATTATAACAAGAGGTTAACAAATTGAATAAACGCAACCTGGAAATGGATAATTTCGTATCAATAATGGGGCAATGTTTTATGCAGCGTTATGCTGGAAGTTGGGTTTGAGGCGAAGATGAAGGCGGTAATGATCGTAATGGATAGTCGAGCATTTTGAAGGCCCTGAATGATTAACTCTTTCTCCAACATTTTATAAAGATGAACTACGGACTATTTAGTTCTCTTTCTCAAGAAACGTCTCTTTAAATTAATTTAATAGACTTTCATTTTTTATGCCTTAAAATAAGGCAGGTTTGGGATTAGAGTCAAAGTTTGAGTTAATTCATCACAAGGATATGAACAGCACCTAATTTGACACAATTTCCTGAACTGATAATGGGACTTTTGCCCTTGGTCTTACAAACTCAACACAATGACGTTATGTCTCCTAAGTCTTTTAGCCACTTAAATAATGATGCCATTTCCTTCAAATTTATGTGGTAACTAATTTGTTTTCACGTCTCTTGCCGAAGTTTTCTTGGTCTCTGAGCACAAACGTGACCAACACAGCTTTGTAACGTTGTGAAGAACGAAATATTCCAAAAGGACTACAGCACAGACTTTTAAGATTGTCCATCTCCTTGGTGATTTATGAAATATGCTTCTTTCTGTAATCTAAATCGGGAATCCAGAATAATGAATTGTAATCTAAATTCGTGACTCGATCTGTCTCCTTTGTTAATGAAATGGTCATTCAACATAGCAAACAGAGATCATCAGTATAGTACAAGCACACTTTTTGGTTGAATTGTCACGTTACTAAAATAAAACAATAAATGAAATGGACAAACTAACTTCGGAAATTGTGAAGAGGTGTAATTCTAGAATTAGAAGGGGAATGCCGTTGTCCTGGAAAAGGTCTGGACCAGATTGACCAGAAGGTTGCCAGGGCTCGAGACTGTCGCTCAATAAGAGAGAGTTATTAGACTAGAATCGCAAGCATTGACACAGAGGAGATTGGGAGGCAACAAGTAAGAAACGTATAAAATGAGGACAGGCACAGGCAGGTTGAACAAAATATCCTTTTTTCCCCGCTATGAGAAGTATTAATATTCACGGGGTCAAGGTGTAATTTCAGGATAGAAGGCAATGGGGAAATGAGATGCACAATATTTTCATCCAGAGATTCATGAAATCTGGGACTCCATGATTGCAAAAGTGTCAGATGCCAAACCCGTCATAACATTGAAAAGAGAACGTTAGATGCACTTTTGCAACGCCAATGAATGCAAGTTTTTCAGTCCAAGTGATCGAAAATGTGATTAGAATATTCGTGGAATGGTTTATGACTAGTGAAGACTTGATGTACTTTAGGTTCGTCTTTCCTGATGTAATCCTCTTTAAACTTATCATTTACACTGACACTTTCATGTTCCCAACATCAAACTAAGCTCATCAACACGTCTGACTTTGGACAATATTTCAGTTACTAATTACTGAGCCATCACAGGCAGTCAGGCAATTCCACATTTTGTGTTTTTACGCTTGTGGAACCGCATGCTTTACAATTGAGGTACCATTTCTGTATTCTATTCACATAAAACAAATGTTGAGTCAATGTTCCTCTCATGTGTCTTGCTTTCAGCGAACATGATTACAATTGTAATTTTTGTGCAGACAAACTGTGGCCTGATGAAGTGCACCTCTATCTATGTAGTTGCTATTGCAACAGCAGACCTGTTGATTATAATCAATAACATGATAGCTAATAGCATTTTTATGCATCACTTTTCATTATCTTTCCTGTCTCGTACGCACATTCATATGTTTAATTGCAATATGGATTATCTTGTGATCAATTTATTGGTCTGTTTCACGTCGCCTTCTTTTTTGATCATTTTGTCATCATCTGTTGTCCAAAGTTTCAGGCAATGTTTTGTACAATATGAGTTGCACGTACAATTATAATCGTGAGCTGTAACTTCATTCTCATTAAGCATACCCGCATTGTAGTTATATATGAAATTGAAAATGTATAAACAAGGTGAAATCGAAATTCCAGTTAAGTGTGGCATTGTTCTTCTCAACTGCAGAAATAGTGTACGTCGGTTTAAGAGGTCCGTTGTGTTTGTCTTCCTTTTATACTAATTGCCTTCTTTAACGCATTGACAAACAAACATATACTCGTGAACAGGAAAGCACGCAGTGCAATCCAGAGTGACGCAGTTGACAATCCATATGATTCTGAGATAAAGCTTCAAATGCAATCTATTGTTTTTGCTCTTTGGTGTATCGGGAAGTTTCATTCTACTGTAATGACAAATGTGATAATCTCTGCAATGACCAGAATCACAAACATCAATGAATACCAAAGAGAGTTTGCAAATCCAGCATATTTTCAGCCGAAACTGGATGATAGTCATGCTGACGTACTTGAAATCCTGTTCAAAGTCCTGCACTCGTGCAGGGACCCAAATGAGATTCAGAGAAGACCTGGTGGATATTCTCAACTCATCCTTACCGTTCATTGTAACGTTATTAGATATGAAAGGATGATGATTAAGAATACCAATTGGCTGATAGAAATAGATTTTTTCTCATCCCTTGTATAATGCCAGGGTAATTTATTATGTCTGGATAAAGATGATGAATGGGGAGAAAATAAAATAACTGTCCCTCATTGTTGATTGTTTTAACGTCAAATAGTTATGAAATCAGCTCTAATGCCACAGTCCAGCTGGAAATTGCAGTCGTGATTTAACATGCTATAATCGTTTTTATGAAATGTACAGACAGAATGCTTCCTCAAGCATATTCATTAATCAAAACTGTTTATAAGCATTCATCAACATTGCAATTAAAATGCGTTATTTGTGGAAGGGCAAGTATTAGAGAAAGGAGGATTGTTATTCACACGAATCAGCAAAAATGTGATAAATTATGGAGGAAAGCAATGATTTAAAAGTCTAGAAACCGTAACAAAATAAACTTGATTGCAACTGACAATTCCTCAAACCGAATAGTATGAATGTGATTTTTTTTCTGCAGTCGATTATCTGTCCTTTCCCATTCCTAATTGAATTGTGGCCCAATAATTATCACTGCTGCCTCACAACGCCAGGGACACGGATTCGATTCCAGTCTGGGCGATTGCCTGTGTGGAGTTTGCACATACTCCTGGTGTCCACATGGGTTTCCTCACATAATCCAAACATATGCAGGTTAAGTGAATTTGCCCTTCTAAATTCTCCATAGTCTTCTTGGACATGTAGGTTTGGTGCACTAGTCTGGGGAATTGTAAAGTAATAGGTTCAGTGAATGGGCCTGAGTCGAGACTCTTCAGAAGATCGATATGGGCTTGTTGGGACAAAATGGCCTGTTTCCACACTGTAGGGATTCTATTATTCTGTTCTATGTTATTGAAAATACAGAGCAATGGACCGAAAGATATATGACATATACCGAGGCCAGAATTAGGGTGAATTCCTCTCAGCCAATAAAGTTTACAAAATAATTTGGCAGCTTTCAGTCCTGCCAATGGTGTTGGTTAGTTTACTGATTCTTAAGGAACACTATCCTACAGTTTAGGATTTAGATTTCGTATAAATTCTAATTTCCATCAACTCACAGCTAAACCACAGAAGCGGTCTCATGACTGTATTCAGCATATTTCACTAAAAGTATAACACAGCAAGTACAAAATAGAAGTTTTTTGGAGGAAATCAGCTGGTTTAGCAGAAGTTTTGGACAAAAATGTTTCGAATCCCGTCAAAATTATTCAGATTTCGGCGCTCTGAACAGAGAATGTTATGTCAGTTTGATAATTACGCATTTACAACACGCAATTTCATTTATCCTTTCGTTTTAAATTTAAATTGACTGGCATGTATGTGCTTCATTTCATTTTGGACAGTCGTTTTGCATTTTTCAACATGTTCTCTAGTAATAAGCATATGCCTGTAAATTTGATAACATCGTCGTTTTGCACCAAGAGATAGAATCAAACAAGCAGAGTGCATGTGATCGATTATGGGGGAAGCATTGTTTAAGAGTTTTGCTAAACCAACGATGTACCATCAATTTTACAACGTGTTTCTGTGTGCACAAACTGCATTGTGCAGCTGCAGCTTGGGCAGTTTCCTTCATTCAACAAACAT
Organism: Chiloscyllium punctatum; assembly: GCF_047496795.1. Taxonomy (NCBI): domain Eukaryota; kingdom Metazoa; phylum Chordata; class Chondrichthyes; order Orectolobiformes; family Hemiscylliidae; genus Chiloscyllium; species Chiloscyllium punctatum. The sequence continues at coordinate 17,364,419 of NC_092785.1, read as the reverse complement.
TAGTAACTGCGCTGCTTAACCTTTTATGACTCATGGGGAACGTATGGGTTGAGAGATGTGGGGTCTATCAACTGTACTGATATTATGCCATAAACACATAAATCCATCGAACAATGCATCAGGTGAGAGCTTGACCGTTACTCTGGTATTGAATCCGGACCTCTTGCCAGCTGAGCGAAAATAAAGAGGTTAATGAAACTATTGTGTGGTCTGGAACTATTTGAGCCAACATTTTGGGGTTATGATTCAAATCCCAACAAAGGGAACATTTCTCGGGGCGGAATATGAAGACCAAGGGTTTGAATCTCTCACAATGGATTGGAAGGGCATCCCGAATAATTTTATATCAGAACACTCCTTGTGTTCGGACAGATTATCTACCCCTCGCCCAGTGAGACGAGCAATTTCACGGGATCAAATGAACCATCCGGACTGGGATTATAAAATAAAACAGTTTTGCTATGATGAAATTACTGTCGGTTGGTGCGGAGTGACATTGGCTACTCTGTATTGTTCCGGAGACAAAAAGGCAGGGCTGGTGATCCAGATCAAGAAAGTTGTCTCCAGTACCTGAAGGACGAGGTTTACATCGCTGCCTCATTAAATAGGGCTGGTTAAAATTGTGAAATAATAGAAAAAGTAAGGCTAAATTTCTCACTCCTTAGTATTGATATAGCCAGTTGAAATTTGTTTATTGCAGAACAATGAAGTATGATGGCTGATTCACTCAATGTCCCTGGAAAAGGGATACCCTTTTTTGTGTGAGAGAAAACTAACCAGGAAAATTATTTAAAGAAACGACGTGCTGCACTTTACAAACGATTAGGTGGAAGCTTGACGTAAAGGTGTGACCTTCGATTTGTCCTCTTGTGAATAGGCAATTAATTTCATTTATAAACAAAAACTGTGAAAAAATCCTGGAAATCATTAATTAAAGAATAGTAGGAAAAAGCCAATTGCAAATGGAATGATATTGGCCCTTGAAGGAATAATGTATGTGAAAGAGGCATAAAGGTATGCACAGCGACTGGAATTCCCAAAAGTTGGGAGATGTTAAAAGCTGTTCATGACTGAGTAAACGGAAGATGAAAAAGGGAACAGGAGAAACTGGTTGCTGAGATGTTATGCTACACATAATGGTGCCATGAGAGTCCATGGGGGTTCACACCGCAGCTCCCTCAAGCCAAGCTAAAATAAAGGGGTTAATGATACATTTGTGTTTTTTCAGAGGTTTTTGAGTAAACACATGTGCACACAGAATAATACACTGGTTGCAAAGTTATATAAATGTAATGTCGCTATAGAAACGTACTCTCATGAGAGAGAAACATCGGTTGGTGATTTAACCTGAGTGTCACCACCTTAGGAAAGAGGCAAGGTAAATGTAGCCATAACATCAATTGAACCTAGACACTTTGCATTAGTCAACAATGCAAGCTAATTGAGGTATAGTCGCAAATATGCTGATGTCATTGAACACAGAATATTGCAGCACAGAAATGATGCTAAATTAAACTAATCTCTCCTGCATGCCCATGGTCCATATTACTCGACGCTCTGATGATCATGTCCTTATGTAAAACTCCTTTACACCCCTCTATGGTATCGGCCTCATCACCATCCTTGGCAATGCATACGAGGATCCGACTCCGCTCTGTGCAAAGCCAAGTGATTCTTTCATTTCGATTGAATTCAAACTTCTCTCACAATAAATGCACTCCCGCTGGTATTTGACACGACATGGATCTGTTGCAGTTATGGGCTGAGAAATATGAGATGGGCTTTAATTCGGTAAGTGTGAGGTGCTGCACTCGAGAAGACGAAATGTTAAGATAATGCTTATGTTTAATCGCAGGAGCTGAACGTCATTGACGCACAGTGGGATCTTTTGTTCAGGTGCACAGCTACCTCAAAGTCACCATGCAAGTAGTTATGGAGGCAAAAATGGCATATTGCATTCTTGCATTTATTGTTGGGGGTATTGAGTAGAGGGACAAGGATGTCATGTTGCTGGTTTATAAAACTGTCGTTACTCTATACTAAGAGTAGTGCGTTCAAGCTTGGAAGCTTTGGAGAGAGTGTAGAAGAGTTTTATCAGAATGCTGCCTGGATAGAGGATAGGAGATATAATGACAGGCTAAAAACAACTATTGTCGTTTTTTTTGGAGCAGTGGAGGTTGAAAGGAAAATTAATGATGTGGAAGTGCTGGTGTTGAATTAGGATGGGCAAAGTTAACGAATCCTTCAACTCCAGGTGAGAGTCCAACAGGTTTACTGGGAAATACAAACTTTTGGAGCACTGCTCCTTCATTAGGTAGCTCATTGTGGAGGATCAGAGAAAAGCAGAGTTTAGAGTAAAATATCAAGGTGTTATATAGCTGATGGATGTATGAAACATACCAAGATTGCTATAAACTCTTATTCACTTAGAATGGCTTGCATGTTGCAATTCATTAGTATATGAATTCCCAAAACCTCTTGCACATTCCTGAGATAACTTAAGGTATTAATTCTTTTTTTCAAAAAGTGACATTTCATCTTAGACAATGCATTAAAGGTATGAGGTCAGATTCTGTCTGCATTGTGAGTTTAAGATAGAGTGGTAGTATTTCCAAAGGAGAAATTTATGAAATACCACATGTACTGACTGCCTACAGATTGTGTGTATCTTAAACAAAGTGGAATGCATGAGCGTGTGAGGGGGCGAGAGAGTGAGAGAGAGAGTTTGTGTACTTGTCTCAGAGAGTGTGTGCGTTCTTGATAGAGTGCATGCACGAGTGTGATAGCGTACGTGACCGTGAGAGTGTGTGCACGTGAGTTTGGGCGTACGTATCTGTGTTTGAGAGACAACGTGTGTATCAGAGATGGTCTGAATGAATGTGTGAGTGTGATCATGTGTAAGAGTGGGTGTGTATGCGTGCTGGTGAGTGACTCTGTTTGAGAGAGTGGTCATGTCACACCTGTAGTATGACATGAACCTTTTGAGTTGTTTGAGGTTATCCAGGGCATACCGAACTTTGCTGTTAGTCTCTTCTCGGCGACGCTACATTGTTCACGGTCGAGAGTGAGAAGCTGGAAAATCACAGCAGATCTTTTGGCATCCGAAGAGTAGGAGCAGTGACATAGTTTTGGGCATATGTCCCTGCATTCCTGATGGGGGGTTATGATTGAAGCGACGATTTTCGTGCTCCTCAGATGTTGTCTAACTTGCTGTGCTTTTCCAGCATCTGCAGTCCTCACTTTCTCCGACTTTGCGTTGATGCAGATCCCGAAGTCCACCGTCGAGGTTGTTCACCCGAAGGTGCGAGTCTGACACTCCTTGATCAACTAAGTGTTCCCCAACTGCTATGAAACATTACAGTATGGTGATTGTTGCATGATTGTTCCATTTATCCGTTATTATAGCATCTGCATGGTTTCACCAAAGTTCCATTCCTCCGGGCTTCCTTGCCTGCACTGTATGATATAGGCACCATTTGCCGAATCACATGTGCACCTGCTGCGCACGTCGAGGGTGGTGTCCCCATGTCTAATGTTAGTGTCCATGTCGACATTCTGAAACGGCTTCCTGTGGTTGCCAGGCCAGTGTTGCATTATATTGTGGTCGACATTTTCCTGAAAACTCGGCATTTTGCTGAAAACAATTGTCTATTAAAAGTAAAACAGTTGTTTTCAGGTGAGAAGTGGAGGAAATATCTTGGAAAGGTGCTCATGCTTATCGATAATATGTTATAGGTTGCGAAGAGCATGGTATTGTGTTCCACTCTCGGGAAATTCTAGACAAGGAAGTGAACACGATCTGGCATATGCTGTGACAGTCTCCTGAGGAGTTCATTATGGTTTCTCATCATTGCACAATGAGACAATACTGCAGTATTGTTCCTCTAATTTTCCTTTCTCAACAAAATTGCTTTCATTAATTAGTCTGATGAAAATTGCGTTATTCACAAGCGATTCCTGCCCATGTCACCTTCATCTTCCCTCATCACATTGTATTTCATAGTTTCCTCGCTGCACTTTTGGTTTTCTTTTCCATTTACAGGGATTCTAAAAATAATAAGCCATTGCAGAGTAGTTTGATTAATTTGATCATCCACAGCTTATTGTATTTAGCTGGCAACAGGCAAGGATGCATCTTCTTTGATTTGAAGGTTCTTAAAGTTGAAACGTTTGAGAATAATATCCTTATACTTGATCCATCGAGAGGAGAATCTAGAAGAGTTTGGATGTTCTGGTTAATTGATAATTTACTGAGTTAGTAATGCAGCATACCAGGATAATACATCTGGGGACACAGGTATATATTATATTGTCGCAGGTGGTGAATTTTATTCTGAGGAAATCAGAAATAAACAGTTGGTCTAGTTTTTTTTTCAAATGGACATCGTTGCCTATGCCTACGTTTTGTTACCAGCCCTTAGTTGCTCTCGTGAAAATGATGGTGAGCTGTCTTCTTCAAATACAAAAGTACGCTTGCTGACTTACAATGCAGGGAGGAAGGGAATTCATTCATAATGATGCAGAGAAACGTGATCAGCAAATATTATCATAACACAATCTAATCGACTAATTTTTGGGGGCAATAATATTGTTATACTTTCCACATCTGGTCTCCGTATGATTCCAGATCAACAGCAATTTGCTTGACTGTTCAGTGCCCTCTGGTAATTAGGGGTGGAATGAATATTTAATGTTGACCAGTCAACGACACCCACAAATTGTGACTTTATAAATAAAAACCAAGGAACTCCCTCAGCCTCGGAATTAGTTTAAACTCTCTGGACCTGCTTCCACTGTTCAATTTTTGCTGAAACTTTCTTTTGAGTTATTCTCATTTCACGCATTGATTTGTGGCTGACCTTACATGTGAATTGTGGTGAGAGTGACCTCTGGTTATAGACTTTATCTTGCCACTTATCTGCTAACTATGCACGATTTTATAACAAACCAAATATATTATTAAAATTTTTCGGTCGACTTGGAGCCAACTGGACTTTACATGATATTCGAAAACAGAATAACTTTGACCCTGGCTTTATCATTCCCAGGAGTAAATCAACGCGAGCCAAACGTAATGTCTCGATTATGCCAACTACCACTTGCCCAGAAAATCGGATTTCCAATTCTACTTTATACATTTCCATTAGGATAGAGTCTCCATCAATCTCAAAGTCAGAAACTTTGGATTCTATTGAACTCCATGGAATTAATCATCACTGGAAAATTCATTCAACCACCCCTTGGCCAGTTAACCCAACGCTTGATTGGTGAAGGTTATGCAGGGTATGACAGTGTCAGTTCAAAGTCTATTTCTCGAGTGCAATAAATAGGGAGGATTGAAGGAAGCAGTGCAATTTGGCTGGTCTGGTTTGTTCTATTATAATGTGACAGTTATGTTACATTGCAACAGCATGCTGTAGAAGATCGTGCTGTAGATGACTGTTTACAGAAAATCAATTTACTCAAGCATTATCCAAACCATGCCCACAATTGATCTGGCGTAACACACGTTATTGAAGAATGACCTGTCTAACAACTTCAGTGTTATATGATTCCAGGCTGTATAATTGTTCGGAAAATACATTATCCTCCTTTTCAGCAACATTCGTCATTGACTACTTGTATAATCACTACCATGTTTTCTTCCTGTTTCCCAGTTATAGGTAAACATACAATGTGAATCATTTGCGTTTCCTTTTGAGTTTTTTTTTCAGATTATCTCTTCCAAAGTCTCCCATTAAACTCATTGTTTTTCCCCACATCTTTCAACATTTGAACAAAATTTCTAAGATTGTAACAGATGAAACACAGATTTTCAAATTTTGCTCCACAACTTGTATTTTCCATTCTAGATTTGAGTGGCGAATGTATTCGATACATTCTTTATGATGGATTCTACCGTTACTTGAACTACCACTTTGTATCCCTGCTGAATATATAAAGTTCATTGAAAAACGTTTTTGCCCCAGGAGTTCGGTGCCCCAGGATTGCTAGCGTATATTACCCATTCTAAGTTGCCCTTGAGAAGATGTTTCTACGCTCTCTGTGGAAATACTGTGGTATGGACTGTAAAGAGAATAACTCACCCCCTGTCTCTACGAAAAATACAAGTACAAAGCAAAGGCGCTGCGTTTACTCTGCAGATTCTCCAGATCAGATTCTGCTCTCTTTTTGCTCAGCTCAGAACATTCTCTCCCTTTCCTTTTCCTCTCACTCATTCTCTTTTCCTTTCTTCTCTCCCTTCTTGCTCAGGGGCGAACCTTCTCTCTCTTGCCTCTTTCTCCTCTCCTCTGTCGATCTTGCTCTTTCTCTCTCCCGCTCTCATGTCTCTCACTCTCTTCTAACTCTATTCCCGTCAACTATAATTTAACTCTTTGCTGCATCTGTGTATTGTTATGTTACATCTAGTTGTTTGCGTAACTACTTTACAATTTCAGCTTTACATTTGACCTTGGTTAAACGCAAATCTAACCTATTTTCTAATTCTAAAAGTATCGCCTTTTTCTGTCCTGCAAAACTTAGCAAATTTGATGATCATCTAAAAAATCCACAACCTCTTTAGCAATTGTAAGAACGATTTCACTCACTTTTAATTTAATCAAACCCAAGACATCGAAATTAAACAAATTGTAACACCTACATTTTATTTACAGATCTAGGACATTAACTTGCAAGTGCTTAAATTTGCTGGGATTTTTCGTGCCCTCAAATCTAATCAAATCTATCTAAACCAATTCGAATCCCGAAAACGAGCCCCTAACCAGCTACGGAATGATAGTAAACACGTTTGCTTAATTTAAACCAGCAATTCCAAAAGATTTATCCTGGGCAGTAATCTGTGAAAATTCGAGAGGCCACGAATTTTTAAAATCAACAATTTTTAAATCTTAAGATATAACAGAGAATAATTAACTAACAACTATTTACAACGCCTTCTTCTAAATGACCTTTTACTTCCTCCTCTACGATTATGGTCAAATAAAAACACGGATAAAGATTTACGAAAAAAAGAACTTCTTATCTCAAAATCAGGCAGGTTTCGATTCTTCTCTGTTTTCCTATCTTCTTTGCTTCTCCTTGGGGGATTCTGCTTCACAGGATACTGATCAATAAAGGTACCCGAAGAGAGATTTTTTCTGGCACTCTTTACATGCTGTTTTCTTGGCAGTTCTACTCCCATCTTTTCAATTTACCTCCAGTCCTATACCCCGTAAGTGTTAGATTTTGTCAATGAATTTCAAGATTGTAAATGTAGAAATTTAAACTTGATTGAATTTTAGACGTTTTCGGGTAATAATTTCAACTGACCGGCCAAATTCGAATCTGTTTTTCTCTACAGGCAAACCAGCTAATCAATTTTTCTACCAAGTGTTAATTTGGTACCTTATTTAGAACATTTGGTGCTGTCCGGTCCTTCTGCTCGATTCTAGCTCTCTACAAGGTAGAGTATGCCCACGTCTTCAAAACAATAAGGGCACTAATATGAAAGGATTTGCAGCTATAAGGCTATAAAGCAGCGCACAAAAAAAAGACTGATGTTGTTTCGATAGATTGGACAGAGGACTAAGCAGTAAATAAGATGTCGTCTTTGCAACTTACAAATTACACTTAATAAACAAGCTCTCTGTTATCAACTTGGAAGACTTTTACTGTTGAGGTGCTAATAATTCGTACTCGTTACACTTGATGACTTTCTGATCCTGGTGGACAAAACCCTGAATATGAACAGTCTGCTTCTCTCATCGTGCAATCAATAACATTTCACAGTGAATGCATTCTTGATTGTTTTTTGGAACGTTTGCTGATTTATCATAATATTATTTTATTCTTCCTATCATTTTGGTTTGGAGTTTTGAACTGCAAGCTGAAAGTGGGTGTTTGGAATAAATGTAGCAGTTTGTTCATATAAAAGAAGAAAAGATTAAACAAGCTCTTAATGGTCGTTGGGGCGAGATCTGAACGTTAATTTCAAGTTGTTCCTTGATGAAAAGTGCTGTATAGATGCTTCTACGTCAGATCGGACTAATGCTCAAGCAGGTTGCAAATATTGATGAAAACTTAGGCCTCGTGGAAAGCCAGTCATTCTGGCAGGGAAAAGGCGTGTTGATCTGGTTATTGGACTCTGTGTATGATGGAAAGCTTCAGGATAGAGAAATACAGTCATTTAGTCTTTGAGATGTATGACATGGAAGCCGACCCTGTGGTCCATCTCGAAGAGAGAACCAAAATTGTTTTAGTCCATTTGTCAACACGTGTTCCATCTCCATTGAAAGAGTTCCTGTTCACATACCAATCCTGATGTCTTTTAAATGTTGTTAATGCACCAGCTACCACTACTTTTATCTGCTGTTGCATCATCTATATGTTGGAATTTCAGAGAATGCATCATCAGATTTGAGAATTCATTTCATATTTCCTGGAGCTTATTGGAAGCTGAATGTATACATCTGTGTAATCAGAAGCCAAGCAAGCAACATGACCATGCGTCTGTGATGTTATGGAACATATAAACTGTTGAAGTAAACTTTGCAATTACATATCATTCATTTTTATTCCTCATGATTGATTGGTTAACTGCACCTAATTGTTTCTCTATCTTTGCCTGAGAGATAGGGTGAGGGTTAAAGAGGATTGAGTTAAATCGTAGTCATTAGATTTTAGATTACATTACATTACAGCGTGGAAGAAGGCCCTTCGGCCCAACAAGTCCACACCGCCCCGCCCGAAGCACAACCCACCCATACCCATACTTCTACCCCTTACTTAACACTACGGGCAATTTAGCATGGCCAATTCACCTGACCTGCACATCTTTGGAGTGTGGGAGGAAACCGGAGCACCCGGAGGAAACCCACGCAGACACGGGGAGAATGTGCAAACTCCATACAGAGAGTCGCCTGAGGCGGGAATTGAACACGGGTCTCTGGCGCTGTGAGGCAGCAGTGCTAACCACTGTGTCACTGTGCCGCTCTTTAGTTAGAACACCCTTTTTATTCTTAACTTGACCCTTCCTGAAGTTAATACTTTGAAAAGAATTTTCTCACTCTTTTGTTTAAGTTATAAAACCCGGATCTGCTTTCAGTTAATGATAAAACGTGACATTGGTTATTTAAAATGTCTGTTTAGGAACCAATGGAATCATGTTTAATGTTTACTGGATATATTAATTGTATTGTGTTGTGAATACATGATTTGACGAGTAAGCTCCATGTCAAATTATATTAACCTACTCAGAAGGCAACTGCTTTTGAACACTGCCATTCATGTAATCTTTGAAAGCAGTTGACTCGAGGATGCCAGAAAAAAAGCCGACTTTCAGACATTTCGTTCAGTGGACAGAGTGCTTTGTTATTTCATAATGCAATTTACGAAACTTTAATACAAATAAATAAAAATACCAAAGCTTGGTTAAGACGTAGAGTATTTCACAATGAAATTTGCATATTATTAATTTCAAAATATCACAATTTAAAACTGTTGTTTATTCTGTTATGAAGTTGATGCCAGATAATGAACCATTAAAAGAGACTGAATGCTGTTCTGAACTGACAGCTCATAAAAATCGGTGTGGTATGATCAGATAGCAATCTCAATTTGCAGGGCAGGTTGAAAATATCTAACACCTGGTTATGTATTGGACACCTGAGTTGGTCGCTGATTTGACATCAATTTCGGATATAAACAATAACTTTTATTCATGCCCCAGGATACAAAAACTCAATCGATTTTGAATTTATTGTTTTGCCAACATCAGACCAATGAGACAATCAGATGCTGGGGGGCATAAAAATGTAGCATTATGAAAGTTGAAGACAGAGGAACAACCAGCAACACAAATCCAAGAAATCAAGAAACCTTTTCATGTGAAATATATTCACAGTAAAGGGAAAGAAGACGACACAGGGAGACCTTCAGCCATAAGAAAACTGCCTCGGAAGACAACAGTTGCTGTCTATGTTTGAAGTTAAATTGATGTGATTTTAATAACCGTCTTATTGGAACGGTATATTGTGATAGAGTTGGAAGCAGATAATAAGCAGTTAAGAAAAATGGAGTTTAGGTAAGTGAACATTTGTTGTTTAATATTATTTTTATATTTAAAGAGTAAATTGATGCTATTTTATTTAAATAGTGTAATTTGGGAGTTTCTTTGTCAAACATTATGAGGCGAGTGAGCATTTCTGAGTGTTTGGTTGAATTAACAGGATAGTTCCCCACCTTGCGCAGCAGCTTAAAAGTTCAGGTCCAAGATTTTTGTAGATTTGGACAAGTTTAGACAGATCCAGTTCGAGATTGAGATAGGTTTGAACAGATTTGTTTTACAAAAGATCCCAGCGGAATTAAACACTTGCCAATTAGTATCATAGATCTTTAAATAAAATGGAGGTGAGACAATTTATATAATTTCAGATACTTTCGGTTGGCTAAATTAAAAGTGAGGGCATTGGCTCTAAGCATTGCTAGTGGTTTGAATGTGCTTCTGGGGTTTGAAGATGCTTCCTAAATTATCCAAAAACGTTTACAAATGTGTCGGAAAAATATACTTCTAGAATTAGCCAACAGGTTAGAATTGGATTTAGCCAGGGACAAAACGAAAGCTGAAAACCTAAGGAGTTGGTCAAGCACTTGGGCGTATTAGAGAAATAGACAAACGTAGCGGAGTTAGAAAACCTTACATTGCAATTAAGGCAAATGGAGTGCAATAAAACAAAAGAGAAAGAAGACCAATGAGAAAAACACGTGAGAGAGTTAGAAAGAGGAAAAAAAAGGGAGAGAAAGGAAAACGAAAGAGAGAGAAGATTATTGTTTGAGCAAAGCGAGAGAAGGAAGCGAGAGAGAGAGAGAGAAAGTGATTGAGAGAAAAAGCGGAAGAGAAAGAGAGAGATAATTTAATCATTGGAAGTTTTGGATGAGTACGAAATTCAAGTTAACAGGATCCAGGAAAAGATGGAAGATCGCAATGCTGACCAATACATTAAAACATTGCCACGTTTTGATAAGAGAGATGAAAAGGCTTCTTAATTTCATTTGAAAAATTGGCAGGGCAAATGGAGTTGTCAGAAAACTTGTGGGTAATGCTAGTTCAGAGTAAACTGGTGGTCAGAGCTTGTGAGGTATTTGCCACGCTGTCAGATAAGGGGACAAGAGAATCTGTAGATGTCAAACAGGCTATTTTGCGTGCTTCTGATTTGTTATCAGAAGCATAGAGACAGCGGTTCAGAAAGGTAAACAAGAACCCGTGTCAGTCTTATTTTGGGTTCGAAAGAATTAAATATAGTAATTTGAAAGACGGATGAGATGCTTAAAAAGACATTAGAACTTTGAAATTCTAAATAAAATTATTCTGCTGGAGGAGTTTAAAAACTCACTTCCAGAAATGATAAGCATTCATGTGATATGGCAGATAATATACGCATTCGTGCATAAGATAAAGTTTAGCAACCGGCATGAATTTCATCCTGTGAGCGATCGAAACTGGAAGATGGGGATATCCTACATTACAAAACAAAGAGTGCATCACACTAGTAATGGTTTACCATAGGTGAAAAAAGAAAGCCAAGATATTTACAATTAAGAGAAAGGCCACAGATGATTCTACTGTGGTCAAGCGAGACACATAAATTCACAGTACTGGTCGTTGAAAAAGGGAAAAGATGATGCAGTGATCCCGAACGAGTCATTGCAAGATCAGAGTGTACAGGTAGCAGAACCCTGTGAAAGACTAGGAGAAGCAAAACTGGTAATAAACTTAAAGAAAGCAGGATTCACGACAGCAGAGTTGAAGTTCTTGTGGATTAATATCAGTTATTGTGGAGTGACCTCAAAATTGCCAAGACAAAAGCCATTGATAAATTTCAACGACCATTCTCAATGAAAGAGCTTAGTAGCCGAGATTGAGTGCTCAAGATTTTGAGTATTTCAAAATAAAATTTGAAAAGTTTTGGTTTCTAAGAAATCACAATTTAAATGTGATATTGATTCCACTTGTAGTAAACCAGTGACAATGGAAATTACCCCAGGAGAAACTGCCGTAACGACCTTGCTCCTTTCAGAAAGTTATGCCGTAGTTAATTTACTTTTTTTCAGAGAGTGTTCATGTCATAAGTTTCACTCTGTCTGGGTTTATCTACGTGAATAAGCTTTTGAATAAATAGAAGCGTGTAAGGAAAGGACAGTAGCTAGCTCTCCCTGTTCAACTTTTCTGTAGTTTGATTTGGTGTCAGCAGGCTGACTGCTCAGAGTTGCCGGTCAGTTTTTATCTGGGGTATCCAAACAAACAGCTGGAGGATTCATGCTATATCTCGAGGTTCCGTGCTCAATCTCGTTCCCATCCCTCACTCCTGTAGAACCTCTCTCTGATTTTACTTATTTCTCAATAAGGACGTATTTATGGCGAATGTTTCAAACATTTGGAACAGCATTGTTCATTTGATATACTCTGTCGGGTTTTTGGAAAGTTTCAGTTATCCTGCATTCCGTTCTCTTTTGTTTGTGTTTCATTTGCTACCTTGTAAATCATTCCTGTTTCTTTTAAAACTGAGGGGTTTTATCCAGCTACATCACACCTAGAATATCCACTGTACATTTGCTTAATGCAGTTGGAGAAGCCGGGGTCTTGAAATGTTTTGAGTAGGTCCACATCACTGCGGCCTTTCTGAACGTAATTCTGCCGATATGTAGGTCTTGGAAATAGCATTTCTTCTGATCATGATGTTCAGGGTAACTGTCTATCACGTTTTCGGTCATCACGTTACACATTCCTTCTTTCCTTTACTCGAGTTTTGTTTTAAAAGTATTTTAAAACGCTATTGAACTCAGTCATCCTTTCAACGGCAGTCTGGTACACTGTGATGTTCATATTTGATTGATGCGTAGTCTGAGAGTCTGAAGACAAAGTGTGCCAGAGTAAGGACAGGAGCTGCAGTTAAAATAAGCACCACTGCTCTGCTTTTCTGTCAGAAAACAGTTTCAATTTACATACAAAACTGAACAAGTATTGGATAATTTACAGTCAGTTTGTCACACCAAGTTGAGTTTTTTTCACTTTGCAATGAGCTGTAGCATTCTCCTGGTTACACAGTATTTTAGTCCATTGGATTCTCTTTCCTTTGATATCCTTCACAAATTGCTTGACAATTCAACATATTTTAGTCGCCAATGGAGCTCGCAGGTGATTGGTGTTCTGTTATTCTGTAACTGGTGGGATCTCCTCTTCCTTGATCACCCAAATTGCCTCACTGCACTCCTTTGATTTCATTCATCTTTCATAGGCAACCTAAAAATAACTATGTAAGGCAGAATACTTTGATTAATTTGTTATTTCGCAGCTTTAGTAATTTGCCTGTAAAGAGGCAAAGGTGCATTTCCTTGACCTAAAGGCTCATCATATTTTAACAAGAACATCTTCAACTTACAGTTAGTATAACGTAGATTTACAAGAATGGTAACTGACGTCCAGGGTTATGAGCAGATACTTACAAATTAACACTGCTTTCTCAAGAATTTAGAAAGTTGAAAGTTGAATCAATTTTTTTTGAAGATTTTAAGAAATGAAATCAGGTTTGAGAAAGAAACGATATTTCCATTGTTTGACTATTCTAGAACGAGGGGACACAGTCTGAAAATTTGATCCAGAGAGTTCTGGAGAAATGCCAAGTAGCTCCTCCTTGTTTATGCAGTCCTTCTGAGGAATTTTATACTGCTCGGTTCATTGTGAATACAGATATCCACTCGTAACACTTCCAGTGCAATTCAATTTTATAAATCCATCTGTCAATGTAGACAGGCATGAAGATTGTTTCTCAGAGAGTTCTGAGGCCTGGGGAAATCTCCTCCCGTGTCTGTAGTGCTGGTTGGGGAACCCAATGCAAAAAAAGCCAGATAATTATGGATTTCTGATTGAGTAGGGATTCCAATGATGTGCCAGGGAATTTGGTGTCTGAGTCGTCTTGGGCAACAGAAAAACAGGTAAATTGATTTGTGCTTTTATCAGATCAGTGGTGATCTCAGCGAGTGTCAGTGTGAGCTCGCGAATGCGAAAATAACACTGCAAGTAATGTCTTTCGTGTTCATATTTTCTACTTTCACTGTTTCCATGCAATATTGTTCACTGAGACAGTTCACACGGCAAATCCTTCAGTGAGGAACGAAATGATTGGATAATGTTCTCAATCAAGACGTGGACAAGGACAACAGTGTGTCATTACGTAAATGCAAATTCACTGTCATCACAATGGGCCACAGGACTGATGGCTCGATATACAGAGTGACAACTGGTGTTGGATTAAATTCAGTGTCATCACATCTCAAGTAAGATAAACATATATTGGAGTGGGACATTCATTCGAGAGGACAGTCTTAGTCAACTGAACTTATGAATAATGCCCAAGCAAATGCATTTCAGAATTTCTGCTCAAGGAGGAGATTACAATCGAAGTGTCTACGCCATCTGCTGCCGACTCCAATGCATTCGTCTTTGTAACATCCATCACGAATAAGTAAGGTTATTGACAAATTAGATAGAGTCAAAAACTTGCAAGTTGTTCAAACAGATGCTTCAGTATGACTTGTCCACACCAACCATGTTCCCAAACACAACGAGTCCCACTTGCCTGTGTTCGACCCACAACCCTCCAAACTGTAGTTATTCATGTACTTATCCAATGGTATTTTAAATGTTGTAAGTATGCCTGCATCCACCACGTTTCCTGACAGTTCATTCACAGACCAATTACACATGGTGAGAATAGCTGCCGCTCATGTTATTTTAAAAACTTTCTCCTCTCACTTTGAAAACTTAAACGACTTAGATTTGATGTCCACCACTCTCGGGAATAGACCCTCGCTTATATGTGCCCTTTGTGATTTCATAAACCTCTACTGGGTGTCCACTCAACTTCATATATCTATCCAGCCTATTTTGATAACTCAAAACCTCCAATATCAGCAACATTTTCCTAAGTTCTTCGTGCCCCTCTCCAATTTAATAATGTTCTTCTGATAACACGTTTAACAGAACTCCACATGGTACTACAGAAGAGTAATATTCAACGTTCTGTACAACCCTCAAAACGGTGGCACAACAATGATGCAGTCTGTTGTGATGTAACACAACAGCCTATTCACGTGCGATCTCGTATTATAAGAAATTCGGGTGATAGCTAAACCGTTTAAAACACTTCGGCTGGAAGTTCACGTTTCACAAAGAACGCTCGAAGTTAATCATAGCATGGCCTATTTATTTTGAAGATATGTGCATTATACCAGATACGACTGTGATCTAAGATAAAAAATCTGATCTATTATGGAAAACTTGCTAAATGCCTCGTTAACCACTCTAATAATCTGTCATACAAATATGAAAAAAACAATATCAGAACCACGTATGTCTCTCTGATCTACAACGCTACCTAGGGAAGTAACATTAATTGCGTAAGTTCGGCTGTTGGTTGTTTTCTGAAAGGCAATATCTCGCATTTACCTAAATTAAACTCGACCTGCTTATTCACAGCCCATTGACCAACTAATCAAGATGTCTTTGCAATTTGAATCAGCAAATACTTTAATGACATGTCTTCATAACATTGATTTAAAAAAAAACTTTTCGTGGGTCTTCCCTTGTGAGAGGCCTGCCCCTCGTAAATTCCTTTGAGGGAAGAAGTGCAGATAAATAGCAGATGCTCCTCTGGCACTGGCGAGCACTTGTCTGAGTCTCTTTCGTCAAACAGAAGTTATCCTTCCTCAGAAAAATGGAACGGCCAATGATCCTGTTGATAAAGGAGATATATTATCCAATTCTTGCAACGTTTGGCTTCCCTGGTAAGCGCAGTTTCAAATTTATACTGTCAATTTGTGTGAATTGCTTCAGAGTTCCAAATCTATTTTGCGTAAGCTCTAATGTTTATCAGGTCTCAATGATGCACGGGAAGATGTTTCCACTACGCACTCTTAAACCATGTATTCACATTGTCCCTGTTTCATGGAGGTGGTAATTTCGTTACCAATTGTTTGATCTTTGAAATCACCGAAACGTCATTGACAATGAATATGTTCATGGCATGTGTCCTCGTTTGGGGAAACTAGAACGAGAGTTCGGAGGTTTAGGACGGAGGAACAGATTTCAAGCAAATATGGAAGACTGGATCCACTTATGTCAGAGGGCTGTGAATCTGTAGAATTCACTACCCCAATGTACTGTGGATAGCAGAACGCTAAATAAAGTTAAAGAAGAGATAAATAGATTTCACTTGCTTTACTGAGCATGATCCCATGTTGATAATGATGCACACGAATTCTGTACCAATCTGTAAAGGTACACTCTTTGCATCCGTCTTTTTGGCAACTACTTATTCAGAGAAAAGAGATTATCTCTCACGAGATGCATAAATCCCCCATGCATCTCACTGCTCATTCACCTCATTGGTGTTTGTGAATTTCTATCCAGCTACTGATCTGTCCAATCTTTGCCACAATTTTGAGATAGTTGCTCCCGTAAATTCTGAACGTGTGCTGGAAAAATCTTTGGCTCCCATTATTCTGCTCAAAGATGGCCAGGAACCTCAGCTCCATTATCGATTCCTTTCTCAATTCACTTCTTCTATCCAGGTCAATTGTGTTTGTTCGAGTGCATGAAACTAATGATGTTCACAAATCTTTCATGGATTAAATGCTGAAACATTTTCTGCCAATTTAGAGACAGACTCGTCTCCTTTCCTCTCATCAGTGTCTTCAGCTGTAACATCCATTCATTTGACTCCCATGCAATTTCTTTTTTCGTGTATTCATGCTGTCTACGCTATACATATTTATTCTCTCCTGGAAGATGGTTGTCCTTCATTGAGTTGCTCATCCGTAGTTGTCCTTGAGAAGGCAATGTCGAGCTATCTTTTTTGAGCCACTGAAGTCAACATGTTGTCGGTCAATCATATTATGCCTATAGGAATGTAGATCGAAGTTTTTGTACTACTGACAGTGAACGAATGGTGATTTAGTTGCAAGTCAGGATTTTACGTGACTTGGAGAACTTGCTTGCAATTGTGATCCCATGAAGGCAAATGGAATTGTGTCTAAAAGGATTGGGCTGAACAGCAAGGCGATTACGTTGCGAGATTTACAGGATTCTGGTGAGGCCACACCTGGAGTGCTGCTCCTCTATTTACGTGTGAAAGGATGTTCTGGCAGTAGAAACGGTGCAGAGGATGATATTAGGGTAAATTGGAGAGTTGGGAGTTGGATTATGAGTAGAGAATTTATAGACCGGTATTATCTTCATTGGAATTTAGAAGAATTAGGGTGTATCCGACGGAAACATGAAATTATAAATAGAATACATACGATAGAAGTAGACAGGATGCTTCCACCATTAGGTGAAACTCGGACAAGAAGGCATAGCTCAACATTTAAGGGGAGCAGATTTAGGACCAAATTGGGAAGAACTTCTTCACCGAGAGGGTTGTGAATCTACGGAATTCGCTGCCCAGTGAAGTAGTTGATGCTATTTCAGTAAATGTTTTTCAAAGCTCGGATACATACTTCTTTTGAACAAGAAAGGAATTATGCCCTCTGGTGGAGGGCAGTTGAGTGGAGCTGAGCCCACGAAACGAGCATCCATTATTTTATTGAATGTCAGAACAGGCTGCAAGCGCCATATGGCCCACTCCTGCTCTTACCATATCTTTTCTTATGTTATGTATCTGCTGCCCTTTTCCTTCTGGATGGAAGTCGTGTGCACATGGAAAGTGCTGTCAAATGATCTTGGTGAATCGCTTCAGTGCATCTTTTAGGTACTAAAAAAAACCTACTTCTAATGAGTTGTGTTGGTGGAGACAGTGATTGCTTGTGAGTATGGTGTTAATCAACGAATTGCCTTTTCATGGATAATGTCAAGCATCTTCAGTGTTGTTGCAGCTGCACTCATTCAACCAAGTGAGGAGCACTCCATCGTAATCCTGACTTTTAGATGTTGGACAGGTTCTGGGAAATCAGGAGGTGAGTTACTTTCCACTGTCTCGTCTCTAGCTTCCTCGTGTTGCTGTTGTATTTGTACAGCGATTCCAGTGCTACTGAGACAAGAATCCCTAAGAATTTCTTGTTGCTATGCTTAATGTCTTAAAATAATGTTTCAGCCAATTTCAATGGCAAATTTATCAACCAAAAGTAATTTGGGATGCTTTACAAACTTAGTGTTTGCAGAGGGTATCCGTGTTCATTCCTGTCCAATCGTTTGGGTGTCAAAGTTTCCAACCTTCCGGGTTTGCTAAAGTAAAAGATTGTGCCAATAAACAGAGGATTCAAAGCTTCCTATTATTCATTCAATAATCTCTTGTCGTGCACTTGATTATTCTACTCTCAATGTAAATACCATTTCGCATGACAAAATGCTCATGAATTTGGGAGCCACATAAATTCTGTATATTTTTATTTTACCCAGCATAATATGCTCAATTCTCTTCATTCGTGCATACAAAAGCACGATAACTTTGAAGCCTTATAACTTTGACTTCTGTCACTTGACGATATTATTACCCTGCTCCTTAAAATGAATGGCACTCGCTCTTGAATACTTGTTCCCTAGTGCAATTATGCAACGTATCAATGTTGTTCACCATGTTCAGGATGAATCCGTCAAGCATACTCCCGCAGTAACTTTCATGCATGTGGCATTGGACATCCTGAATTAGAGTTTGTGCATGATAAAAATAAACTAAGTGTACAAGTGGATATATAGAGTTTTCCTAGTTAGCACTGGTGACCTTGAATGTACCTCATGTACTTCATGACAACAGTTTTATCAACACGCACTTCTGAATTCAAATTGTGGCTCTCTACCACTTACTCTTGCTCAATTATTGATGGTCATTCGTAACTAAGGAAGATGACATTCTGTGAAACAATGTAAAAATAGAAGAATAGTACAAGAAATTGGAAGTATGGCTTTTTTCCTATTATCATATTTTCTCTTTGAATTTACCCCAACATCCTGCTTTCAGATTGCTGTGCTTGAATTATTTGAAAAAGGGAATGAAATCGCTTTACAGGATCCAGTCTCTGTTTCAGCATAACCTCTTTCTCCACATTATAAGTCGAATGCAGGTATATGTTATCTGCATTCTTGCCATTGGCATGTGCCAAATTGGCATGGAAATCAACTCTTTTGTACAGGTCATACATTGGTCCCTTGCTGTGCATCGTTTAAAACAAGAATTTTATTTCATTTTGGCCGGGTTCCTTTATCATTTTGATGAAAATCATCTTGCTAATTTTGTATCTTCTACTTTCGATTGCTTCTGCCCCTTATCCAAAGCCTACTGAGGCCTTTTGCTCTGATGATACTTCGCTCAATAGTTCCATTTTCCTTGGTCGCGAATCCTGAGTAACCCCTCCCCATCTCTTTCTATTTGCTAGATATATTGCCCTTTATGGGTTGAGAACCTAACTCCCAGAATTAAAAATGAAAACCTATTTGGACATCTATATTATGTTCAAACTGAACTCCACACATACGCTCACTCTCCAGATGATGATTAAGTGCAGATAACAATGCGAAACAAATTGTATTTTCATGACCCTAATGAAAAAAAAAAATCCTCTTCAGAGACTTTTTGTATTAACTAGAATTCCAATTATTTTCTGCCTCGATCACATTTATCCACATCGTCAAAAACTGTTCTTTGTGCTGTCATGGACTATTCCTTTTCGGTCTCAAATATCTTCCAAAATACGTTTTTGAACGTTATTTAATATTATATTCAGTCATGGATTCCAAAAACCTTTCGGTTTTTTTGGACTTGAAATGAGGAGACATGCAATCTATCTTGTTTTTCAAACAATTTTCGGTGAATATTTCAAAATATATCCCCATTTTTTCTTCTTGTGATAAACAACAGAGGTTGAGTTTAATATTTTTTTCCATGTTGGCTGTCTTCTGATTCTTCAGAGACTTGGATGATCACCTATATCCTCCACGATGGTGGAATGGTGTCTGCTACATCTGTTGGAGATGAGAAAGTCTCCAAAAGAATGGTACAATATTTGGGATCACTGTGATGATGTTGCTCCTTTTATAATATTTTGTTGTGGTTGAAGTCTTGTTTTCAGAGAGGTCTTAAAACGGATTCCAAAATGTCTGACTTGGATGAGTTTTCGCACTAATTGATTATAGCTAATTGATATTGTCTCATGAAAAAGGCTCTCAAAGTTTTCAAACAAAATAACTTGTACAATGAAAACGGAGCAGTCAGCTCTCCCTGCTCAGCTGTCCCCTGGTTTGATTTAATTTTTCAAAGTCCAGCTATTCACTGAGAGCAGTTAGTCTTTTTTTTTGGCTGCTGATCCGGGTAACATCTACATGGGAGAGGGTGTTTCATATTGCCATCTCCCACTATCTCTCTCTCTCTGACATGCCTCTCTTGTAAGGCACTGTATTTGATTTTAACTTTTGTGCCAAGGGGTGTTTATGGGAATTATTGCCAGCATTTGGAACAGCATCATTAAGTTGTGATGATCTGTTGGGATTTCGGACAGCTTCAGTTATTTGTTACTCCATTCTCTTTTGCTTGTGTTTCATTCATAATATTCAAAACAAATTCAGATTTGTTTCTACCTAAGCTCGACTGAGGTTTTCCAGGAAGTTCTGGTTTTGTATCTCAATCCTTTTCTTTATTTCTACTTCGTTTTGAAACCTAGTTTCATGGACATAGGTCCCATTGACAGTGGAGAGGGGAAGACTTCAATTAATATCCCGAAGAAGTTGGCGAGGCAATATGTTGGGAAGGCATTAGCTGGGGTTGATTGATGTTCCTTGAAAACTCTTCCTGTTTTGGAATCTTGATTAGCTTCCACGTACATTCAGGTTTCAGATGTCAAAACTGATGTGTTCATGTCAATAAATATTATCTGCATGTAAATGTTCTGAAGATCTTTATTATCCATTTAAAAGTGACACTTAAGGTATAGGCACCAGTTCGCGACATTCTGACAACAGGAATAGTTGTGCTCTATTCAGCAAGGTTGTAGTTTTGTCAATTAATTGATCATGATAAGCTGCTGCCACAGAACATTAATATTAAGGAATAAAGAATTTTCATGCCTCTAAAACGTACTTGCGATTGGAATGGAGAAGCTATTGTTTGGACGATTTGTACTGTGTCCAGTTCCAGAATGCATGTTATCGGAGGTGGGCGGGTGTAGGACGCAGTGGTGTGCTAATATGATTGCACTCGAGAGGGGACTGAGCAAATGTAGCAGTTGACAGGTTCACTTTCATGAAGGGGGCTATGAGCAAGATGTATCGATTTTTATTTACATTTCAGTTAGTGATAAATTCCTTGCTGCACTTAAGAATGATACAGATATGTATTTATTATACCAAGGTAACGGACATAGTGCGAGAAAATTGTGTTAGAATAGGTCGTTTCTTTTCAACTGGTCAAGTTTCAATGCATCAAACGGTCAGCTTTTTATCTGCTGAACTCTTCCCTGACTCTTTGACTTCCATTGTAATTTTTCAGGGCAGAACTTCAAATTAAACTCATTAATACACAGGTCCTTTGAGGTGAGTGGTACTTGCTAATTAGTAATCCAGAATCTGTCTTCAGGACCCCAGATGTTGCTCTAGTAACTTGATCTACAACTGATATTTAATTTCTCTGATTATTTTTAAGATACTGAGTCAACGTTTCTGTCCTTAATTACAGTGAACATATTGACGATCATCATTCTTGTACGAGGAAACTGTGGCCTCTCGAAATGTATCTCTGTCTATATACTTGCCATGGCAACAGCAGACTTACTGGTCATAATCATTAATGTAATAGTTTATAGCATTCTTACATATCAGTTTCCATTGTCTTTTCTCTCTCATACACATATTTGTAAATTTGTTTATTATATAGCTTGTGTTATAATTGATTCATCAGTCTGGTTCACAGTCACATTTACTTTTGATCGCTTTGTCGTTATCTGCTGTCCAAAGTTAAAAGCAACATATTGCACTGAGCGAATTGCACGCACCGTTATAACAATTAGCTGTGTCCTAATGTGCATCAAGGATATTCCGGTTTTGTTTGCATATGAATCTGAACACATTATTGATAGTGTGGAGTGGAACTGTAAGGCAAGTGTGGCATTCTTTTCTTCAATTGCAGGTGTCGTATTCATCTGGTTTTACAGCATCTGTTTGGTTTGGATGCCTTTCACTTTTATTGCCCTGTTTAATTCATTGACCATCAGATGTATACTTGTCAAAAGTAAAGCACGCAGAGGGCTTCAGAGTCACACAATTTCCAAACAATGTGATCCAGAGATGAAAAATCGAAAGAAATGTATTGTTTTACTCTTTGCTATCTCGGGAAGTTTCGTTCTGTTGTGGATGACAACTGTGATAAACCTTGTAATGACCAGAATCGCAAATCCCAATTATTACCGAGGAGACCCTGGAAATCCAGGATATATTGCAGTCGAAACTGGAGCCATGCTGAGGTATTTGAGTTCCTGTTCAAACACATGTATTTACGCAGTAACCCAGAGGAAATTCAGAGAAGAGCTGATGTATATACTCAAATTATCCTATTCATTCACTGTAAAATGCTTAAAAATGAAAGGAAGATGAATTTGAATGTTTATTGGCCCAAAAAAATGTCAAGCTCACTCGTGCGTTCAATGATACCGAAGTTTTCTTATCATGTCTGCATAGAAATCATAAATGGAGAGAGAAAAAAATAGTATTTATCCGTCTTTCTTGCCTTCACCAATAACGTGATATCTGTTTTATTCCATATTTTCACATTTGTCTAGTCGTTACTGATCGATCATGATATTTCTTCATTTTAGAAAAAAAACATTTAATATATTATGAACGGTAACAACCCCACTCAAACTACATTAAGACAATAGTTCTTCCCTAACTTTTTTTTATTTTCAAAGCAAGTGTTTTTCAGATGGAATTTCATTCTTGAAACTATTAATTTCTCACTAAAGAAAAACACTTCCATGTTGCACTACAATTGAAATGCAGACAAAATAAAACTAATGCAATAGAATTGGCTTAATTGTGATTCTATAACGATGTTCTGAATAAAAACAGAAAACATTTATGATTGTATGTGTGTCGATTAATCAACTGTTCCAATATCAAAACATCCCATCAACACACCCTTAGCAAAGGCAAATTTATTGAAAAGGATTGTCACACGAGCAATTTTAACAGCAGGAAAAGAACTCCAGTAGTTATCTGTTATTTACAGAGAAAGAACTTCCAGCTTCCCCATTCAGCTTGAAGAATCCAACACCAGTCCTAATCTTGCTTCTGTTGGAGATTGGCCCTACCATTCACGTTGCTTGTATAGCTCCAACTAAAATGCGTCAAACCCTCACGAGCTATTTCTTTAATTAGTTTTGAGTAGATACGTTGCATGTCTGTCTGAAGCTTCCTTTATTAAAAAGGACAAAAATCAACTTTGAAAGTGATGGGATCATTTGACCTCCCTGCTTAAAAAAAAGTGAACCATCAGCAGACAAAAATGCCTCGGTTTCTAAGAACCCTTAGCCTTATGTTATGAGTACACTACCATACACTGACAATGCATTGACTCTCATCAATATTCATTATATTCACTACTCCTGTATATTTCGCTTGGCTGCCTCTTGCTGCCAAAGGCCTCCATCTTCCTCTTTCAAAATCACGATGATATTTCAGTCATTCTGTCCTCTTGTCCTAACATGTCTACGCTTTTCAGGTTTAATGGCTTCAAAGATAAGCTACATCGAAAGAGACAGGTTTTTTTTTCATTAATGTGGCGAGCATTTATGAGACATTGAGTTCAAGTGTATATGTTTTAGTGTCACAAATAGGTGCAGAAAATAATCCGACTAATATAATTTTGGCCTTTATTGCGAGAGGGATGGGGTTTAAGAGTGGTGAAGTCATTCTACAGTTATCCCTCATCAGGGCATCAATTTTTAAATTATATTCACTACAGTATGGAACAAGCCATTTGCCCCAACGCCACACGAACCCTGCGAAGAATAACCCACCCAAAACCATTCTCCTACCTTATATTTACCCCTGACTAATGCACCTGACACTATGGGTTACTTACCTTAACCAATTCATCTGACCTGCACATCTTTGAATTGTGGTATTGTGGTAGAAAACTGGAGAACAGCCACATAGACGTGGGGAGAATGTGCAAACTCCACACAGACAGTCTCCCAAGGCAGAAAATGAACTCAGGTTCCTGGCGCCGTGAAGCAGCAGTGCTAACCACTGAGTACTGTCCTTAACAAAAATATGTTTGCCTTGGCCTCAATACTACATATGTTTGCAATTCTGGTCACTGAAGTTTAGGGATTATGAGTAGAAATTTACAACGTATGTCTGGTTTCTCAGGGGAGTTAAGAGGTAATCTAATTCAAGTATTGACGGATACAATTAGTGAAGATTGGTTTGATAAAGGTACAGTATTTCCACTGGTTGCAGATTCTAGATAGAATGGCATAGTATGAGAATTGCTGTCATAGCGTTCAGGAAAGTTGTTAGGACGCGTTTCCAACCATAAATGAAAGTAGATACCTGAGCGAACAGTAATTTTAAACCTGAGTTCAATATTGTTTGAAAGGAGATGTACCAAAGGCAGAAGTATAGAATAAGTCCACAGGTCAAATCCGATGTCAGTAGAGGAATAGATTCATTGAGATCTACAGTAAGGAAATAGACACCTCAGTCCAAGTCACTCATGCCAATCAGATAGGCCAAACATTTGCCAGCAATTGTTCCCATATCATTCGAAGCACTTCCTTTTCATATGCTACCCAGTTGCATTAAAAATGCTGTAATTTACCAGCCTCCATCACAGCCACTGTCGGGTCATTCCATTCACACACCATTCTCTGTTTGATAAGCATGCCCTGTGTTTCCTTTCAGATTTTAAATGAGAGAACAGACTTCCACCTGTTCCTAATTTCTGTATTGTTTGCTAAGTGGATATGGGTAGAGTCAGATCAGCAATGTTCCAATAAAAAGGTACAGCAGGTTCGAGATGCTAAACAGCTGACATATAAGTAATCATGATTTATTGTTAATAATTTCAATTATACTTCGATCAATTTCATGATTTCATTCACAACAATTTGAATAAATTATATTCGTAAATCTGAATTATTATCGAGGAGTCTTTGGAAATCCAGCCTCTCTTGCAGATGAAGCCGGAGACATGCTGAGGTTTTTGAGTTCCTGTTCAAACCGGCACTCCCAATCATATCTCCTTTTTGGTGTAATCTAAATCACAGGTACAGAATAATGAAGTCAAAGCTAACTCAGGGAGATAATGCTGGCACTTTTTAAATTCAATGCTCTTTCAAATTGGCAAAGAAACCACATCATTATTGTGTAACAAAAAACTGTTTTTGGATTTTAAGTATCACTAAAGTAAACGTGCGACTGAAATAGACAAACTAGGTTTGGAAACTATGTACAGTGAGCAGTTGTAGAATCCCCAGAATTAGAGTCAGAGTCGTAGAGATGTGCAGCATGGAAACAGACCCTTCGGTCCAAACCGTCCATGCCAACCTGATATCACAACCCAATATAGTCCCACCTGCCAGCATCCGGCACACATACCTCCAAACCCTTCCTATTCATATACCCATCTAAATGACTCTTAAATGTTGCAATTGTACCAGCCTCCACCACTTCCTCTGGCTGCTCAATCCATACACAGACGACCCTCTGCGTGAAAAAGTTGCCCCTGAGGACTCTTTTATGTCTTTCCCCTCTCACTCTAAACCTATGCCCTCTAGATGTGGACTACCCGATCACAGGGAAAGGACTTTGCTTATTTACCCTCTCCATGCCCCTCATACTTTTGTAAAGCTCTATAAGGTCACCCCTCAGCCTCCGAGGCTCCAGAGAAAGCAGCTCCAGCCTGTTCTGCCTCTCCCTCTACCTCAAATCCTCCAACCTTGGCAACATCCTTGTAAATCTTTACTGATGCCTTTTAAGTTTCAAAACATCTTTCCTTAGGAAGGAGGCCAGAATTCACGCAATATCCCAACAGGGCCTAATCAATGTCCTGTACAGCTGCAACATGACGTCCCAATTCCTGTACTCAATACTCTGTCCAATAAAGGAAAACATGCCAAACACCTTCTTCACTATCCTATTTACCTGTGACTCCACTTTCAAGGAGCTATGAACCTGCACTTCAGGGTCTCTTTGTTCAGCACCACACCATCTGCCACTTCTCACCCCATTGGCCTGTCTGGTTAAGATCCTGTTGTAATATGAGGTAACCCTCTTCGCTGCACACAACACCTCGAATGTTGAAGTTCTCTGCTAAATTACTAACTGTACCTCTTACGCTCGCATACGAATCGCTTATGTAAATGACAACAAGTTGAGGAACCAGCACCGATCCTTGTGGCACCCCACTGGTCACACGTCTCCAGTCTGGAAAACAAACCTCTACCATCACCCTCTGTCTTCTGCCTTAGAGCCAGTTTTGTATCCAAATGGCTAGTTCTCCCTGTATTCCATGAGATCTAATCTTGCTAATCAGTCTCCCATGTGGAATCTTGTCGAACGCCTTACTGAAGTCCCTATAGATCACATCTACTGCTCTGTCTTCATCAATACTCTTTGTTACATCTTCAAAAAATCTCAATCAAGTTTGTGAGACATGACTGATCCCGAAGAGATTTAACAGAATGGTGCCTGAGCTCGACACAATGACTTCTGCAGAGAGGTAGGTGGTTTGATTGGGAGCGCAAGCATTGGAGTGGACGAGGTTGGGAGCAGACAAGTTTGAAAGGCATAGAAGTTTCATTGATATTCGTAGGTAGACCAGAAGAAATTCTTCCCATTATCAGAAGTATCAGTGACCATCGGTCCAAGACATAGAACATAGAACATAGAACATAGAACAATACAGCACAGAACAGGCCCTTCGGCCCACGATGTTGTGCCGAACTTCTATCCTAGATTAAGCACCCATCCATGTACCTATCCAAATGCCGCTTAAAGGTCGCCAATGATTCTGACTCAACCACTCCCACGGGCAGCGCATTCCATGCCCCCACCACTCTCTGGGTAAAGAACCCACCCCTGACATCTCCCCTATACCTTCCACCCTTCACCTTAAATTTATGTCCCCTTGTAACACTCTGTTGTACCCGGGGAAAAAGTTTCTGACTGTCTACTCTATCTATTCCTCTGATCATCTTATAAACCTCTATCAAGTCACCCCTCATCCTTCGCCGTTCCAACGAGAAAAGGCCGAGAACTCTCAACCTATCCTCGTACGACCTACTCTCCATTCCAGGCAACATCCTGGTAAATCTTCTCTGCACCCTCTCCAAAGCTTCCACATCTTTCCTAAAGTGAGGCGACCAGAACTGCACACAGTACTCCAACTGTGGCCTAACCAAAGTCCTGTACAGCTGCAACATCACTTCACGACTCTTGAATTCAATCCCTCTGCTAATGAACGATAATACTCCATAGGCCTTCTTACAAACTCTATCCACCTGAGTGGCAACCTTCAAAGATCTATGTACAAAGACCCCAAGATCCCTCTGTTCCTCCACCTGACTAAGAACCCTACCATTAACCCTGTATTCCGCATTCTTATTTGTTCTTCCAAAATGGACAACCTCACTCTTGGCAGGGTTGAACTCCATCTGCCACTCCTCAGCCCAGCTCTGCATCATATCTAAGTCCCTCTGCAGCCGACAACAGCCCTCCTCACTGTCCACAACTCCACCTATCTTCGTATCATCTGCAAATTTACTGACCCACCCTTCGACTCCCTCATCTAAGTCATTAATAAAAATTACAAACAGCAGAGGACCCAGAACTGATCCCTGCGGAACTCCACTTGTAACTGGACTCCATGCTGAATATTTACCATCTACCACCACTCTCTGACTTCGACCGGTTAGCCAGTTTTCTATCCAATTGGCCAAATTTCCCTCTATCCCTCTGTTTCCCCTTAACAGATTTTGAAAATTAGATCAAAATGTTTTAATTCTGAGGGTGATGGAAATTTCGAACTCAGTAACTAAGGCTGTCAGAGGCGAGGCCACTTGTTTCATTCAAATAATATTTAAATGCGTTTTTACAAAGCCAATGCATACAAGGCTTCTGACCCATGTGCTGGAAAATTGTAATAGAATACTTCGGTGGCTGTTTTGGACTACTGAAGTCTTGATGCACTACTGGTCCCTTTTCTCTGCTGTATTTCTCTTTGAATCTATGATTTTCCCACACATTCATGACCGCAACATGAAAATAAGTTTATCAAAATGTGTGTCATTTGGGTAAGATTGTGATGACAAATGAACAGGATCGTTGTTATGGGATCTTTAACTTTCCAAAGATTGTCTGGAAATACTATAGTTCGAGCACTTTATACGGGTGAGTTTTTTTTTACAATGTGTACAGGATGGTTTTCTGAGATAGTGCGTAGACAAGCCAACAAGAGACAAGGCCGCATTGGTGTGGTAACGAGCAATGAAACTGGCCAGGTGGGCATTTTGGTGACAGTGCCTACAATTCGGTTCTGTTTAGTTTAGCGATGTAAAGGCCGAGGTACATTTCATAAGACAAGTAATGTTGCTGTGGAAAGGCAAGATTTGGAATGCAGGTGATGGGGAAGGCAACTGCAAAGGATGGACACATTTGAAATGTAGAGATCATTCAAGGAAGCGATACGTCATGTCATGATAAATATGCACCTGTCAGGCAGGGGCGAAGTGGTTGAGCGAGAAAGCCTTGTTTAACAAAAGAAGTTGAATCTTATGTCAAGTGGACAAGAAGGCATACGTTAGGCTGAGACATGAAGGCTCAATTGGGGCGCTTGAAAGTTACAAGTTACCCACGAAAGACGAAAGAGAGAACTAAAAAGGCCAGAAGTTGACAGAAGAAATCGTTGGTAGATAGGATCAAAGAAAACCCTAAAGCTATTCATATGTGCATCAGGACTAAAATAATGACAAGAGAGAGATTAGGGCCAATCAAAGATAGTAGCGAAAGTTCTACATGGAGTCCGAGAAGATGGGGAAGCGCTAAATGAATATTTTTTGGCAGTATTCACGCAAGTAAAAAAAAAGTTTTTGTCGAAGAGAATATTGAGAAACTGGTGAGTAGATTAGACGGGATTGAGGTTCAGAAGGAAGAGGTGTTAGTAATTATGGAAAATGTAAATGTCCCCTGCCGAACATTTCCCCTGACTAATGTACCTAGCAGTGCAGGCAACCTATCATGGCCAATTCACATGGCTTGCATATTTTTGCATCTTGGGAGGAAGCCCACGCAGACACAGGGAGAATGTGCAAACTGTACATAGATAGTCGCCTGAGGCAGGAATCAATCCTGGGTCTCTGGCAATGTGTGTCAGCAGTGCTAACCACTGTGCCAAGCAGATAGTGACCAAGCAGATGGATGAGGATATAGTGGTTGGTGTAGTGTATATGGATTTCGCTTATGTGTTGGGTAAGTTTCCCCACGGTAGGACGGTGCAGAAAATATGGAGGCAGATATTGGTTAGCTGCAAGAAGACAGAGCGGTGTTTGATGGGAAATGTTCATCCTGGAGTTCAGTTACTACAGGTGTATCACAAGGATCTGTTTTCGGTCGACTGCTGATTGGCATATGTTTTACAAATGAACTCGATGATGGAGTAGAAGGATGGGTTAGTAAATTTGCGGTTGACCCCAAGGTTGATGGATTTCTGCATAGCGCTGAAGGATGTTGCAGGTTACCGAGGGGGATGGATAAATTGCAGAGCTGTGCTGAGAGGTGGCAAATGGAGTGTGATGTGCAATAGCGTGAGGTAATTCACTTTATCTGGAGCAACAGGAATAAAGAGTATTGGGCTAATGGTAAGTCTTTTGCTCGTGTGGATGAGCAGAGAAATGTCGGTGTCTGTGCACAAAGATGCCCGAAAGTGGACAACAAGTTTGATGGGATTGTTAAGAAGGCATACAGTTTGTTAGCTATTATTAGTCGAGAGTTTGAGTTTTGGATCCACGAGGTCACGCTGTGGTTGTACAAAACTCTGGTGCAGGTCCACTTGGAGTATTACGTGCAGTTCTGCTCACTGTATGATTGGAAGGATATGGAAGCTTTGCAAACGGTTCAGATGACATTTACGAGGAAATTGCATGGTACAGAGGGAAACTTTTATGAGGAAAGGGACTTCAGGCTGCTTTTGTTACAGAGAAGAAGATTGAAAGGTGCCGTAATTGCGACATATAAGATAATCAGAGTTTTCGATAAGGTGGCCAGTGCGAGTTCTTTCCCTGAGGCAGAGGTGGCTTTGTCAAGGGGATGTAGCTTTAAATTGAGGGGCGGTAGTTAATTTACTCAGAAAGTAATATGGTTGCGAAGGTACTCCCTGCACCAGTAGTAGACACGCCAACCTTCAGAATATTTAAATTATCAGTGGATGAACATATGTATGAAAATGAAACAGTGGAGGAGAGATGGGTTTCAGATTGTTTCTTCAGGTTGGCGCAACATCAAGTGCCGAAGAGCCTGTTCATCACTGTAATGCATGTTCTGATTGCTCTGCCATGACAGACCAAATGTCGCCTGACAACTGCACTTGGATAACAATTCAAATTTCATTCCAGTGTTGTTATTCGAGAGAGAAAAAAAATATTCAATCAATCTTACTCTCCTGTGTCTTGTTTCCAACGAACATGATGAAGACTGTGAATGTTTTGCTCGGAAAATTTGGACTCTCGAACTCCATCTCTACCTATATGCTTGCTGTGGTAGCAGCAGACCTGCTGGTCGGAATTATTAATGGCATAGTTTGTCGAATTTTTACGTATCATATTCTGTTGACATTTCTGTCCCATACGCACATTTTAAAGTTTAACTTCTAGATGGCGTGTCTTGTGCTCGACGTTTTCAGACTGGCTCACTATCACATTAACTTTTCATTGTTTTGTCTTCATTGGCTGCCCAAAGAATAAAACAAGTTACAGTACGGATAGATTTGCAGGCGTGGTTGCTGGCATGAGCTGCACCTTACTGCTTATTAAGGATATCTCCCTTTTCATTCCATGCAAACATGAACGTGTTACTAACAAATGAAATGGAATTGCCAGGCAAGTGTGAAATACGTTCCCTCAATTTCAGGAATATTGTACATGTTTTTACAGCATCTGTTTAGTTTTCTTTCCTTTCATTTTAATTGCTTTATTTAATGCATTGAAAAGAAAACATATAACAGTAAAAGGTAAAGTCCCGAGAGGACATTGCAGTCACAGAATTGACAATAAATGTGATCCCGAGGTGAAGAATCGAACTGCAACGACTTTTCTGACGACCAGATTCATAAACCTCTGGTATTCCCGAAGAAACTTTGGAAATCTAGCCTCTATGCAGATAAAGCTGGAGCTGTGCTGAGGTTTTTGAGATCCTGTTCAAACGCGCGCATTTGCACGGTGACCCAGAAGAAATTCAGAGAACAGAAAAGGAAAATTCCCAAAGTATTTTGTGTTGGCGTTGTTATGTTGTTAAATATGAAAGGAAAAAGATTAAGAATGCCTGTTGCGTTCAATGATACTGACATATTCTTACGATGCCTTCCTATAAATGTATAATGTAGAGTGAGAAAAAAGAACAGTGTTCACCATTCTTTAATGTCTTGACGACGAATGTGACATCTATGTTCTTCCACATTTTCACATTGGTCTAGTCATGGCTGGCAGTTCATGGTATTTCTCTTCATACAAAAATGTTCCATCTGTTATGAACAGAACCAAAATATATTAAGACAATCATGCAGTCCCAAAGCTGTTTTTTGCTGTAAACGCAAGTGTGCTGCATTTCCTTTCAAACGAAAGTTGACTGTCAAAACTGCTGGGGAAAAGTATGATTTCTTTTTACACTACAGTTGACATGCAAATTAAATGAAAAAACAGAATTAAGTTGTCATAACTCTACATCTATCGGAATATTTAATCAAAATATAATATATATGCTTGTATGGAAGTGCATACATACAACATATATAAGAAAAGTATACATAAATAAATAATAACTACAGAGTAATTGTTCCAATATCAAAACTTCCATTACAACATATGTGGCAAAGGCAAATTTATTAAAAAAAGATTCTCTTGCACGCAATTCTAGCAGCAGGATGAGAAACCCAGGTTTTAGCTGCAACAGACAAAAGAGTAGTAGCTTCAGGATCCCCAAAACAGCAGAAAGCCAAACCTATTACTCCGGTTTCTTTGGGAGCTTGATCCCAGCTACTCACGCTGCTTCATTTATTCCAACTGAGGTAAAATAAGCCCTCGCAACACGATTTATTTTTCTGGTATTGGAAAGGTCTTTTGCAACTCTGTCTGAAGTTTGCTTCATGAAAAAGGACAAAATTTATCTTTGGAAGTCATGGTATCATCACGCCTCCCTGCTGAAAAGGGTCAACCATCAACATGCATGGATACCTATGATTTTAAAACAAAAAAGCCTAATTTTATAATTACACTACAATATATATGTACAGCACTCATGCGTGAAAAAAGTCAGGACAACAGTCCATTCAGTTGATTGTCTCGCATGACCAAACGCCTCTGTCTTCCTCCATGAAAGTCACAATGATACTTCTGCCAGTCTCTCCTCTTGTCTTGTCAAATGTACATTCATTATCAAACTGAACAGCTTCTAAAGTAAACTAATTCTAAACCTGTATTCATTAATTTGGCAAAGAATTATGAGAGTTGGAGTTCAGCTATATATTATATTTTTTAAAAGGGACTAACAGGTACAGAAAATAATCTGGATCATGAAATTCCGCCCTTCATCGCGAGACAGCTGGTGTTTAAGAAGGCTGGAGTCAGCTAACAGTAATGGAAAATCCTGGTTATACCTAACTTAAAGGACAGACCACGTTTGGACAACATACCTAAACTAGACTCTCTTGAACTGGGCGTCAGAATAATGTAGAATGATGACTGAAGTGCAAGGATTATAACATGGGGTTAACAAATTAAGACTGTTACCTCAATGGTTAAGATAGTTAAGAGGTGATCTTATTGAAGTTGTGAACACACCAACATATGAAGATAGTGTTGGTAAAGAAACCGTACTTCCACTGATCACAGCTTCGAGGACGAGGGACAAAGTCTGAGAATTATTGTCACAGCTTTCAGGAGAGATGTTAAGAAACGCTTCTGTACATAAATTAAAACGGATGTTGTTTCATATGTTAATTTTCACTTTGAGTTCAATGTTGCTTGTTGAGCAAAGATAGGAAACGAAATGCGTTAAAGGCAGAAATATGGAGTGAATCCACTGACGTGTCCTGATATCAATAAAAGATGCAACAGGCTCGTGGGCTGAAAGGACTACTCTTGTTCTGAAGTTCCTCTGTTTCTCGCATAGCGGTCATGAGTAGAGTTATATTAGCAATGGTTCAGGAGCCGAGGGCTCAAGGAACCGAACAGCCTACATATGATTACATATGGAGAAAGTGAGGACTGCAGATGCTGGATAACAAAATCTAGACTGTGTTGCTGGGAAAGTAGAACAGGTCAGGCAGAATCCGAAGAGCAGGAGAATCGATGTTTGGGGCATAAGCCCTTCATCAGGAATGGGGCTTGTGGGCCAGGGGCTGAGAGATATAAAGGAGAGGGTGTGGGCTTGAGGGGGCAGGTAGCTGAGAAAGCAATAGGAGGATAAAGGTGAGAGAGAAGGTGATACATCCGAGGGGGCAGAGATGGACAGGTCAGGAGGGCGATGCCGAGTTGGAGGCTTCGGACTGGAATAATGTGGGAGGAGGGGAAAGGAGGAAGACTTGAAATCCACATTTATCCCGTGTGTTTTCAGGGTCCAAATGTGGAATATGAGGCGTTCCTCCTCCATGCTTTGGATCGTAATGGTTTGGCGGTGGAGGAAGTCCATTATCTGCAAGTCCTTGTTGCGGGATTCTTTTTGAATTGCTCAGCCATGCTGGTGGTAAAAGTGAAACGTCTGGGCGTTCACAGAGAACACAATAACCCACCGACCCGTGGTGGTACACTTCAACTCCACTCTCCTTTCACCACCGCCCCCCCCCCCAACTACAATCCAAATCCATCAAATAGATGTAGGTCTTCGGCCTTGTGCACTTGTCTGAGTCAATCACGACACACATAACCTTAGAAGGATGGAAGAAATGATCATTCCACTGACACAGGAGATTTGTCATCCAATTCTGGCAATCGTTGGCTTCCCTGGTAAGCTCTGTTTAATTGTTTGTTGTGAATTTGCAAGAATTCCCTCGGGGTGCCAACACTCTTCTGGGTAAGCGATAATGTTTCACAGATTTCTGCGATGCATTGACAGATTGTCCAACTACACAGGTGTCAAGCATCTATGCACAATGTCCTTGTCTCACTGAAATAATAATCTTTCTGCAGTCACCGTCATTCTGAGTTATGGAAAGTGCTGAAGGGGATTGACTGAGTAGTTATGGAGAGGATGTTTCCACATATGGGCGAGACTGGGTCGAGTAGTCATCCGTTTCGGTTGAGGTTCAGCAGAGATGTGAAAAAGTTACTTATCTCGAAGGGTTATGAATGTATAAAAATCAATGCCCCCAGAGTGTGGCGGAAATGGGGACCAAATTGAATAAACATAATCTGGAAATGGACAAGATCGTATTAGAAACGGGGCAAAGGGCTATGGAGAGTTTTCAGGAAGACGGGATTGAGGCCAAGATGACAGCAGTTATGATCGTAATGGATAGCAGAACAGGGTGAAGGCCCTGACTGATCAACTCCTTCTCCCACTTCTTCTTTTTATAAAGATTACTTCGATCTCTTACTCAACAACCATCTCTTTAAATTAATTTAATAGACTTTCATTTTTATGTCTTAAAATAAAACAGGATTGGGATCAGAGTCAAAGTCAGCCTTCATCCTATTACCGGGATATGTACAGCCTCAAATTTCACACAACTTGCTGAACGTGAACCTAACCTGATAATTGAACTTTCACCCATGGTCTCACGGTCCCAAAACATTGACTTCATGTCTCCTAAATCATTTAACCCCACAAATAATGTTGCAATTTGCTTCCAATTTACATGGTGACTAATTTTTTTTTCATATCTAGTATCTAATTATTTCTTGTTCTCTGCACACCTACGGGACCAATACAGCTTTGTAAAGTTGTGAAGGATGAAATATTCCGATAGGACTGCAGCACAGATTTTTAAATTTGTCCATCAATTGATGTACTTCAGGTACTTCTTTCCTAATGTAATCCCCTTTAAACTTATCAATTACACTCTCATGTCCCCAACCTGAAGCTAAACTCATCAATGTGTCTGACATTTGGACGAGATTTCAGTTACCAATGACTAATCCATTATAGGCAGTAAGGAAATTCCACGTTTTGGTTATTCCGCTTGTTGAGCCACATGGTTTACAATTGAATTCTCATTTCTGTATTCTTATTCTTATTCTTATGGGCGGCACGGTGGCACAGTGGTTAGCACTGCTGCCTCACAGCGCCGGAGACCCGGGTTCAGTTCCCGCCTCAGGCGACTGACTGTGTGGAGTTTGCACATTCTCCCCGTGTCTGCGTGGGTTTCCTCCGGGTGCTCCGGTTTCCTCCCACAATCCAAAAATGTGCAGGTCAGGTGAATTGGCCATGCTAAATTGCCCGTAGCCTTAGGCAAGGGGTTTATGTAGATGTACATGTAGGGGTATGGGTGGGTTACGCTTCGGCGGGGCGGTGTGGACTTGTTGGGCTGAAGGGCCTGTTTCCACACTGTAAGTAATCTAATCTAATCTAAAACGTATGTTGAGTCAATGTTCCTCTCCTGTGTAATGCTTAGGGCGAACTTGAAGACAATTGTCATTCTTGTGCAGAAAAACGATTGTAGCATGGTTAAATCACATAATCAATACATAATAGTTAATAACATTTTTACGTATCACTTTCCATTATTTTCCTGTCTCATAAGCAAAATTACAAATTTGATTGCAACATCGTTTTTCTTGTGCTCAATTTATTGGTCTGATTCACAGTCCCCTTCACTTTTGATTATTTTGTCATCATCTGATGTCCAAAGTTTAAGACAATGTTTTGTACCATACGAGTTGCAAGCACAGTTATAATCGTGAGCTGTAACTTCATGCTCATTAAGGATATCCCCATTTGTCATTACATATGAATTGAACGCCTTATTAACAAGGTGAAGTTGAACTTCCAACTAAGAGTGGCATTATTTTCTTCAATTGCGTACAACTGGTTTTAGAGCGTCTGTTTTCCTTTTATATTGATTGCCTTCATTAATAGATTGATAAACAGACATTTACTCGTGAACAGGAAAACACGCAGAGCAATCCAGACCGACGCAATTGACAATCTTTATGATTCTGAGATAAAGATTGTAATGAAATCTATCGTTTTTGCTCTTTGGTGTATCGGGAAGTTTAATTCTACTGTGATGTCAAATGTGATAACCTCTGCAATGACCAGAATCACAAACATCAATGAATACCAAAGATACTTCACAAATCCAATATATATTGCCGCCGAAGCTGGA
Organism: Chiloscyllium punctatum; assembly: GCF_047496795.1. Classification (NCBI taxonomy): domain Eukaryota; kingdom Metazoa; phylum Chordata; class Chondrichthyes; order Orectolobiformes; family Hemiscylliidae; genus Chiloscyllium; species Chiloscyllium punctatum. The sequence continues at coordinate 17,327,865 of NC_092785.1, read as the reverse complement.
GGTATGCTGAAGTATTTGAGACCCTGTCCAAAGACATGCACTTGTGCAGCGACCCAGATAAAATGCAGAGAAGACCTGGTAGATATTCTCACGTTATCATGAACGTCCATTTTAAAGTTATTAGATATGAAACGATGATGATTAAGAATACCTGTTAGCTGATAGAAATAGATTTTTTCTCGTCCCTTGTATGATGCAGGATAATTTATTATGTCTGGATAAAGATGATGAATGTGGAGAAAATAAAACCACTGTCCCTCATTCTTGATTGTTTTAACGGCAAATCGTTATGAAATCAGCTCTGATGTCACAGTCCAGGTGGAAATTGCAGTTGTGATTTAACCATGCTACCATAATTTTTCATAAATGTACAGACAAAATTTGTTTCTCTGATGATGTTTCCTCAAGTATATTCATGAATCAAAACTTTTTGTAAGTATTCAAAAAAAAAGAAATTAAAATGTGTTATTTGTTGAAGAGCATGTATTAGAGAAAGGAGTATTGTTGTTCACACGAATCAGCAAAAATGTGACAAATTATGGAGTAAAGCAATGTTTTAAAACTCGTGAAACCTGAACGAAACTAATTTGATTGCAACTGACAATTGCTCAAACCAAATAATATGCATGTGATTTTTGTTTTCTGCAGTCAGTTATACGTCACTTGCCATCCCAGATTGGATTGTGGCCCAGTGGATATCACTGCTGCCTCAGAACGCCAGGGAACCAAGTATGATTCCAGCCTAGGCGACTGGTGTGGAGTTTGCCCATTCTCCCAGTATCTGCACGGGTTTCTTACGGTGTTTCCGATTCCTCCCACAATCCAAACATATGCAGGTTAAGTGAATTGCCCTTATAAATTGTAGATAGTGTTCTGGGGCATGTAGATCAGATGCGTTCATCAGGGGAACTGTAAAGTAATAGTTTCAGATTATGGGTCTGAGTAGAGACTCTTCAGAAGATCGGTGTGGGCTTGGTGGGCCAAAATGGTCTGTTTCCACACTGTAGGGATTCTGTGATTCTATTCTGTGATATTGAAAGTATAGCGCAATAGACAGAGATATTTGACACCAGTGTGGTTAGCGTTAGGGCGAATTCCTCCCAGCCCATAAAGTTTACAAAATAACTTAGCAGTTTTCAATTCTGCCAGAGTTAGCGTATGCTTGGATGATTCTTAAGGAACATTTTATCGTCCAGGTCATGATTTAAAGTTCATATAATTTCTAATTACGTCCTCGTCACAGCCAAACTACAAAAGCAGTTTCGTTTCATGAATATGTTCAGCGTTTTTCACTAAAAATTGAACACAGCAAGTATAAAGTAGAAATTTTGGAGGAAATCAGCATGTTTGGCAGGATCTGTGGTAAGAAAACACATTTTTTGTTTCAAATGCAGTTTGATGTCTTCAGAAATAAGCACCCTGAACAGAGAATATTATGCCAGTTTGAAAATTACGCATCTGCAACGCACAATTTCATTGTTCCTTTCATTCTAACTTTAAATAGAACTGCATTTGTATGCTTCATTTCATTTAGGACAGTCGTTTTTCACTTTTCACCATGTTCTCTAGTAATGAACACATACCTGTAAATTTGATAACATCGTCGGTTTGCACCCAGAGGTAGAATTAAACAAACAGAGCGCAGGTGATTCATTATTTGGGAAGCAATAATTAAAAGTTTTGCTTAAACAACGATGTAACATCAATTTTAAAATCTGTTTCTGGCTACACAAACTGAATTGTGCAGCTGGAGCTTGGGCTGTTTCCTCTATTCAATAGAACGTTGTTATACTGCACTGCTTAACTGCTTATGACTCATGGAAAACCTATGGGTTGAGAGATTTATGGTCTGTTTTAGTCCACGTACAGAGATCGTCGACAGTGCATCAGGTGAGAGCTTGACCGTTGCTCTGGTTTTTACTCCGGACTTCTAGCCAGCTAAGAGAAAGTAAAGAGGTTCATGAAACTATTGTGTGGTCAGGTACTAATTAAGCCAACATTTTGGTGATGTGACTAAGACCCCAACATAGGGAACATTTCTCCGCGCGGAATATGCGACAGAGGTTTTGAATCTAGCATAATGGAGTGGTAGAGAGGCCGAATACTTATATTTCAGAACACACCTTGTGTTCGGCCAGATTATCTAACCCTCGCCCAGTGAGACTGGTACTTTGATGGGATCAAATGAACCACGCGGATAAGCACAATAACGTAAGATTTTCTTTTTGATTATGAGCTTGCTGTCGGTTGCTGCTGGGTGACATTGTCTATTCCGTATTGTTCTGGAAATAAAGCGGCAGGACTGGTGATCTAGATCAGGCAAGTAGACTTCAGTACCCTTCAGATAGGGCTGGTTGAAATTGTGCAATAATTTTAGGAAGAAGGCAGCCTCAGTAAATTTCTCACACCGTAGTATATATATGACCAGTTGAAATTTGTTTCTTGCGGAAAAATTAAGTATAATGGCAGAATCACTCGATGTAGCTGGTAAAGGAATTTCCCTTCAGCTTATGTGTGAGAGAATACATGACCAGGAGAGTGATTTATGGAAATTAAGTGCTGCACTTAACAAAAGATTTGGGGCAAGCTTGGACTAAAGGGTGGCCCTCCAATATGTCCTCCTGGGAATAGGCAATAAATCTAGCTTGAGCGAAAAACTGTGGGAAAAAAGTGAAAATCATTAATTAAAAATTGGAAGGAAACACCAATTGCAAATGGAATGATAATGGTCAGTTGAAGGAATAATGCACGTGAAAGAGGGATAAAAGTATGCACAGCGAATGGAATTCCCATAATCTGGAAGGTGTTAAAAGCTGACTGTGAATGAGAAAACAGAAGCCGAGAAAAGGCAACAAGAGATAGAGGGTGGCCAGATTTTATGCTCTGCATGGTGGTTCCAGATGAGTCCATTGGGGTTGACTCCGGATCTCCTTCCAGCTAAGCTAAAATAAAGATGTCAATGAAACCTTTGTGTGGTCCAGCAGATTATGAGTAAACACATACACATACAGAACATTGTCTTGGTTGCAAAGTTATATAAATATAATGTTGTTCTAGTCTTGTACTCTCATGACAGAGAGGCACATGATGGTGATTTAACCTAAGTGTCACCACCATAGGCCAGAGGCAAGGATAAATTGTCATGGTAAATATAGCCAGAACACCAATTGAACTTATTCTCTTTGCATTGCTCAACAATGCAAGCTAGTGATTCAGACAATTGAGATCAAGTTGCAAATTTGCTAACGCCATTGATAATAAATTGACAGCCGACATAGAACATAGAATAGTGCAGCATAGAAATGATGCCAAATTAAACTAATCTCTTCTGCCTATCCTTGGTCCATATTTCTCTATGCTTTGCATGATCATGTTCTTATCCAAAATTCCTTCACAACCATCTATGATATTGGCCTCATCATCATCCTTGGCCGCACATCCCAAGAACATACTACTCTGTGCGAAAAACGTGACTCTTCTTTACGCTCACCTGAATTCACCCTTCTCTGACCTTAACTGCACTCCCCATGGTATTTGACAGGATATGGATCTGTTGCAGGTATGGGCAGAGATATAAAATATGGATTTTAATCTGATAAGTGTGAGGCGTTGCACTTTAGGAGATGAAATGTTAAGGTAACGCAAGCAGTTAATTGCAGGACGCTGAACAACATTGATGTCCAAAGTAATCTTGGAGTTCGAGCCGACAGCTCTTTCACATTCACCATGCAAGTAGATAAGGTAACAACAATGGCATATTGCATTCTTGCCTTTATTGTTTGGGGAATTGAGTAGAGGGGCCAGGGTGTCATGTTGCAGCTTTGTAAAACTTTGGTTCGTCCATTCTGAAAGTAGTGCGTTCACTCTGGTCACCACATTGCAAGAAGGATATCTAAGCTTTGGGGAGAGTGTAGAAGAGTTTTATCAGAATGCTGCCTGGATAGAGGATATGAGGTTTAAGAGCAGGCTAGAAAAACCCTTTTCTTGGAGGGGCAGAAGCTGAAACGAAAATTGATGTTGTGGAACTGCTGGTGTTGAACTTGAGTGCACAAAGTTAGCAAATCATTCAACACCATGTGAGAGTCCAACAGGTTTATCTGGAAGTACAGAATTTCGGAGCACTGCTACTTCTTTAGGTAGCTAATGGTTTTAGGATCAGTGGGCACAGAATTTTGAGTACAAGATCAATTAAACATGTGATCTATTAAACAAAACTAGATTTCTGTAAAGTCTTAATCACTTAGAATGGGCTGCATATTGCAATTCATTGGTATATGAATTCCCAAAAGCTTTTGCACATTCCTGAGATAACTTAAGGTTTTATTACATTTATAAAAGAAATGAGACATTTCATCTCAGAAAAAGCATTAAAGTTGTGAGGTTAAAGTTTGTCTGTATTGTGAGTTTAAGTTAGATTGGTTGTATTCCAAAGAAGGAATAATTTAAAATGTGACATGGACTGACTGCCTACAGATTATATGGGTTTTGAACAAAATTAGAATATATGTGCGTGTGATTGGGTGAGAGAGAGAATGTGTGAGTGTGTGTGTCCTTGATAGAGTGCATGCACGAGTGTAATGGAGAACGTGACTGCGAGAGGGTGTGCACGTGAGTGCGTGTGTGCATGTGTGTGTTTGAGAGACAGCATGTGCATGAGAGTTGTGCGAAGTGACTGTGTGTGTGTGACATCATGCGTAAGAATGTCTGTGTATGCGTGCTTGTGTGTAAGTCTATGTGTGAGAGTGTATAGGGTAGTGGGGTCAGCTGTCGTGTGACACCAACTTAAAATCCACTTGGCGCCATCCACGGCATACCAAACTTGTCTGTTAGCCTCTGCTCCGCGACACTACATTTTTTCACAGTCGAGATTGAGATGCTGGAAAATCACAGCAGGTCATGTAGCATCCAAAGATCAGGACAATTGACGTGTTGGGCATAAGCCCCAGCGTTTCTGATGTGTGATTAAGCCTGAAGCGTCGATTCTCCTGCTCCTCGGATGCTGACTGACCTGCTGCGCTTTCCAGCACCATACTTTCGATTCTGATCTCGAACATCAGCAGTCCTCACTTTCTCCGATTCTGCATTGTTGCAGATCCCGAAGATTACCTTGGAGGTTGGTCACCCGAAGACCCGAGTCTGACCGTCCTTTATCAACTAACTGTCCCCCAACTCGGATGGAACATTCCAGTCTGCTGATTGTTGCGTGATTGTACCTTTATCCATTATTATAGCGTCTGTGTGGTCTCACCAATGTACCATACCACTGGGCTTCCTGCCTGCACCGTATGCTATAGCCACCATTTACTGAGTCACATGCGCACCTGCTGCACACATAGTGGGTGGTGTCCCATGTCTCATGTTATTATCCAAATCGACAATCTGAAACGTCTTCCAGTATTTGCTAGGCCAGGCCTGCATTATATTGTAGTCCGTGTTTTCCTGAAAATTCGGCAATTTGCTGTAAACAGTGGTCTGTTTAAGGTTGACAGGTTGTTTTTAGGTGAGAAATGGAGGAAATATCTTGGCAGGTGTGTTCACGATTATTGATAATGTGTTATAGGTTGCGAAGAACATGGCATTGTTTTCCGCTCTCGGGAAATGCTAGACAAGGAAGTGTACACTATCTGGCATATGCTATGACAGCATCCTGAGGAGTTCATTACAGTTTCTCATTATTTATGGCACAATGAGACAATACTGTCGTGATATTTCTCCAAATTTCCTTTCTCAAAAAAATTGGGTTCATTCATTTGACTGCTGAAAATTGCGTAATTCCTTTTGAAAACACCTTCCTCTTCACTCATCACATTGTATTCCATAGTTTCCCCACTGCACTTTTGGATTTTTTTTTCCATTCACAGGGAGTCTAAAAATAATAGGTCATTTCACAGTAGTTTGACTGATTTGTTCTTCCACAGCTTATTATGTTTATCTGGAAATAGGCATGGATGTATCTTTTTCGACCTGTTGGTTCTTAAAGCTGTAACATTTGAGAATAATATCATAACACTTGATCCATCGAGAAGAGAATCTAGAAGAGATAGGAGGTGCTGGTTTATTGGTAATTTACTGATTTAGTAATGCAGCATACCAGGATAATACATCTGGGGACAAAGGTATATATCATATTATCGCAGGTGGTGAATTTTATTCTGATTAAATCTGAAATAAAAAGCTGGCCAAGACTTTTTTTTTCAACATGTACATCGTTGTCTATGCTTACGTTTTATTACCCGCCCTTAGCTCCTATTGAGAAGGTGATGGTTAGCTGTCTTCTTGAATTACTAAAGTAAACTTGCTGAGTTACAATGCTGAGTTATCAAGGGAATTCCTTGATAATGACCCAGAGAATTGCGACCTCCAAATATTGTCATAACATAATCTAATCGACTAATATTTTTGGGAAAGAAAATTGTCATAATTTCCACGTCAGGTCCCCGTATGATTCCAGATCAATAGCAATGTGCTTGACACTTTAGTGCCCTCTGGGAAATAAGGATTGGAATGAGCAATTAATGCTGGCCCAGTCAAAGATGCCCATAAATAAAAATCAAGGAGCTCTCTCATCCTCAGAATTAGTTTAATCTCGCTAGGCCTGCTTCCTCTTTTCAATTAACACTGAAATTTTCTTTTGAGTTATTCTCATTCTCGTATTGATTTGCAGCAGACCTCACAGGTGAATTGTGCTGAGAATGACCGCTGGTTATAGACCTTATTTCGCCACTTATCTGCTCACTACGCATGATTGTATAACAAATGAAAAATATTATTGCAATGTTTCTGTCTACTTGGAGTCAACATGACTTTTCATGATACTAGAAAAAAGCTTAACTTTGACCCCTTCTTCATCATTCCCAGCAATAAATTAACTCGAGCCAAACGTAATGTCGAGACTACACCGACTACAACTCGTCCAGAAAATTGGAATCTCCAATTTCATTTTATAAGATGGCATGAGGATAGAGTCTCCATTTATCTCAAAGACCGACACTTTGTATTCTATTGAACTCCGTGGAATGAAAATTTGATCGTTCTTAGGAAATTCATTCAACCACCTCGTGGCCAGATAATGCAAGTCCTGAATGGTAAAAGTTATGAAGGGTATGACAGGGTGGGTTCAAATCCACTGTTCCCTTTCGTAGTATACTCAGTTTCAGATGTATTATGCTGGGATATTGCATTACTAATTCAGTGCATAATTTGAAAGTGAAAGTATTTTCGTGGGGATGGAAAGAAAAATTTTAATATGGAGGGAAGTGAGGGTTTTGGAATGCATTGCCTCGGAGGGTAGTTGAGATGAGAAATCTCACAAACTTTAGAAGTACGAGACGAAGGACGTCGTCTGTAATCAAATTCAAGTCTAGTGCAAAAAAAAAGGAAGAAATGAAGGAAGCAGTGTATTTTTGCTAGTGCGGGTTGTTCTGTATAATGTGACAGTTGAGTTACTCTGCAATAGCACGCTAACGAAGATCGCGTTCGAGATGACTGTTAATAGAAAATCAATTTACCCCACTGTAGAAAGTTTGCGATATCCAAACCATGACCACAATTCGTCGATTATGTTATTGTCAATTCATGCTGAATTAACACACATTATTGAAGAATTACCGTTCGAGACATTTCAGTGTTATATGATTCCAGGCTGTATAATTGTTAGGAAAACTCATGCTACTATCTTTAAACAATAAAATCATTGATTGCTTCTGCAATCACAATCATGTGTTCTTCCTGTCTCCCAGTTGTAGATAAAAATACAACGTGAACCATTTACATTTCCTGACCCATGTGGCTTTCCACTGGTCACAGGCCTCCAGCCTGAAAAACAACCTTCCATCACCACCCTCTGTCTTCTACCTTTGAGCCAGTTCTGTATCCAAATGGCTAGTGCTCCCTGTATTCCATGAGATCTAACCTTGCTAATCAGACTCCCATGCGGAACCTGTCGAACACCTTACTTAAGTCCATGTAGGTAACATCTACCTCTCTGCTCTCATCAATCCTCTTTATAACTTGTTCAAGAAACGTAATCATGTTTGCAAGACGTGATTTCCCACGCACAAAGCTATGCTGACTGTCCCTAATCAGTCCTTGCCTTTCCAAATACATTTACGTCTTGCCCCACAGGATTCCCTCCAACAACTTGCCCAGCACTTACGTCAGGCTCATTGGTCTATAGTTCCCTGGCTTGTCGTTACCACCCTTCGTAAAGAGTGGCACCACCAACATCCAGTGTACCAGGATCTCCACTGTGACTATCGATGATACAAATATCGCAGCAAGAGGCCCAGCAGTTACTTTTCTAGCTTTCGACAGAACTCTTGGGTTCACCTGATCAGGTCCTGGGGATTTATCCACTTTTTTGCGTATCATGACAGCATTTCTCTCTCTGTAATATGGACGGTTTGCAAGATGTCACCATCCATTTCCCTACAGTCTATATCTTCCATATCCTTTTCCACAGTAAATACTGATACAAAATACTCATATAGTATCTCCCCCATTTTCTTCAACTCCACACAAAGGCCGCCTTTCTGATCTTTGAGGTGCCCAATTAAGTCTTTAGTTACCCTTTTGTCCTTATTTGTAAAAAAACTCTTTGGATTCTCCTTCACTGTATTTGCCAAAGCTATCTCATGTCCCATTTTTGCCCTTCTGATTTCCCTCTTAAGTATACTCCTACTTACTTTATAATCTTTGAAGGATTGACTCAATCTATTCTGTCCATACTTTACATAAGGTTCCTTCGTTTTCCTAACAGATCCTTAATTTCTTTAGTCATCCAGCATTTCCTATACCTACCAGCCTTCCCTTTCACCCTGACAGGAATATACTTTCTCTGCATTCTCGTTATCTCATTTCTGAAGGCTGCCCATTTTCCAGCCGTCCCTTTACCTGCGAACATTTGCTCCAATCAGCTGTCGAAAGTTCTTGCCTAACACCGTCAAAATTAACCTTTCTCAAATTTAGAACTGCAACTTTTAGATCTGGTCTAACCTTTTCCATCATTATTTTAAATCGAAAGAATTATGGTCGCTGCCCCCAAAGTGTTTCTCCCACTGACACCTCAATCATCTGCCCAGCCTTATATCCTAAATATTTATATCTCTTACTAAAGAAACATCTGTCCAGATTTAACAATGTTTCTTTTTGATGATTTAAAAATAAGACAGTTTTGAGCTTCGACGTAATGTTAGATTTAGTCCTGGCCATACCACCCAGATATGTCCAGCAGCAAATTTTATAAATTTCACTGAATGTAGATATTACCTCAAAATTAAACTTTCGCCCGTGGTCTTGTGGTCTTGTGCGTTTTCAGATAATCAACATGATTTTGTCCTGGGCAGGTCTTGTGTCACAAACCTCATTGAATTTTTTGAGAAGGTGACCCAGCATGTAGATGACGGTAGGGCAGTTGACATTGTATACATGGACTTCAGTTAAGCCTTTGAAAAGTTTCCACATGGAAGGCTATTGGTGTAAATGCAGAGGCATGGAATTGAGGTTGATTTAGCAGTTAGGATTCCAAACCAACTTTCTGAAAGAAGGCAGCGAGGGGTGGTTGATGGAAAATATTCACCTGGAGTCTGGTTACGGGTGGTGTGCCATAAGGATCTGTTTTGTCATTTTTATATATTACTTAGATGCAGACATATGTGGGTGGGTTAGTAAATTTGCAGATGACACAAACGTCGGTGAAGTAGTGGACAGTTGGGAAGAATGTTAGAGGTTGCAGAGAGACTTGGATAAACTGCAGAATAAGGCTGAGTGATGGCAAATGGAGTTCAATGCAGCTAAATGTGAAGTGAGGCACTTCGTGAAGAATAAAATGAAGGCTGAGTACTTGGTCAATGGAAAGTTTATTGGCAGTGTGGATGAGCAGAGGGATCTTGGAGTCCACGTACATAGATCCCTGAAAGTTGCCAGCCAGGTTAATAGTGTTGTTAAGAAGGCATACGGTGCATTCGGTTTCATTCGTAGAGGGATTGAGTTCCGGAGCCGTAATATCATGCTGCAAATACACAAAACACTAATGTGGCCACACTTGGAATATTGTGTACAGTTCTGGTCGCTATATTTCGGGAAGGATGTTCAAGCATTGGAAAAGGTGCAGAGGTGATTTAGCAGGATGTTGTCTGATCTGGAGGGATGGTCTTAGGAGGAAATCTGGGAGACTTGGGTCTGTACTCATTAGAAAGAAGAATACAAGAGTGGATTTGATAAGGACACACAAGATGATCAGAGGATTAGATAGGGTAGACAGTGAAAGTCTTTTTTTCCCTGGGACGATGACATCAGCTTGTACAAGGGGGCATAACTACAAATTGAGAGGTGGTAGATTTAAGACAGATGACAGAGGCAGGCTCTTTACTCAGAGAGTGGTAAGGGCATGGAATACCCTACCTGCTAATGTAATTTACTCAGCCACATTAAGAACATTTAAACAATTCTTAGATAAGCATATGGATGATGATAGGATAGTGTAGGGGGCCGAGCTGAGAATAGTTCACAGGTCGGCGCAACATCAAGGGCCTTAGGGCCTGTTCTGCACTGTATTATTCTATGTTTTATTTTCTAACATACCAGCTTAATTTCTGCCCAGTGTCCTTTGTTCCACAAATAGTGATACTATTAGTTCCAACTTCACATGGTAACTAAATTTCTTCATATCTGTGAACAATTGTTTTCTTGTTGTCTGCACACAGTGGCACACAGCTTGGCAACGTTGTGGTGGACGAATCATTCCAACAGGACTACACCACAGATTTTTAAATTTATCCACTGCTTCGTGATTTATGACTTCTCCTTCTGTATGTAATTTAAATCACGAATCCAGAATAATTATGTCAAAGCTAATTAAGATTAGATTACTTACAGTGTGCAAGCAGACCCTTCGGCCCCACAAGTCAACACCATCCCTCAGAGGAGCAACCCACCCAGACCCATTCCCCTACACTTACCCCTTCGCCTAACACTACCGGTAATTTAGCATGGCCAATTCACCTAACCTGCACATCTTTGGACTGTGGGAGGAAACCCACGCAGACACGGGAAGAATGTGCAAACTCCACAAAGACAGTTGCCCGAGGCATGAATTGAACCCGGGTCCCTGGCGCTGTGAAGAGCAGTGCTAACCACTGTGCCACCGTACAGTCCAATTTTATGTCCTATTTTTATCGAATGGGCATTTGAAATAGCAAAATGAGAAACTCGGTCTTCATTGTGGAAGGATATGTTTGACAGAACATACCTGTCACTAAGCTAAATACGAGAATGAAATGGACAACCTAACATTGGAAATTTTCAGTGGTGTGTCATTCCAAAGTGTGCATAATAAGGGGAATTTAAGTGCAATGGAGAGGATTCAAAGAGATTTGCAAGAATGATGCCCGGGCTCGTTAGAGTCGTTCATGAAAAGAGATTAGTCAGATAATTACAGCAGAAGAGATTAGGAGGGGACATGTTTCCATTTTTAGAAGCATTAATGACCATGTGACCTCGATGTAAGTTAAGGGCAGAAGTCTTGGAGGAAATGAAATGAAAAGTATCTTCATTAAAATGGTGATGGAAATCTGGAACTCAATTCCTCTGAGAGTGTAAGGGTTTGAGCCCCTCATAGTCTTAAAAAAAAATCAGATTACCTTTGAAATGCCAGTACATACCAGGTTTGTGGACCACGTGCTGAAAATTGGGAATAGAATACTTACTTGGTTGTTCTTGACTGGTGAAGAATTGATATGCGAAAGGTTCTTTTACACTGCTGTAATCCTCTTTGCCTCTATGATTTCCACAGACACTTTCGTGAAAACAAAACGAATTTATGCTCATCAATATGTTTGTCATTTGAGGCAGATTGCGCTTACTAATTAGTATGGCAGGCAGTCAGGAGCTTCCCCATTTTTATTTTTAATCCTGTATAATCACTTGATTTACAATTAATATTTCATTTCTATGTATCTATTCCGGAAAGGAAAAAAAAACGATGGTTGAGTCAATATTCCTCTTCCGTGTCTTGCTTACAACCACCATGATTACGATTTTCATTCCCGCGCGTGGAAACTGTGGACTCTCGAAGTGCATCTGTAAATGCATGCTTGCTATGTCAACAGCAGAGCTACAGGTTATTTTCAGAGTTAATGGCATTCTTGTGCATCACTTTCCAGTGTCATTTCTGTCTCATTAGCGTATTTGCAAGTTGACTGTCTACCTGGTTATTGTTATGTTCAATTTATCACTTTGGTTCGCAGTCGCCTTCACTTTAGATGGCTTTGTGGTTATCGGTGACCGAAATTTCAATCAAGGGACTGTATCATGGAAATTATACACGTGATCTATGACGTCATGCTTATTAAGAATATCTCCATTTTCCTTCCATATGAATGTGGCCAACTTATTAACGGGGTGAAATGATGATATTCCTTCCCTAAATTGCAGGACTAGTGTACATCTAGTTTTACTACATCTACTGAGTTTGGTATCCTTTCATTCAAATTTCCTTTATTAATTCATTCATGATCAGACATATAATGGCAAAAAAAAACACGCAGAGCAATTCGAAGTCACAGAATTGGCAAACAAGTGATCCTACTTTAATGAATCAAACAACAATCTTGCTTTAATGTGTGTGGTGTTGGGAAGTTTCATTCTGTCATGGATGACAGCTGTGATATACCTTGTCACTACCAGACTGACAGATCCCTCTTACGACCAAGGAGATATTGCAAGTCCAAAATCTAGGGCAGCCCAAACTGAAGCCACGCTAACGCATTTGATATTCTATTCAAACACATGCATTTATGTAGTGGTCCAGAGGAAATTCAGAAGAGAGCTGTTGAATCTTCTGAAATCCTGTGCGTTCGTTGTAAAGTTATTAAATATGAAAGGGAGATCATTGAGAATTCCTGTTAGCAGGTAACAATAGAATTTCACTCGTATTTTATGTGAAATTAAGATTCTCTGGCGTGTCTGCATAATGTAGATAAATGAAGAGAAGAAAATGATATCCGTGTCCCTCATCCTAGATTGTTTCAACTTCAATAGTAATTAATAAATTTTGATGTCACAGTTCCTGCAGGAATCACAGCCATGATTTGACCCGACATCAGTCTGTTTTTTAAACAAAAAAAGTCTTTCTTTGATAACGTTCCACTAAATTTCTACATTCATCTAAATCTGCTGATAAATATTCTACAATTTTAAAAAAATGTTAATAGACTTAGAGATTATTCACAGGAGTCCACAAAATATGATAAATTAATGAAGGAAGTAACAGTTTAAAACGCGTGATAACCCAAAGAAACATATTTCCGTGTTAATGTCAGACCATCAAGCCTAACAACATACAAAGGATGATTCCAGCTGTCAGTTGGTGGTTATTTCCCATTTCACGATGGCATTGTGGGGATATCCAAAATGCAGAGCAATGGACTGAGAGCTATACAATATCACAAGTGGTATCGTTTGACAAATGTCCTCTCATTCCCCAATTTTACCAGATTAGAAGAAGCTTTTAATTCTACCCATACTGTTAGTAGCTGACTTGAATCTTGAGGATCACTTTAACCAACAGCATAAGAATCATAATTTGCTAAATTTCTACTTCCGTCACCTCACAGTTACACTGCAGAAGCTGTCTCATTTCAAAACTACTTTCAGTGTATTCGTTGCAATTTGAACACAGCAAGTACAGTCGCAAACAACAGGAATTGCTGTAAAGTTTCAGCAAGCTTGACAGAATATGTGGAAAGAAAACAGACTTCCTGTTTCAAAGCAAGTGTTCTTCCTTCCAAAATAAGCGCTGCGAACAGAGAATGCAGTGCCCAAATGAAAATTAGACATTATCCATAACACTTTTTAATTGCTCCACACATTCAAAATTTAAATAGAATGGCTTTATGCGTTTTGTTTAAATTTGGACAATCTTTTTTCATTCATTTGTTTTGCATCATGTTTTCTAGAAATGACCAAATACCAGGAAATTTATTTGTTTTGAGAGCTATAAACACCCGAACAGCTTGCATGCGCAAATACAATAGGATATTGGTAGCAATGTTACATAAATATAATGCTGTTATGGTCTTGAATTCTCATGAGAGAGAAACAACTGGTGGTGGCTTAACTGGAGTTCCACCATCTCAGGAAAGAGGCAATGCTGAATCTTCATGGCAGCAGCACTCAGAAAACGACTTTTTCGCTTTATTCAGCATTGCAAACTAAGCATGCAGCGAATTGAGACCAAATTGCAACTTTGCTCAGGCCTTTGACATTAAATCGATATCAACATAGAAGATAGAATGGGACAGTGCAGGATCTGCCCCTGTGTCTCAAGGTTTTGTGACGCCATACCAAACTAATCCATTCTGCCTGTCCTTAGTCCATATCTCTCCATTGTTTGAATGTTCCTCTGCTGATCTGAAAGTACCTTAAATGCCCTTGTCGTATCTGCCTCCTTTATCAATCCAGACAGTGTTTTGCAGAATCATACCACTCTGTTTAAAATGACCTGCTGATCACATCTCCATTGAACTTTTTCACCCTCATTTTAAATTCACGTCCCCAGTTTCAGACACGTCAAAACCTTCTATCTGGTAAATATTCAAGTAAGCACGTCATGCAGGATTTCTGTTTTGTCCATGCGAAACAATATTTGAATTTAATCTTGAACAGTCATTACTTACATTCTTATTGTGCTGGAAACATCTTTTCTTCTTGCTTATTTTGATTTCATTTAAAAACTTCAGCAATGTTCCATTTTAGAAACTCATTTTAAATGGGAATTGTAATCAGCTATTCGGCCCCTCGATCCAAGAAAATCGTAGCTGATGAAACATCCTAAGTCTACTTTCCTAATCTGTTCCCACAACCATCATTCCCCTCCTGATTAAGAATTGTTGAATCTCAGCCTAGACAGCTCTACCTGACCCTCAGTCACTCAGACCAATCAGAAATTTTATGACATGCTTCCACTACTAGCTTTAAAGGATGTTCATCAAGATGAATGATAAATTACTATAATAAATGATAATGCATGGGACAATTCAAAACTGTGCCTTAAACTTTCTAATTACTGTATAAATTAATTTACCATATACACCAGAACTAAATGGGAGCCAACACAATGACATGGTTCAATGCCTTATTTCTGTTTCTTTGGAACTGTACCAATCACAGTCGTTTTTTAAAAACTTTCATTATGTTTATTTTCGTAAAAAGTGCATATGTTACGAAGACATGTCATTTACTCCTGGATTAAATGATGTGGCAAAAATCTCATCAATGATCATAACAAACTCTGACAATGTTCAAACCGTCACAACCAGGGACAGATTGTTCTATAAATAGAGAATATTCCCTATCCTCAGTTGCATTGCAAGTGAAGTCTTCTATCTGGATACATTGCAGACATTCGTCTGAGAATGGCACAGCCAGTGATTCTGCAGATGAAGATAATATACTACCCGATCCTTGCAGCCATTGGCATTCTTGGTAAGACAAGAATATCCGAATATTTCACACTGTCAACAAATTCTGACAATACAGTCACTGAAGAGGTATGCATTCCATAGAAAGCCGCAAAAGACGAACATGAGGAGCCATTCAACCCATGAATCTTTCTGCAATATTCAATATATTCAGGCTGGTCGTGCAAATTACTATCCTGCTTCCACTTTCTCTTCACAACTATTGATCCCTGAAGTATTAACAACCATATGAATTGTTTTTTTTTTCAAACTCTCAATGTTTTGCCATTAACTACTTTCAGTTAAAAAGGATTTCAAACCTTCACCACTCTCTGGGAAAAGAAATGCCTCCTCATTTCAGTCCTGTGCGGTATTTTTCGACTGTGCCAATTTGTTCTGGCCACTGCAAAATCTTTCTTGAGTATTTGAATCTATTTCATAATTTTGCTTTCATGTCGAGGGACGTGACCTCATGGCTGAATTTTCGTGAAGGAGATTGCAGGAATAGCAGGTAATAAAGAAGCAAATTGAATATCAGCATATTTTGCTCAAGGAATAGAGTATAATAATTGGGATGATTTGTTGCAACTGTGCACGATGTTAGTGAGAGCAAACATAACAAACATGGAGTATTCCTTACTGCTTTTTTCCCCTTACTTACGGAGTGATATAATTATACTGGGCACCTTTCAACGGAATATCAAGGGATTAATTTCCAGTGAAATTGCTTGTGCCTTATTAAGAAAGCGTGAGCAGTTTTAGCTTACATTCTATGGTGTTAAATGGAATGAGACGTGCTCTTACTGGTGGATGCATGCTGCTCCCAGGAATTTATGAAGAAGATGTTGAGACGATGTATCCGTGTATGGCAGTCTGAAATGAAAGGTTACAGATTCAGACAGAATCTGTAACTTTAATGCAGATCTTTCATAAGAAGTGAATTCAAGTGTTATGGAATCGTCCAGGAAACTGGAGTGCAGGCCAGAATGAGATCAGCCATCGTTTTATGCATGGCAGAGCTGGCTCGTGGCACTGAATGGCCTCCTCTTCTTCCAAGTTCTTACGTTCTCTGTTCTAATCTGTTCAGTGGCTGCATATCCTTCTGAGAATATGGTTCTTCTAACTGAGCACACCATTCCAGCGGAGAGAGAACCAGTTCCTTCCAGAAGTTGAACACAAACGGTTTGCTTGTGGACTCTATGTCTAGAGTGTTATGAAGATGTGGGTGCGCTATACCTTGAAGAAATTTTTTAAAAAGCTCGCAGAATACCTGACAGCAACAATGTTCTGAATAATGTAACAATGTAGCACTTGGTCAGAAGGTGGATTAGCTGGGTTTTCTGGGAATGACAAAACAGTTTTGAAGGAGAACAATCAGTTTAAATTATAGCCCTAAAATTACTATACTCCAAATCATGTATGAATTTAGTGTATTGACAATCTTAAAAACCAATGGCACAAAATATGCTTTGTGGGTGCAAGACTGGGGAAAATTGATTAGTTGGGAGAGGAACTGCCAAGCCAATGACATCCACCAATCTCTTAAAGGTACCCTTATCGATCCGTGACCTGTGAATCATAATCACAAAGAAGAAGAAAAGAAGACAAAGGAATCCCAATAGAAGACTTGACAGCTAGCTGGTTTTGAAAACGTGAATTTTTGGGAAATCTTAATTGTGGAGCTTTATCAGACTAGCATTATAGAAGGGAAGGTAAACGATATGTTCGAGGATGGAGTTGTAAATAGTTGTTAGTTTATAATTCTCTGTCACACTTTAAGAAAAAAGTTTTTAATTTTTACTTTTAATAGTTCTTGGACTCTTGCCTTTTCACAGGTTACTGCATGGGAGAAATATTTTCTTTGTTGTGGTCTGAATTAAATAGGAGGGTTTCTCCTTGTCGTAAAAACAGCAAGTGGCCAAGGATATATCTGATTTATTAATCAGTCTCTCAGAGTATCCTATTCCCGCTGCAGTGATACATCCGCCCAACTTGCACTTCGTAGGTATTCCATGACAAAGCATTCTTAAAGCATGGCTGTCTTTGTTTCAAATTAAGCATTTTCTTTTTTAAGCTTTCTTCACTGCCAGGTTTAATTTGAGAACACCACGCACCAAATCGTTAGATATTCTGCTGGCATAGGTTAATAGATATGGTTTGAGATAAATAGCTTGGAAATGACGTGGAATCAAAATCAGATGGTCTTTCTGGGATGTAAAGCAAAGGGACTCGAAGGGATATGTTCAAAAATCTTGAATTTGCGAGGATGATTTGAGACTATGGTTCTGAAAGCTAATACGAAAATTAACGTTTATAGGGAACATAGAGGAAAAAAATGTGATGGTCTTGCCTCACCAATTATTCATTAGGTCTGAGCATGAGTTTTGCCCAGTTGTTATGGATGAGGCATGATGACAAAAAGCATTGTAAAATAGGCAGCACAGACCATAAATTTGCAATTTTTTCGGTAACTGTCCAGTAAAAGTTACCCGGATTAAGCTAGTGAGCTTGACTACAGTTTTAATATTGACAAAAAAAACCCACAATATTACGCAAAGAAACACAAAGAATGGAATAAGGGACCTTAACAGAAGTCAGTCTATCCAAACTGGACTTAACTATGCTGCTCTGAATTTACACAACAGTGCCAATAAGCTTTAAGAACTGATATAAATGGACTACATGCTAACAGGTTGAAGTTAGAAGGAAATAAATAGTTTCCACAAATCGCACTGTTGAACTTTAAAAACTAGTACAAATGAGTCCATTTGTAACATGGTAATAGTTTGAAGTTGGAAGGAAAGAAAGAGTTTCCACAAATCTCACTGTTGAAGTCCAATGAAGCTTCTTGTCCTTTTCTAATAATTCGGTGAATGGAGGAGCCAAACTGCTGAAGTTCAGTACAAAGTTTCTGTAAAATCCAGTCAATCTCAGGAACAGTAGTGCTGCTTATTTTTTTGTCAACGGTGTGGAAAATTTCTCAATTAATTTTATTTTTGCATCCACTGTGGCCATTTGTCAATGTCTGATAACATGGCCCAGGAAGGTGACTTGGGCATTGAAAAATTCATTTTTAGGTAGATCTGCCACAAGTCCTGCCTTCTGAAGTTGATCGAACACATCCGATAAATGCTGTAATTTTCCTTCCATGAGTGACTAAATATCAACAATCAGGCAATGACCTTACTAATCTGACTCTGAAATGTGGCTGGACCGTTTTTCATATTAAATGGCATGACTTTGAATTGACATAGTCCATTTGGCATTTGCTCTCTGTG
The DNA here is from genome assembly GCF_047496795.1 of Chiloscyllium punctatum. Lineage (NCBI taxonomy): Eukaryota > Metazoa > Chordata > Chondrichthyes > Orectolobiformes > Hemiscylliidae > Chiloscyllium > Chiloscyllium punctatum. Next base: position 17,309,129 of record NC_092785.1, on the reverse strand, counting down.
ACCTTTGCTCTCCTTTGCTCTCTCTGACAAAGGTACTTGCCAGTAGCTTCTGAGCAAGTCGAACATCAAAATGTAAGCTGATTACCCCACGACTTGACACAGTACTCCAACCGTGGAATTGGATATACATCAGTCTTTGCAAAGACGTTGACTTTGCGATAGTCCACACATAAACATTGGGTATCAACTTGCTTTGGTACCATGGCCATGGGTGACCTCCAGTCATTGTAACTCACTTCGATTATGCCATCTTGGAACATGCGCTCTATCTCCTTCTGAACGCGTGCCAACTTTAGAGGGTTAAGCATATAAGGATGCTGCTTAATCGGAACAGCATTTCCTATCTCTACGTCATGCAGAAATAGGTTAGTAATTCTGTTTATTTCCACAAATCTCCCTATGTAATAGTCGTATCTCTATCAGGTCACTTCGATTTTCTTGTGGAAAACAACTCAATAATTTATCCAACTTTTTGACAACTTCCTCATTGGCCAATTTGATTTGAACATATCCAACTCAGATTCCCCTGAACCTGGACTCTGAACTCTTCCATCTATGGTTGAATCATTCCCACCTTTTCCTCTTGCTTTCCTTCTGGATAAAAAAAAATACATTTTGAGCACATTTGCATGGCACATTCTGCGAGATTTCTTCCTGCCTTGAATCCTTATCAAATAGTTCACCTCACTCAATTTCCACTCGATTTCATCAGTTCCACGAAAGTTAGCTTTTAAAAGTTCACCTATTACTGGAAGTAACAACAATATATTATTTGAGATTTTTTAATCTGCTTCCTGTTCCATTGCACGGTGTGACACTTTTAAATACTTTTAAATAGTCAACTCTTCAGCTCTAATTAATCGTTTTCTAAAACTTGACACATAGTCCAAATGGGTATGTCTGAATTCTGACTAATTAATTTCTCCTTAATGAATTTTAATATTCTCTTACTACATGCCCAAAAGTTAATTAAAGTGTACTGAATTAGATCGACTCATTTGGTGCATCACTTTTCGAGAAATGTACAAATGCAACTCCCTTATCACAATCATCCAGATACTTCTGACCATAAGCCCGCAACATGATCTTTAGTGTGTGATTCCATCTCGCTAGTGCTCCCTACGATTCTGTGCGCGAGGCAGTGGACTTGAATTGCTTTACTCCCAAGTTAACCATAACTTCCTTGAATATTTTCAATGTGAAGTTTGATTCCTGATCGGACTGGATCTCTGCTGGAACCCCGTATCTCGTTAAAAAACGTAATTCTTCTACAAACCGTTTTGCTGTGATATTGCATAATGGGGTTGCCTCTGGAATTCTAGTCGACACATCCATTCTTGTGAATTATTATTTATTCCTGCACTTATTTGAGGAAGAAGCCAAATGTAATCAGCCAATACTCTTCTTAAAGGTTCCTCAAACGCAGGAATATGTATTAAACTTTCAGGTTTTATTAATGCCTGCGTTTCCTTTTCTGAAAACAAACATGTATGGCATATCTGGCAGAATTTGACTACATCCTCTTGTAGTCCAGATCACAAATAATGGCTTTATATGTTAACCTGTGTTTTCCCAAAATGACCTCCAAGTGGAACCCCATGTGCCATTTGCAGCACATCCAATCGTTACCCTACTGGCAAAACAGTTTGACGAATCTCCGTCCACATCTGATGTGCTTGGAAGTGTGATGGTCTCCATTTCCTCATTAAGACATCAATTTTTAAGTAATAACACAGAGGAAAGCATTCAGTTTCCTTCGATGTAAATGCCTTTTGATATATTGTTCTCAGTTCTCATCTTTCTATTATAAGTCAATCAGCTTTTTTTCAGTTCCACTTGTCTGATGAAAGAGTGTATCGGATAACACTGCGTCAGTTTCCTTATCTCTGCCCTTTTATCGCTCTTGCTTTAGCTTGTGTCTCTGTGATCTTGTGATCACACAATCAGTGAAAATTGCTGGATAAAAAAAACTTTCTTCATGCCTTCAGTTGCCTGCGTCACCACTCGCTTCTCAACTAGGGTATGCAGCACACCTTCCAGTGAATCAGCTATATAATTTGCAAGTACAAATTGCATTCCAGAGCTGAGAGTTTTTCCAGACAGAAACAAGGGAACATATTACGGGGAACAAAGAAATGGCAGAAGAATTGCATTGGTACTTCAGATGTGTGTTCACTAGGGAAGACACAAGCAATCTCCCAGAGGTAACAGTGGCTGAAGGACCTGAACTGAAGGGAATTTATATTTGCCAGGAAATGGTATTGGAGAAACTGTTAGGTCTGATGGTTGATAAGTCCCCGGGGTCTACATCCAAGGGTACTGAAGGAGGTGGCTCGAGAAATCGTGGATGCATTGGTGATTATTTTCCAGAGTTTGATAGATTCGGGATTGGTGGGTGGCTAATGTAGTACCACTTTTTAAGAAAGGGGGAGAGAGAAAACGGGAAATTATAGACCAGTTAGTCTGACCTCAGTGGTGGGAAAGGTGCTGGAATCTATGATAAAGGATGAAATTACGACACATCTGGATAGTAGTAACAGGATAGGTCAGAGTCAGCATGGATTTATGAAGGGGGAATCATGCTTGACTAATCTTCTGGAATTTTTTGGGTGATTTAACTCTGAAGATGGATAAGGGAGATCCAGTAGATGTAGTTTTCCTGGACTTTCAGAAAGCTTTTGATAAAGTCCCACATAGGAGGTTAGTGAGCAAAATTAGGGCGCATGGTATTGGGGGCAAAGTACTAACTTGGATTGAAAGTTAGTTGGCTGATAGGAAACAAAGAGTAGTGATAAACAGCTTCATTTCAGAATGGCAGGCAGTGACCAGTGAGGAAGCGCAGGGATCAGGACTGGGACCGCAGCTTTTTACAATGTATGTTAATGATATAGAAGATGGTATTATCAATACCATTACCAAATTTGCTGATGATACTAAGCTGGGTGGCAGGGCGAAATGTGATGAGGATGTTAGGAGATTACAGGGAGTCCTGGACAAGATAGGTGAGTGGTCAGATGCATGGCAGATGCAGTTTAATGTGGATAAATGTATGTCTATCCACTTTGTTAGTAAGAACAGGAAGGCAGATTACTACCTAAATGGAATCAATTTAGGTAAAGGGGCAGTACAGAGAGATCTGGGTGTTCTTGTACACCAGTCAATGAAGGGAAGCATGCAGGTACAGCAGGTAGTGAAAACGGCTAATAGCATGCTGGCCTTCATAAAAAGTAGATTGAGTATAGACGCAAAGAGGTTCTTCTGCAGCTGTACAGGGCCCCGGAGTACTGTGTGAAGTTCTGGTCTCCAAATTTGAAGAAAGACATTCTGGCTATCGAGGGAGTGCAGCGTAGGTTCACGAGGTCAATTCCTGGAATGGCGGGATTACCTGACACTGAAAGACTGGAGCGACTGGGCCTCTGTACCCTTGAGTTTAGAAGACTGAGAGGGGATCTGATTGAGACATATAAGATTAATAAAGGATTAGACACTCTGGAGGCAGGAAACATGTTTCCGCTGATGGGTGAGTCCTGAACCAGAGGACACAGCTTAAAAATACGGGGTAGACCATTTAAGACAGAGATGAGGTGAAATGTCTTCATCCAGAGAGTGGTGGCTGTGTGGAATGCTCTGCCCCAGAGGGCAGTGGAGGCCCAGTCTCGATTCAGTTAAGAAAGAGTTGATAGAGCTCTCAAGGATTGTGGAATCAAGGGTTATGGAGATAAGGCAGGAACAGGATACTGATTAAGGCTGATCAGCCATGATCATATTGAATGGTGGTGCAGGCTCGAAGGGCAGAATGGCCTACTCCTGCACCTATTGTCTATTGTTTATTGTCTACTCCCACCACAAATTATACTCTCTTCTCTGGACTCTTTTGCCTCACTTTATACAATTGTGCACTTTCTGCATCACCATCAATTCCTGTTACCAGTACTTTCTCTGGCAATAGTCCCTCAGGAGTTCATATCCCTGATCCTTCATCATTACCAACTGACAGGATCCTGTGTCCCTTAATTTTGTAACCTTCTTACCAACTGCTCCTGACCTATGTGAATGTTTTTGCATGTATATTTTTAGGCTGATTCAGCACTTGCTCCAGGTTCAACCTCTGAAAATCTCTCCAGTCTGAGGCCATTGTCTAACTTCCCTTATGATTTTTGTTACTACTCGAACATCATTTCCAGGCTTGTCTGTTTCTCCTAAATCTGGCTCCCTCCTAGTCCATCCAAACTTTGATTTTATGTAACCCACATTATTACAATGAAACCATCAGAGTTTTCTTTTACCGTCATTTCCACCTCAAAGTTCCTTTGTTAACCTGTGCTAAATTATCCTTATGATGTTCACTGATATCTACATTTCCCTTTCCACGTGAGGATTTCACTTTTCACAACTTTGTTCCCTCATCAACTGAAATTGATCTGGAATTCAAAGCGAGTTTTATGGACCTGCTCATGATCATCAGCCACTTCAGCAGCTCGCCTTGCTGTTTTAACGTCTGCTCTTCCGCATGATTTTGCACTAATTCAGGCAGTGAATTTTTGAAATCCTCCAAATTAATATCTCCAAGAGCATCATAGACTTGCTCTACATTGAAAGCGCTTATCTATCTATCGAAATTACTCTGTTTGATCCTTTCAAACTGAATATAGGTTTGACCAGGGTCCCTCATTAGATTCGTGACGTGTTGCCTATATGCTTCTGATAGAAACATTTTTCACCTTATCATACTCCCCAGATACCTCCTCTGAAAGTGATGTGAATACCTCATAAGCCCGACCTACAAGTTTCGTTTGGATCAACAGAACACACAGTAGAGCTCGTCACTATATATGTTCATCCACCTTTCAAATGAGATGAAAAAAGCCTCCATATCCATCTCGTCAAATTGATGCAATGCTTGAACATACTTAAACAGTTTCGCACGAGGCTTCTCACTGCCAGGTCTGCTCATCCTCGCTGTATTCCTCACTAATACTACCCTCAGCCTTGGTCGCCTGCCTTTTAAGCTGACTTTCATTTTTGATTGTCAGTTTTTGATGGAAAAAGCTCTCTCTTTTTCTTTCTCTACTCTCTCTTTTTCCCCTCTCTTCTGCTGCTCTCTCGTTTCCCTCTCTTCTGACTTTAGTCGTAACTGAAACGGTTTTATTTCTGCTGCCCCTTTTGTTACGACACGGGGTAAATTCTACTGCTTAAGTTAAAACCAGCAAAAACAATATATTTATCCCGTGCTGTAGCCTGTAAATCTTTGTGTAACCAAGAACTATGCAAAGTAAAAATTAACAACTTTACTTCTTGAAGTATAACAGAGAATAATTAAGTAATCAGTATTTGCAATTTCTTTTTCTATTCTATTTCTTACCTTCCCTTCTATCGCACTAGTCCGATAAAATTCCCAGTTAAGACTTACAAAACAACACTTCTTATCTCAAAATCAGGTAGCTGTAAGTTCTTGACTTCAGATTTTCATGTGTCTTATTTTCTCCTTGTTCAGAATTTCTGATTTACAGGTTACTGATTGAAAATAAAATACTTGGCAGAGAGATATATTTTTCAAGCAGTATGTTACATGCTAGGACATGGCAGTTCTCTCTCAACTGTTCATTTTTTTCCAAACATTATACCCCAGATCGTGTCAGTGCCTTTTAAGAATTTCAATATACTCATTTCAGATTTGATTAGAAATTTGAATATTGGAGGGTATCATTTAAGCTGATTGAAAAAAAACGTACTTGAAAGTTTTTATTTCTCAAGCGGTCTGTTACATGCTAGGACTTGGCACTTCTCCTCTCCATTGTTCAATTTTGTTTCGACCTAATACCCCAGAGCATCGGATTGTGTCATTGATTTTTTTTTAAGATTTTCAACATACTAATTTGAAACTTGATTGGAAATTGGCATTTTTAGATGTATAAGTCAAGTTGATTAGCCAAATTCGAATTTGTTTTTGTCTCCAGGCAATGAACTACTCGAGTATTCGACCCAGTGTGACATAGATTGTTGTGTTACTGAGAACTCTTGTTTTTTTATGTCCGGCAGTACTGCAGCTTTTTACCCCTCCTAAAGATACACTCTCCTCTTCAGAACACTTGCGTTATGTATCGCCTCTAACTCAAGTTGCTTAATTTTCAATTGAAATCTTGCCATCTCTATAGATTCTGGATGGTTTCTCCAATAAGCTTAAATGCTGAGTTGCTGCAATTAACTCTCCTTTCCTCAAAAAAAGCAGCTCGTTCAAATTTCAGCTTCTCTGCTAATTCCTGCAGCTTTGTCCTATTCACTTTTTGCAAAACTTCCAAAGTCACTGGATACACATCCAGAAAACTTTTGGCGACTTAAAGAGTCATTACTATCCGAAGCTTGGTCTTCACAATCAAAACAACACCCGAAATAAAGACACTTGCCCCTACCACTCCCTGTTTAAAATTCTGTAAAGAGGCCCCAGTCTGTTAAGGAAAAGGCCAGGCCACTCAAAACAGTCTTAAACAGGGAGCCCAGACCATAACATCGCAATTTGTTTCACTATGTGTACCATAAAACAAACCTCAATTCAGTTAGTGTGGTTGACAAAAGTTATTCACAGAATTACACAATGAAACACGAAGAGCAGAATAAAAAATAACCCTGTCAGAACTCAATCTATCCAAAGACGACTTCAATATGCTGTTCTGAATATGTGCAACAATTCTCAATAAGCAAACTCCCTTTAACAAACGTATAACTGGAAGACATGCTTACAGAGTATATTTGAGCCAAGGAACAGTTTTTAGAACAAAAAGGACTAGGTTTGTGACACTGTAAAGCAGATGAAGGGAGTAACATAAGTTACCTAAGATCAAATAAGAATGTTAAGTGCATAACCGATTATAACTGATGATTTGCAGTTTGAAAATGATCAGGAAAGTTGATACACCATCATCCCCAGAATTATTTTTGTATACCTTCTGTTGATCTGGCCAAGCCCAAAACAGCCATTATGAGTTGCAGAAACAAACTGCTCACAATCTTCCAAATATGGCCTGACTCGAGCATTATACAGCCTCACAAGTGTGTCTCTGTTTTGAACGTTCTTTATTATCATGTGCTCTTGAATGAAACGTTTGGAATGCCACCATTTGCAGCATATCTTCGTTTCCATGCGCATAGAGACACACAGTTAAAGATATGTAATAAAATTGAAAAAAATAAGCAAAAGAAATGTCCAGGACACGAAGTAATAGCAAACATTAAAAGAAATTGTTCTCAAATAACAGAATTACACCCCAATGTTCGATAGACTTAAGCTTCCGACCGCAGTGGAACAAGTCTCCAGACCAGGCTGGTCTTCAAACCTTGAGGCCTCTCCTCCAGTCCACTGTGAACCACGCCTTGTCATGACCGATTCCAATCTAGGACTCGCCTCTGCATGAGAGACCAACAATTTAGCACTCATGTCCTCGCTGCAGTCTCCAGTCTATTGATTACATCCCCCCTGCGCTCTTCTATCCTGGAGTCTTTTCACGACAACTTCCTGACAGGGACACGTCTCCCGGCTCCAGTGTCCAGTCAGGCAGTCACCTTCACACTCTGTCTCCAGTCAAAAGGTCGCATCTCGGTCCAGTTGCCACTCCGGAATTCGGATCACCATGACAATCTTCCAGTCCGAGAGTCATTTCCCCGCACGGGTCCCAACTTCAACACTCTGTTCCCCGCGACAGTCCTGCAGTCTGTGACTCGATTTTCCGTGAAAGCCCTGCATTTTGAGAAACATCTCCCAGTTTCAGTATCCTTTCGGGGAGTCAACTCCCCATGACACTCCTCTACGGCGGGAATAACCACACACCGCTCTCCACCCCCCAACAGCTCTGGAGTCTGAGATTTCATTCCTCGTGAAGATTTCCACAATGCAACTCTGCTCCCTACCACTGCCTTCCAATCTGAGAGCTGGTTCACCGCAATGACTGCCAGCCCGGTAATTGCCTACTCCGTTACCATGTGAGCACATGTAAAATGTTTTCAAAAGTTTGAAGACACAAACAAAGTACATAAATTGATGGCTAGCGTGAACGAATTCTGGAATGGGAGTCCCACACCGCTGCCAATATGAATGCCTCCTACGTTTTGGTACTAATGATCCTAAAGGAGAGAAGTCAATCTATCCAGATATACAAACAGGTCTTGAGATACATTAAACTCTAACGAGATTGCAGGAGCAGAGCGATCTGGGTGCACATGTGCACAGATTATTGAAAGTGATAAGGCTTCTCAGCAATAAGAAATAAAGCATGCAGAATTCCTACCTTTATGAAAAGAACACAAAGTGCATCACTAATGATTCAAGTTCGAATTTGTGCAAAACAGTTGTTTAACATTGTGTACAGTTATGTTTTCCACATAATAGGAAACATGTGAAAGCATGAGTGAAAGCAAAGAAACAAATCACAGAAATTATGCCTGGGATGAGGAATTTCAGTGATGATGATCGACTGAAAAAGCTAAGACTGTTCTTCTTGGGGAAAATATGAGTGAGCAAAGTGCTTTCAGTGAGCAGATAGTTCTTTTCAAAATCGGGAATGGTCTTCAAAATGTAGATGGAAAAAAATTGTTCCCATTGTTAAACGAAACAAGAACAAGAGTGTAGAGATTAACAGTGACCTGTGAAATAAGCAAAGATGAAATGAGGAACAAAACATCTGTCTCTGAGTTCTCATAGCATTTCTCCTGCTTGAAAGTATTTTGGAGGCAATTCCAATGGAGGCCTTAACGATGGCAATAAATACATTTTGGAGTTGGAGTTTGTGGGGCGTGAGGAAAGGTACAAGGTTATCTGCTATAGTGGAAAATGATGCTCATCTAATGAAACAGTGTCAACATGATGGGCTGAATAACGTCCCTCAGTAGCGGAATTCTATGGTCCTGAAAAGATTATGGCACTATTGGCATGAGAATGAGAGTTTTGAAGTTCACAAACAAACACTTCACAAATTGCACATATCTATGTGTCGAGGTGGAATACTTAATGTGTATTGAAGAAATTAGAAACAAAGGGTATGCTCTGAATTGTTGAAATCAGTGTTGAGACCAGAATGCGGTAAATGCCTCAGCAAAATGCAATGTTCGTTTGTAGCTTGGACAGACTTTTGTCAGAAAATGAGGTCTTGATCCTCAAACTTGCAATGATCATATACAGACATGTTGTGGTTAGTAAACAAGCTCTTTTTCATATATTCGATGTTTATTAAGAAGGTAATCACCATCCTTATAGGAAACAATTGATGACTGGATCCAATGCACATATCCTGAAGGTAAATGCTCAGCTTTTGTCATCTCACAATTATTATCGTTTCAGATAAACCATTTCAGATCTTTCAACTGTTATGTGAGAAACTGTTGTTAGAAACCTTGCTTATTTTTTATTTTCTCATTTTATTCGTCTTTATTATTTTGGTTTGAAGGTACGAACTGCAAGATGAGAGTTTATAGTTATACAATCATGGAAAATTACTCACCAGACACAAATCCTTCGATCCTAACTCGTCCATGCCAACCAGATCTCCAAAATTAAGCGTTCCCCATTTGCACGCATTGTTCCCTATCCCGGTAAATGCTTCCTGTTCATATACCAATCCAGATGTCTTTAAAATGTAGGCGTTTTACCAGCTTCTAACACTTCCGACTTGGCCTCTTAAAATTGATATGTTAAAAGTTCAGAGAATATAACGTCAGTTTTGGACCGAAATTTATATTTGTTGGAGTCTAGCTGCAAGCACCAGTGTCATCAGAAACCAAACCGGATAGAGGTCCATGTGCCTGTGATCATGTGGATCATCATATCTATTTGTCCTCATAAGTTATTGCTTAACTGCTTTAATGTGCCTGTCTACCTTTGCCTGAGAGATGTGGTGAGAGTTAAAGAGGATCGAGTAAAGACATAGGTCTTAGATAGTGTAGCTTATTCTTTAGCGTGGCTATCATATGATTACTGTTCTAAGAGTTTGCCAAATAATTTCTTTGATATTTAAAAGCAGAACCTGATCTCAGTTACTCATGACATCTGGCACTGGGTATTTTAAAAGTCCATTTAGTTACCAATTGACTAAAGTTTAATGGCCATTGTGTATATTAATTGTATTGCATTGGAACTTCATGATTTGATAATCAGTCTCCAGTTCACAATGTACTCAGAAAACAACTGCTCTTGAACGTTTTAATGCATGTAAACGTTTAATTCACTTAACTAGATGATTATGGAAACAAGTCAAAATTCAGTCCCTCTGATTTGAGTATTCAGTGCTTTGTTATTCTATAGTGCAAGTTCCAACACTTTGACATATATGATATTAAAAATATCAATGCACACAAGTGTCAGTGGAAAAACCTTTCAATTTAACATCATCATCTTTTCCAGATTATTTTCGTTTTGTAAGAGAACTCACTTTAAAGCTATTGTTCATTTCATTTGCAGCGAACTTGATGACAATGATAATTCTTTCCAGAAGAAACTGCGGCCTGTCTGAATGTACTTGTACCTACATGATGGCCATGGCAATAGCAGCTCTTATGATCTTGATCTTCAATGTAACTGTGCATCACGTATTCGGTCATCATTTTACGCATTCCTTCTTCTCCTACACTGGAGTTTGTATGTTATTTAAATACATTAACTCAATCAGCCTGTTAATGGCAGTGTGGTTCACTGTAATGTTCACATTTGATAGATATGTGGCTATATGTTATGAGATGCTGAAAACAAAGTATTGCACAGTGAAGACAGCGGCTGCAGTTTTAACGAGTATCACTGCTTTGGTATGCCTGGAGAGCATACCTTTTTTGTTTGCATATGAACCTGAGAAAATCATTGATAATTTACAGTGGGGTTGTCGCACCAAGCTGAATTTTTTCACTTCACCTCTCGGTGTTGCATTTTCCTGGTTACACAGTGTTTTCGTTCCTTGGATTCCATTTTCTTTGATACTCTTATTCAATTGTTTGACCATTAGACGTATTTTATTCGCCAATAAAATTCGCAGGGCAATTAGAGGTCGGAATATTGAGTGTCAAAGAGACGAAGAGGTGGAGAGTCGAAGGAAATCCATAATTCTACTCTTCACAATATCAAGCAGTTTTATTCTTCTTTGGCTGACAGCAGCTGTCAGCTTTTTATCTACTAGGATAACAAACATCTCACATTATCGAGGTGATTTTTCAGCTCCAGCTTACATTGCCACTGAAGCTGGCTACATGCTAATGTATTTGAGTTCATGCACAAATGTGTGCATTTATGCAGCGACACAAAGTAAATTCAGACATGAGTTGAAGAAAGTGTTGACATTTCCTTGGTCATATCTTCTGGTATTGGTTAATCGAAAGGAAAAGTGAAAAAGAAAAAAACTGTCTCCATGCATCCCACAGACTCAGAAAGTTTATATCTGGCGAACTAATTCTGTTGAAATTTACTTTCTCCTTTCTGTTTAACGACGAGAGACGTTTGATAGCATTCCATAGCTGGATTCCAACCTGGATACCCAAAACATTGGACGAACTCATATTCTAGCAATAATTGAGCCTTATTGCCCCCGTATGAATTCGTCGGATGTTCTGGGTATCCTGGTGCGTATCCAGTGAATTAATATTCTGGACTTTTTATACATAAGTGTAAACCTGAGTACTTTCATCGATCATTAGAAAATAAAAACACATCGTCCTCTAACCTCCTGTAGGAAATGGAACTATTCACGTTGGCTGGTCTGGCTTCATGTGACTCCAGACACAAAGCTATGTGTTAGACACTTAATTGCTATCTTGTCAATTTGGAGTGATTCATAATTGTTTGCCTGGCTAGTCATGCACATATTCGTTGGAAGAATAAAAGAATAAAATCAGACCACTTCTTAAAAGGATAATGACAATTATTCAGTTATGGCCTGTGTTTCATGAAAAATGTTCAATGACCTACTTATATCAAACAAAATAAACCATTTATTTGATTGTTTGGTCGCATCCAAGTCATCAAGACCTGCACATGAAAGATTATACACCAATAAACCAAAGCCGTTTGATCGGCAGGTGGGGCACGAATTCACTTTGTTAGATTTCCGTGCCATACTCCATGGGGTAGGGTTCTCCACACAGATAAAGGCGTGACGCATGCACATGTGGCAGTCCATGCATTTTATGCTGAAATTTGATATTGGATGTTGAGTGAGAAATACCATTAAAGGTTTAGCATGCAAATGACAGTTCTAAGTAATATTTCACAACAAAAGACCTGCGTTGAAGAACAAAACAGAATGCTGATAATATATTGCTTTCCAAATTGCTCGAAATAGACTGTTGCAGAGGCATTTCAACGGTTATGGATGATAATTCACTTTCGTACTGTTCAATTTTAACAGGTCAATAGAATTTCCAGAAAAGCAGCACTGAGTGACAGCAAGTTGGAGTAATAAGCTTCCAGGGCAATGGGTCGGGTTCGCTTCAGCCACGACTGTCACTGAGTAATTAGGTGATAGAGGGAAATCTCCAAGAAAAGACGCAAACCTCAAAATCCTGACGCCGGGGGTGCACAGGAACACGGGTTCACTGATGCACAGAGTTGTTCATGAATGGTTCATATGCAGAAGGAACTGCCAGAATAAATGCTGGAAGCATTTGTTCTTTGAAGAAGTTAAACTGTTTGAAGGGATATGGGTCAAGTGCAGGCAAGAGCCATAAACCCGGGTTCGACTGCAGCTTCAGGTGATTGGCTTTGTGTACTTTTCACATTCTCCTCTTGTCTGCATGGGTTTCATTTGGGTGCTCCGGTTTCCTCACACAGTAAAAATATGTGTAGGATAAGTGAATTGGCCTTGCTAAATTGTCCATAATGTTCAGGGATGTGTAGGCTAGGTGCACGAGTGAGGAGAAATGTAGAGTAATAAAGTAGGGGAAAGCATCTAGGTGGTATATTCTTCGGATGGTCAGTGTTCAACTTTCTCCACCAAATCGCCTGTTTCCACATTGTTGGGATTCTCAGATTCTATGATTCTAAGTGGAGCGAGTTTAGTTTGGAAGCATAGTAACTAACGAATGTTTGGTTTGAATAGGCTGTTGTATGACTCTTCGAATAATTTTACATCAGTCTTCAGAGAGCACATATTTTCCAAATTCAGAGAATGAACAGTGGTGATGTCCTCCAGTTGAGAGAAAACGTCATGGTGATGTTTTGTGAATAAGTGAATGCACAGAGCACAAATTTCTCAGTTAATGGAAATCGAAAAGATAGCAATCACAAAATCTGAAAACTCACAGAATGGCACGTTTCTCGGCTATGTGTATGGATATTGTTACAGCTTCTGAAGTAAGTGGTAAAGATAAAGAAGCTGTTCTGTTATTGTGCGACTGGACGCCTCTCAAAATCCAATTCCCTGAATTACACGAACAATTCAATTCAGGTTACTGTCCGAAGTTCCAATGTAACTGATTAAGTGGAATCATGGACATTGACTCGACAAGAACATTGAAGACGTCAACCTTCAATTATTGTGGTGATCCCAAAAGAGTATGGCACATTAATTTCAATTTGCTTTCTCCACGGTAATGCATGAATCATGCAGACATAACAATAGATCAGCAGGTTTTTAAAGAAGGAAGCGATGGCCCAATATCACGATTGATAGATTATTAACCAAACACCCAAGTAATGTTCTGGTGCACCACAGTTCAACTTCCATCGTGGTTTGCGCCGCTCTTTATCTTCATAGAGAGATAAAGAGTAGCAAAGGAATCGCAGAGAACGAAACAATTGCAAGATATGGATCAGACAGTTATCATTAGACATTTTCCTGCCTACACCCAAAGGCATTATGGGTAGCCATACAGGCACAAGTGCCAAACACTTCTGAATCTGGGTATTTTCCCCTCAGCAAAAATGATTAATCCATGCCATATTCCGCAATCTATCCACCTCCACAGCATGAGTCAGCGACATTAGTATCATATAGGACTAAGTCAAAAGAGATGTAAAATCTCACTCCATTTTTATATTCTGTCCCTGTGCGCCACCATCCCCATCATCTGACCAGGTAGCAGTGCTTCGAAAGCTTATGATTTTACGTACATCTTCTGGACTTTCACACAGTATCATTATGATTTTTGACTTTGTCCACCATAGTCCAACATTGGCATAATCTCATTAATGACTCCAAACATTTCACAATGCCATCACAAATATTCGTCACTTCCACCTCGATATAATTATAGAGTTGTGCACTGTTCTCACCTCATCGGTTGTTTTATTATAAAAATACCTACCTATAACAGGACTTCCTGGTGTTCCACCAATTATCCTTATTGAACAAAGTTAAGTTCATTAATAACACTGCTTAAAATTGCACGATTAACAAACGATTTCAATCTAAGCAACGTCATTCATGCTCCATAGTTGCCCCACTGCGTTCCTTTGCTATTCTTAGCATTTCACGGGGAATCCAAAAGTACATGGGCCAGTCAGATTAGTTTGATTCATTTGTTCTACCACAGCTTATAGTTATTAGCCTGGTAAGAGACACGGATGGATCTTCCTTGACATGAAAGTTTCTAAAAGTAGCAACGATTGAAAATAGTGTCGCTATTTTCTATCGAAATGTCAACGGAAATGAGGCAGGAGGTGCTGGTGTCCTGGCATTTTACTTGTTGGTAATCCAGCATCCTAAAATAACACATCTGGCCACGCATGTTTACATCCTATTGTCTCAGATTTAGAAGCTTTAGAGTCATAGATTCATAGAGATGTACAACTAGGAAACAGACCCTTCAGTCCAACTTGTCCGTGCCGACCAGATATCCCAAAACAATCTACTCCCACCTGCCAGAATCTGGCCCACATCCATCCAAACCCTTCCTATTCATATAACCATCCAGATGTCTTTTAAATGTTGCAATTGTACTATCCTCCACTACTTCCTCTGGCAGCTCATTCCATACCCATACCACCTCTGAATGAAAAAAGTTGCCTCTTAGGCGTATTTATACCTTTCTGTCCCACCCTAAACCTACAACCTCTATTTCTGGACTCCCCTACTCCAGGGAAAATATTTTGACTATTTACCCTATTCATGCCCCTCATGATTTTATAAATCATTATAAAGTCACCCCTCAACATCCGATGCTCCAGGGAAAAGGTCTGTTCAACCTCTCCCTGTAGCTGAAATCCTCCAACAGTGATAAACTCCATGCAATTATTTTCTAAACCCTTCCATCTTTAACAACATTCTTCCAAGAGGAAGGAAGAACAATTGCACGCAATATTCCAACAGTGGCTTAACCCATGCCCTGTACAGCCACCACATGATGTCCCAACGCCTGTACTCAAAACTCTGAGCAATAAAGGAAAGCATGCTAAACGCCTTCTTCACTATCCTATCTACCTGCGACTCCACATGCAAGGAACTATGAAACTGCCCTCCAAGGTCTCTTTGTTCGGCAATACTACATGTTAAATCCTGCTAAGATTTGCTTTCCCAAAATGCAGCACCTCACATTCATCTAAAGTAAACTCCATTTGACACTTCTCAGTCCATTGGTCCATCTGATCATTTTCCCATGTAATATGAGGTAACATTCCTCGCTGTACACCCCACGTCCAATTTTGGTGTCTACAGCAACCTTACTAACTCTACCTCTTATGCTCCCATCCAAATCATTCATGTAAATGATGAAAAGTAGTAGACCCAGCACCGATCCTTGTGGGACTCCACTGGTCACAGGCCTTCAGTCTGAAAAGCAGCACTCCACCACCAACTTCTGCCTTTTACCTTTGAACTAGCCCTGCGTCCTAATGGCTAGGTCTCCTTGTATTCCATGAGATCTATTCATGCTCATCTGTCTCCCATGAGGAACTTTGTCAAATGCCTTACTGAAGTCCATATAGATTGCATCTACTTGTCTGCCTTCATAAATCCTCTTTCTTACTTCTTCAAAAAACGAGTCAATTTTTTGAGACACGTTTTCCCACGCATAAAGCCATGTTAACCATTCGTAATCATTTCTTGCTTTTCCAAATACATATACATCCTGTCACTCGGGATTCCCTCCAACAACTTGCCCACCACCGACGTCTGGCTCATTGTTCACAGACTTGTCCTTCCCACCTTTCTTAATCAGTGGCAACACGTTAGCCAACCTCCATTCTTCTGGCACCTCCCCTGTGACTATCAATGATACAAATATCTCAGTATGTGGCCCTGCAACCAGTTCCCTCGCGTCCCACAGAGTTCTAGGGTATCTGACTGAAATTTGTTTCTTTACATGGGCATCTCTAGTTGGGCTGCATTTCGTTGCCCGTACTTAGTTAACCTTGACGATTTGACAGTGAGCTGCCTTTTTGAATTAATGTAGTCCACTTGGTGACCAGCAATTCAAAGAGGAAGAAAGTTCCTGGATTCTATTGACTGAAATGTGAAGACTATCGGTTGTTATAATCGAATCTGATTGACGAATATCTTTTGAGGAGATAAAATTGCCGTCCTTCCCTAGTTTGGCCTCCACATGATTCCAGCTCCACACAATTGTGTTTGAAATTTTGCTGCCCTATCCGAGCCACGGTGGGATTATGCATTTCTTTTGGACAAAACATTGGTGCCCACATACACTCAATATTAAAATAACAACCATGGGACTACTTCAGTCTCAGCTTTAGTTTAAAATCACTGCATCTGTATCTTTTATTCAATAGACATTAAAATCTTATTGAACATTAATCTCAGTCTCACATATATTTGCAGCTGCTCTCACAGTTGATTCTCGTTTTAGTGTGCTCTGGTTGTAGACCTTATTTCCCCATTTCTCTATGCACTACACAGGATTGCTTAACAGCCAAAAAAACATTCCTGCAAGGTTTGTGTATTTGGGGGTCAACTGGATATTTCATTATTATGGAAAATAACAGATTTTGACTCGTCCTTCATCACTGTCAGGTTTAAACCAATTCCTGTCAAAAATAATTTCTCCACTATCTTGATAACCATTCGTTCAGATAATTGAACTCTCTAACTTGAAATTATTCAATAGGAAAAGGATATACTCTCCATCTACCTCGAAGAATGACACTTTGGATTCCATTGCAATGCGGGAAATGAACATTAATCGTTTTCAGGATAATTCTTTAGACCACACCGTGGCCATAATATTAAGGTGAAAGGCAAGAGTCTTGAGGGACTCTAAGGAAAAGCCTTTTTACCCAGATGCAAGTTGTACGTCTGGAAGTCATGGCTTCAGAAAATTGTTGAGATGAGAAACCTCACAACATTCAGAAAGTACTGACATGAGCAGTTGAAGAGTGATAACATACAAGGCTACTGATGTAGTGCAGTAAATTAGGATGAGGACAGGTAGCATTGTAGTTTTGCTGGTGCGGCATTGATGGACCAATGAGCCTCTTGTCTGTTATAAGATTCATGTTTGTGTAATTGTTGTGAAAAACTATTTCGACAGAACCTCGTTTGCACTTGCAGCCAAGTTTTCTTCAAGTCTCCCAATTGTTAATAAAAATGCAATATTATCCTTATACGGGACTGATTAGATTACTTACAGAGTGGAAACAGGCACTTGGGGTCAACAAGTCTACACCAACCCTACGAAGAACAACCAATCCAGACCCCTACACCTAATACTATGGGCAATTTACCTAACCGGTACAACTTTTGACTGTGGGAAGAAACAGGAGCACACCCACGCAGACACAGAGAGAATGAGCAAAGTCCATACAGACAGTTTCCCGAGGTTGGAATTGAATCGGCTTCTCTAGTGCTTTGAGACAGTAGTGCTAACCAGCGTGCCACCCATCTCTACAGCTGTATGCTTACAAAGTCCATTGAACTCATTATTCATCCTCACAGACTTCAGCATTGTAAACAAAAGGCTTGAGCTTGTTACAGACGAAACAATTTTGCTTTTAGTTGGGGGTTCACCGTTACTACTTTCTTTTCTGAAGTTAATAGGAGAATTCGGGTTTACCGATTCTGTACGCTGGACACTTGCCGTCTGTGTTCAGAAACTTGGACCTTGATTTTCGATGCATGAAAATTTGATGCTGTGCATGATGTAAAACTTTTGTTTTTTTCATTCGCTTGTAGAACATGGGTGCCCGTCGCTGGACAGCATTTATTGCCGAACCTGAGATGCTCTTGAGGAGGTGGTGGTGAGCTGCCTCTTAAAACCGTGGCAGGGTCATTCATAAAGAGATTAACTCTCCTCCTCTCTCATCGCAAACTAATAGTACAAAGCAAATGCGCTATGGTTTCTTCAACAGCATTGAATGCAGTTTTGTCACCAGTTATTCAATCGTGGAGGCCAATTCTAGACTTTATTGAGTTTGAGATTTCCATCATTATTGGACTCCTTTAATTGTATCTGTATTTTCTGCCGTTCAAATTCGATCATGTCAGCACATAATGACACGAAAGAAAACATAATTTCTGAGTCCGAGGTTCATATGAAATTATGTCAATGCATCATGCGATTAATTATACCGTATCACGGTCCCTTTGGATACAATAAACTGCCTTCCTTACCTTCAGTTTCTCATCTACTTCTTCTGTATCCAACCCAACTAATCTTGTGCAGCTTTCATGACTCTCAACATCTTTCTGGAAAGTTTCCACTATTCCCGAATTTGTGGTGTGCACAGTCTTTCTAAGGAATTTGGATCACTTTATTGGATTATGAATTTAGAAATCCACACATGCAAAATTGCTCAATGTAACAGGCTACAGATGGATTCTTACAGTGGTCAGTGTGGAAGCAAATGTTTGTATAATGCTCTTCATCAAAAGTTGAATATGGATAAAATTATTTCATGCATTAAAGTTAAAGTTCCTTTCGCTCCAGTGGGCCATGGGACTGCTGGTGCATTACAGAGAGAGAGCTAGAGAGATAACTGCTGGTGATTATATCTTAGTGTCTCTCCATCACAATCAACAGTTAAGTGCATGAAAGGGGTTGTTCACTAGAGAGTACAGCCTGATAAAGAATTGAGCACGCCTGCTGACATAATGATATATTGGTAAACAGCTATTCACTCAACTGAGTAAACCAATGATACCCAAATAAAGGCGTTTCAGACTTTACTTTCAGCCGTATGTCTCTGATTTTGCATTGAGGTATTTGCACCATCCGCTCACCACTTCAATGCACTCCACTTTTGCAACATCCATTTCCAGTACATATGTCTGTGGACAGACTAGATTAATCATTAAAATGGATTCAGTCCAAGATGAAGCGAATAATCGCATGTAATCCATTGTTTTACTCTATGCTCTTTCAGGAAGTTTCATTTTGTTTTGGCTGACAATCGGTGCAAACCATGGTAATAAGGAGACTGGCAAAACGCACTTATTAGGGAGATGTTGGAAATAAAGCTTATGTAGCAATCGAAGTTTAAGACATGCTGAGATATTTCAGTTGCTATTCCAACATGTGCATTACACATTGTCCCAATTCATGGAGGAACTTGTTGGTTTTTATAAATTGGCCTATGCATTCATTGCAAAGTTCTTACAAATAAAAGGAAGATAATTGAGAATGCATTTTTGGCATTAAGATTCAAGTTTATTCATACTTTGCTTGATAGTGGGAATCTATTTTCATATCTGCAGAAAGATCTAGAACGATAAGAAAAAAAATCGGTGTTCCTCGCACACAGCTCACTGAGCAAAAATATTATG
This sequence comes from Chiloscyllium punctatum, assembly GCF_047496795.1. Taxonomy (NCBI): domain Eukaryota; kingdom Metazoa; phylum Chordata; class Chondrichthyes; order Orectolobiformes; family Hemiscylliidae; genus Chiloscyllium; species Chiloscyllium punctatum. The sequence continues at coordinate 17,289,447 of NC_092785.1, read as the reverse complement.
TCTGTGTTACTCCATATTTCAATAGCGTTGCCTTTGTTAGAGAATGACGATATTTCTCTTTCATATGTAAAGAAAAAATGATTGAAGGACTGATAATTATTTGCTTCAATAATGTATCATCACAAAAATGCACCCTTGGCAAAGTAAAATTACAGTAAAATAAACTGTTTCACATGCGATCTAGCAGCATGATGAGAACCTTAGACTATTTGAAACAATAGCACGAGCAAGAGCTTGGACACCTAGCTTCCAGACCGCAGCAAACAGCAGAAAGTTAAAATGTAACATCTCAAATACATGTTACCTTGAACTCAACCATTTTTCTGGGTGTATTGTTCCACTTCCTTGAAAAGAACAGGGCCTCTCAAATCATTTATTGGTTTCGAGCAGACTTCCCAGACCACTTACTTAGTCTATATTAATTTAAACGAAGAATGGCAAACATCTCTTAAAGCCATCGTATTGTCATAACTCCACCCCTAAAAGCAATGAAGCATCAATATGCACATGGCTTCATTTTTTAAAAAAGCATTTAGCCTGATGCTATCAATGCACTTGAATACGTATACGTTATGTTGACCCGAACCACGCATACATTCTCTTTCCTATCATGTGTATAATTTTCAAACTCACACTCAAGAATTATCCACACACTCTGGCATGTTTATTCTTTTTTCCCCAAACACTAAAGGGGTATTGATCAGGATATGCACTTTTCTTAGACACGTTACTCGTAATATCTAAGGTGTTCAAGGAGATTTTTAGCTGCAGTTATGAATGCTATAGATGTTGAAATGTTACAACGCATGTACCAAATGCAGTATCTCCTTCTCAGTTGTGGAACAATTCTGTTCATGGAAACTCAATTTAGTGGAAAAATAAGCATTAGGTCTTTCAATTGTTTCATTGTCCTCTGGCAAGAATACAGCACTGATACTCACAGACAGTCCTTCAACACACAGTTAAGATCGTTTGCATAACTAGATGCGTCTAACCCTATGGCAGTGGACAACACAGATTGCACGGGGTCATTTTCCAGATAACATTCTTCTGTTCACTGAAATTTTCTTCACTTCAACAAATAGTAATTGAAGCAGCCACACTGCAAAAACTTAAATGAACCTGCGAGCAACAGCACACCATCCGAGGAACTGTAGCCCTCCCCTTTTCATTGATGTGGAGGAAACTCTCCAATAACCATTCTTCTCAGTTCCATGGAACCATCTGTCCACGTCCAATAACTTGGCCCAAAGGATATCCCTCGAGTTTTTATGAACTTACTCTGAGCCACATTTTTCATCACACTTGTTTCCTGAAGTCGATTGAATAATTCCAGTAGCTTATTCAAATGTTCATCCAGTCTTTGAATACAAATCAACAGACCATTGATGCACACTACACTATTGAGTAAACCTAAAATGATTTTATTAGTTGGTTCTTGAAATGCAGCTGGCGCATTCTGCCTATCAGATTCTATGGCATTAACGTGGTATACAGTCAGTTCAGTTTAAGAGGTGGTCTGTTTAATGTTTTGAAGATACCAACTGTTATCTTCTGTGAAGATAAATGTATGCTATACTAAGGGGACATAGTCGGGGACTTACGACTGCAGCGCTCAGACGAGATGCTCTGAAGTACTTCCATGTGCTAACGAAAGTCGACTTGGATCAATTATCAGTTTTGAATTTGAGTTCAATATAGTTTGAAAAGCAAGAGCTTCAAGGGAAATGGCTAAAGGCAGATGTATGCTGTGATTATACAGATTAGCCCTGTGTTCAATAAATGACAGAAATGGCTCTCGGAACTGAAAAGACTCCTTATAATCTTAAGGCCTCCTTATATTATGTTTTTTTGTATACTGCACATGAGTAGAGTTAGATCAGCAATGGTCCAACAAAAATGCACAGGAGACTGCAAGAACCTACAAATGGTTGTACATTGTAGATGGCTAATACCCTAAATTTTGCTCTCATTTTCGTCAGTACTTTATTGTTAATAATTTGTATGTCGTATCTCCGTGTGATTAATCAAAATACTGTGTATGTGTACCTATTTGTGAAGAGTTCTGCATCAAATCTAAATTCATAATAGACCTTTCCAATTCCATTGAGGGATGACGTGTAGTTAAAGAGAAGACAATTTTACACGTTTCAAACATGTTCACTTTGAATCCCTCCTGTTCAAGTGCTGAAGAAAAAAATCTAAGTAGTCTGTCTTCATGCACGAAAACACCCTGACTAAAGTCTACTCTGTCAATCCACTTTAGCATTATGAGTAGTTCCAAATTCTTCTTGACGTGACAGATTCAGGCAAATACACAAAAGCATCAGAGGTCACATGTTCTCTGTCACTACACGTCACCCTTCAAAGGAATTGGCAATGTCTATTACGAAAAGTTAAATATTCTTCTGCCGACGACTCGGTGTGCTAAAGGACCTTTTTTTCTCTGAAGTAATCCTCTTTGAATCTATGATTTTCATTCATACTTGCAGTATTAAACATGAATTTAAGCTCATCAAAGTGTTTGTCAATTGGGATCTGAATGCGTTGTCTCATTGTTAAGCCATGGCAGGCAGTCAGCCACATCCAAATTTTGGTATACTGCAGAAGCTGCGTCATTTCACTGTTATGTGCAGCGATTTTCACTACAAATTGGACACAGCAAGCAAGAAGCAGAATTTATTGGAAGAGCTCATCAGGTCTGGTAGAACCTGTGGAAAGGAAACACATTACACATTTTCAATGCAGTGACATTTCTTCTGAAGTAAGCACACTGAACAGAGCATATAGTGTCGGTTTGAAGATTGCACATTTTCCACAGTCCTCTTTCATTGTGCCGTTCATTCAAAAGTTAAATCGAATGCAATAGAACATAGAACAGTACAGCACAGAACAGGCCCTTCAACCCACGATGTGTGCCATCCATTGATCCTCATGTATGCACCCTCAAATCTCTGTGACCATATGCATGTCCAGGAGTCTCTTAAATGTCCCCAATGACCTTGCTTCCACAACTGGTGCTTGCAACGCATTCCATGCTCTCACAATTCTCTGTGTAAAGAACCCGTCTCTGACATCCCCTACATACTTTCCTCCAACAAGCTTAAAACTATGATCCCTCGTGTTAGACATTTCTGTCCTGGGAAATAGTCTCTGGTTATCGACACTATCTAGGCCTCTCATTATCTTGCAAACCTCAATTAGGTCCCCTCTCCTCCTCCTTTTCTCCAATGAAAAAAGTCCGAGATCAGTCAACCTCTCTTCATAAGATTAACCTTCCAGTCCAGGCAGCATCCTGGTAAACCTCCTCTGAACCCTCTCCAAAGCATCCACATCTTTCCCATAATAGGGCTACCAGAACTGGACGCAATATTCCAAGTGTGGTCTAACCAAAAATTTATAGAGCTGCAACAAGATCTCACGACTCTTAAACTCAATCCCCCTGTTAATGAAAGCCAAAATACTTTCTTAACAACCCTGTCCACTTGGGTGGCCATTTTCAGTTATCTGTGTAGCTGCACAACAAGATCCCTCTGTTCCTCCACAATGCCAAGACTCCTCTCCTTAATCCTGTACTCAGCTTTCAAATCGACCTACCAAAATGCATCACCTCGCATTTATCCAGTTTGAACAACAGCTGCCACCTCTCAGCCCATCTCCGCATCCTGTCAATGTCCCGCTGCAGCCTACAACAGACCTCTATACTGTCAGCGACACCTCCAACCTTTGTGTCGTCTGCAAACTTGCTGACCCATCCTTCCATCCCCTCATCCAAGTCATTAATAAATATTACAAGCAGTAGAGGCCCAAGGACAGAGCCTTGTGGAACACCACTCACCACTGACTTCCAGGCAGAATATTTTCCTTCCACTTCCACTCGCTGTCTTCTATTGGCCAGCCAATTCTGTATACAGATAGATTGCAGATCAAGAAGGCGGTGCTGAGTCTGAGGGTTGGGACTGAGATAACTGCCCCCACCCACTCTCCGGCATATCACCTTGACCTTAAACTCCTTCCACCGATCGCATTACCAACGCCCCTCCCCCAAGTCCCTGCTCCCTAACTTTTATCTTAGCCTGCTTGGCACACTTTCCTCAGTCCTGACCTGCTGCACTTTTCCAGCAACACATTTTTCACCTCTGATCTCCAGTGTCTGCAGTCCTCACTTTCTCCTACGTTTCATATACACACGCACATAATCCCTTCTGCGACAATGCGAGTGATATCAATCAAAGCAATCTCTCTTCATGAATGATTCTTTCGAGCCCAGATAACTTTCTGACAGATCTGCTCTAGATCTTCTCAAGTGCAATCATTTTTCCTTTATTGTGCACATACTAGAGATGCGCACCAACGAAACTGTCCAGCGGTAGGATGTCCATTTCGTTAAATAGTTGAGTTTTGTGACATGAAAATGTCTCTCCACAATGCCAGGTTCTGTTTTTGCATTTCGAATGACCAATTAATGAAGAAGAAACATTGTGTCCTAAATTATATATCCATTATATTCAATTCGTGATTTACATTGCAACTGATGGATATTTAGTAAAATACCAAGGAGTGAGAAATTTTCAAAACTTTGTGGTATTCCGATTGGAATGTTTCAATTCCTGTAACCTTGCCAAGCTGCGTGTTTCTAGGCTGGGTGCAGACAATAAGAGACAAGTTGGTACCAGATACGAAGAAATGTAGTCACCATATAAAGTTGGAACAAATGTGACAAATCTTCGCGAAGCTAAGAATTTGAGAAGGAATTTTGTTGATGTTTCAATCCATACGACTACGGGCGAAATTTCCATCATGTGTTTGAGTTCACATTCAGGGAGTCGTGAGATATATGGTGCTCTACAGTTCCAGGGAATAGGGATAGGGATAACCTTAACTCTAATCTCAACCCTGTCTTAATTTCAAGCCATAGATAGGAAATGGTGCTCAATTTATGTGAAAGATGTTTTTTAAGTCAGAAAATTAAATAGATCGGAGTTAATTGATAGGAAGAGAAGAATGTGGCTGTGGATTATGTCATTCAGACCCTTGAAGCTGCTGCACCAAGAAATACGAACATAACTGAGCTCATCGTGACTTCAAATGCATTTTCCTGCCTGCTATTCACAACCATTTAGTCCATTACTAATACAATATCTGGCCATCTCCACGTTCCATTGATTCCATTTGCTCTCGAATATCCGCAGACTCTGGGGGCATTGCAATTCACACTTTCGCAGCCCATTGGGAGAGGTAATTTCTCCACGAATCCGTTTCATAACTCCTCCAACTTATATCACTCCAATGACCTCCCGAACAAGACTCGCCCATTGAGGAAACATTCTGTCTATGTCTACTCTGTCAAATCAATTTAGCTTTTTTTGGACCTCAAGATGATGACAACATCAGCAAGCTTACTATTCCAATGAGACAAGGAACATGGGGATAGGTGGTTGACGAGGAATTTGGTGAAACACCTGTAGAAGCATTCATGACATCTGAGAATCATTACATAAAAAATAAATTGGTCTCATTAGGGATTACTCTCAAGGTTAGGTTGGTGCTGGAAAAGCACAGATAATAGAATCGTTTGTGAGAAAACCTGTTTGATTTCATTTGCCATTGTCAGGGTGTATTTAAGGCAAGGTGTTACATTGAACTAGTTAATTAGCAGCTGTTATATATACATACATAAACCACTCCCATGTTTTTTAATTGGCTGGCGGTAAAGCCAATTCTTTTACATTTATTTTGTCTGTATTTTAAACGAAATGTGAAATTGAAGTGTGTTTTGCGAACTGTTGAACAGTTTTCCCGATGAAATTGCATATGAAATGATATGAAAAAATGTAAAATCCTCCGAAAGTTATATTTAACTGAAGAAATATGAGCGTCTGGAATATGTTCTTAATTTATTATGAGGAAGCTTGCACTGTTCCACTATCAATGGAACAGTTTACATTTGAATGGAAAATATCATTATTCTCCCAAAAATGATTAAACCAATGAAATCAGCAAAAGCACAAACGTCACAATCTTGCAGAAGATGATAAGTTAAACGAACACTGATTTTTCTTTTCTAACTATTAATCATCCTACAGATCATGACTGAAATTCAAATCCAGGTATTCTGCGCTGTCTTCCTTTCATTTCTGAGCACTTTAAAATGAATACACAGGGCCATTTCAAAACATTGACAAGTTCTTCTCTGAATTTTCTCTGGGACACTGCGTAGATGCATGTGTTTGAACAGCAACTCAAATACCTCAGCATGGCTCCAGTTTCGACAGCGATATATGCTGGATTTCCAAGATCTCCTCGATAATAAGTAGGATTTGTCAGTCTGTTAATTACAAGGTTTAGCACAGTTGTCATCCACAGCAGAACGAAACTTCCTGAGATAGCAAAGAGTAAAACAATAGAGTTCATTCGATTCTTTATCTCGGGATCATATTGATTGTCAATTGTGTGAACTCGAAGTGCTCTGCGGGCTTTCGTGCTCACGAGTATATGTCTGATCGTCAATGAGTTGAACAAGGCAATTAAAATGAAAGGAAGCCAAACTAAACAGATGATGAAAAACCAGATGTACACGACTCCTGCAATTGAGGAAAAAAATGTCACGCTTGATTGGCAGTTCCATTTCACGTATTTAATAATGTATTCATGTTCATACGCAAAGAAAACTGGGATATCCTTGATACACATGAGGATACAGCTCACTGTTACAACTGTAGCTGAAATTCGCACAGAACAATACTTTGTCTTAAACTTTGGACAGCAGATGACGACAAAGCGGTCAAACGTAAAGGCGACTGTGAACCAGACGGATGAATTGAGCATAACACAGTGCAGATAAAAAATAAATTTACAAATATGTGTCTGACGCAGAAATGAAAATGGAAAGTGATAAGTAAGGATACTATAAACTATTACATTATTGATTATAACCAGTAAGTCTGCTGCTGCCATGGAAAGCATGTAGACAGAGATACATTTAGAGAGTCCACAGTTTCCTCGCATAAGAACGACAATGGTTATCATGTTTGCTGTGAAAAAGGAAGGGAAGAGAAACGTTAACTCAATTTTTCGAAACCTCAAAACTCAAACCTAGGTATCAATTGTGAACCATGTGATTATCCAGATGTCAACACCAAAAGCAGGAAGTTACCAACTGCTTATCGTGAAATTATAATTAACAAAAAAATCTCCTCACCCCAAATGACAGACGTTTGATGAGATTACATTACATTTTCCTTCTCGTAAGTGTAAGTAAATATCATTGAATAAGAGAAGATTGCATCAGAGAGAAAGGTCTATCGAAATAAAGAAGTCTCCGCTCAAATACATCCCTATCTATTCGAATAACATGAATTAGCGCTTTGTCCATTGACCTTTATGCCTTTGCAACACAAAACACACCAATATACTTCAAAAGCGTAATGTTTATTTCACACACTAACACCTCGCAGATATTGGTTTCCGGATTCTCAACTGCATTGGAATTGTGGCAAAGACAGGACAGAACAGTGGTTGGTTACAAATGTGGAAAGATCAATGAGGAGAATGAGTTGGAAAGTTACTAGTGAATTTTGTGCATCTCAAAGATATGAATTATTTCACTCAATAATTCGGCCAAATAAAAGATATCTCGAGACTTTACTGTTGCATACCTAGGAGGTACACATATGTATAATTATTTCACACGTAGTGATATCTTTACCTGCTAAGAAAGTGAAATCTGCCTCTTCCTTAGGTTTATTCAATGTTCTGATTTCCGCGATACTCTTGGGTCTGTGAATTTCAGAGATTGATGCCCCTTTAAGATATGTAACTCTCTCCCAGACCTGTATGAAATCTGCCACCATTCTAAACCTATAAACTCTGGTTCTAGATTGCCCAACATGAAGAACCATCCACTCTACATTTACTTTTTTAGTCATGTTTCGCAGGTTTCAAACCTCAAACATATGGTGACAGCAACATAATTATGAGCCCAGTGAAACATGCACAAGGTGAACAGAGGATTTATGAGACAATAGGGGTAAAATCTGCCATTGCATCACTGAGATCCGATAAATATTCTAGATTTCCCAGAGTAGGTTTCGAAATCTGAGGCAATTCACACACATTCACAATATAAAGTTGAAACCAGGCTCACCAGGCAGACCGATGGTTGCAAGAATTGGATAATAAATCTCCTTAATCAGCAGAATCTTTGGCCGTTCCATTTTTCTGAGGAGTGATGTGTTTTGTTCGACGTGAGAGACTCAGACAAGCGCCCTCCAGAGTCAGATCAGATATCTTCTATTTAAGTATGCGTCATCTCTCAAAGGAATTAGTGAAATTTGTTTTGAATGATGATTTGCATGCATCCATCTCCCAACTGGATCACAAGCAGTTGATGTTGATCATTCATTTGGAGGAGCATTGAAATTGTTACTGAATCAATTTATTAAGAGTTCTTGATCAATTCAAACAATGGGCTGATGTCTGGCAGACGGAGTTTAGTATGTACAATGTGGGGTATTGCATTTTTGAAAACAGAGGAGTAAAGGTCAGATAAAATTAATGGTAATGTCCTGAGTAGAGTTCTCAAACAGGCGTGGAGATTCGATAATCGATACATCGTGGAATTGCTATAATGTGGAAACTGGCCATAGGACACAACAAGTCCAACCCGATCCTGCAAAACGTAAAGCACGCAAACGCAATCTCTGCCCTTGTACTCGATATTTTTCACTGCTTAACGCAGTTGCCCCACACATCCCTGTACCCTATGCGCAGGTTACATGGCCAATTCACCTTTCCTGCACGTATCTGCTTTGTGAGAGGAAAAATAGCACCCGGAGTAAACCCACCCAGAAACGGGGAAAACGTGTAAACTCCACACAGACAGTCGACAGATGTAGGATTGGACCAGAGGTCCCTGGTATTGCGAGGCAGCAATGCTAACCACTGAGCCATCAGGTGTTCAATTCTGTGAACTTTCAATCACAGGTGGATAAAGTGGTTATTAAAATGTTTATCATGCCTGTCTTCATCGCTTATAGTTTCAATCATTGAACATAGGAGTTGGGAAGACCTCCCGACATTGCACAGAACATCAGTGAGGCCTCTGCTTTAGTACTGTAGGTAGTTTTGATTACATTGTTGTAGGAAGGATATTATTAATTCGGAGAGGGTTGAGAAACGATTTACAAGAATGTTGGTATGATTGATGGTTTTGAAGGTTTAAAAACGGCTATTAAGGTAAACAAGTTGAGTTGGGACCCACCATAAATTTACAAACTCATATGATACATGGATAAGCGAAGACTGTTTCCCAAGATTATGGGGTATATTTTAAAGTGAGAGTAGAATGTTTCAACAGAAAGTAATGAGTGCCAACTCTTCGCACAAAAAAGTACTTTTCCATGGAATGTACTGCCAAATGAAATGCTGGATGCAGGCACAGCTGCAACTTTCAAATTACGTTTTGCTCAGTCCATGATCAGAAATAGTTTGAAGGGACACTGGGGATAACGCAAACACATGTGTGGATTGGTGTTTGTGAACATGTTTGATGTGGACCAGTTGGATTTAAGCATTTGGTTCCATGATTTATAATACGTTGTCCATATTGTCAATAACGTGACTTATTTGTGATGCATGCATATGTGAAGTGCATCGAAGAGGCCAGGAGAGGGCGCAAATACCTTCAAGGAAAATCACTTATTTGAGTAGTCATGCTGAAATCCCTTCAATTGTCCATGATTGGTTAGCTCAGTGAACTTTTGTTTCACTTGTGCGACGTGGGCTTCACTGGCTGTTCAACATTAATAGATCATCGCTATTTGCACTTAAGAAGGCGATGGTGAGCTGGCTTCTTGAATCCCTGCAATTTCGTTGCTGTGGGTTGACCAACAATGCTGGTCGTGAGGGAAATACAGGAATTTAACACAATGACTTTGAAGGAATGGCGTTATATTTGTAAGTCAGGATGGTGAGTGGCTTGGGGATGGGACTTGCAGGCGGTGGTTTTTTTCATGCATAAGATCCCCTTACCCTTCTCGGTGTAAATGGTGCTGTCGAAGGGACTTTGAGAATTTCTGCTGGACATCTTGTGGACAGCACACACTACTGCTACGGAGCACCGATGGTAGAGGGATTGATTGTTTGTTGATAGGGTGACAATCAAGCGGGCTGCTTTGCCTTGGATGGTGTCAAGCTTCTTCTGTGTTGTTGGACTTGCACCCATCCAGGCAAGTGGGAGTATTCCATCACACTCCTGAATTTTGCCTTGTAAATGGTGCATAGTCTTTGGACTTTTAGGATGTCACTTACTCGCCATAGAATCCACAGACTCTGACCTGCTCTTGTAGACTTTGTGTTCATGTAATGGTTCCAGATGAGTTTCTGGTCAGTGGTAATCTCAAGGTTGTTGATAATCGGGGATTCAGTGACGATATTAACGTTGAATGTCAAGGGCGGTTGTTGGAGTGACACTTATTGGTAGTTTTCATTGTCTGGTGTTTGTGTGACACGATTGTTACTTGCCCCTTTCGGCCCAAGCCTGGACGTTGTCCTGACCTTGTTAAATTTGAGCACGGATTGCTTCAGCATCTGAGGAGTTGCAAATGACGCTGAACTGTGTGCAATCATTGGCGAACATCCACACTTCTAACCATATGAAGGCATTTAATGAGGCACTTGAAGATATTTGATCCCTGGACACAGCAATGAGGGACTTCTGCAGAGATATCCTGGGCCTAAGATGACTAACCTTCTGCAACCACAACCATCTTCCATTTTGCCAGTTATGGCTCTAAGCAGCACAGTATTTTCCCTCTGTACACATTGATTCCTGTTTTGCCATTACCCTTAATGGCATACTCGGTGAAAAACAGCCTTGTTGTCAAGCGCTGTCACTTTCACCTCACCTGTGGAATTGAACAGTTTCGTCCATGTTTGAACCAAGGCTTTCACGAGGCCAGGAGCTGATTGAACCTCACTGAGCCGGCTGTTGCTGAGCAGGTGCTGCTTGAAGGCACTTTTGATGACCCCTTCCATCACTTTACGGAGAATATAGAGTAGCCTGATTGTGCAATAATTGTCCGGGTTGAATTTGTCCTGCTCTTTGTGCACAGATCATACCTGGGCAATGTTCCAACTAATCGGGTAGATGCCAGTGTTGCAAGTATACTGGAAGATCTTGGCTCGGGGAGAAAGTGATTCTGGATTTCATGTCTTCAGTTACTTTGCTTGAATTTATCAGATCCCATTCGGAGTATGCACTGCCTGCCGCCTTTCCTTGATATCAAGCGTACTGAATAGAATTGGCAGGATACTGTTATCTGAGAAGCTGGGGACAGCTGCAAGAGCATGAGATGGATCATCCGCTCAGCACGTATGACTGAAGGTTGCTGTGAATGCATCAGCCTTATTCTTTGCACTGATGTGTCGGCCACCTGTATCATTGAGGATGTGGATATTTGTGGAGACTTCTTCTTTGCTGAGTTTTTAAATTGTCCGCCAACATTCTCGACAGGAAGTGAAAAACCTGCAGAGCTTAGGAATAATCCATTGGTTTTTGGATCGAATTTCTCAGTCGATCACTTGCTATTTATGCCGATGGATTTCTTCACCAAGTAAAGAACTCATTGTTATGTATGCCTGATGCTGTTCCTGGCAAGACCTCCTGCTAATGACTGAGTGGGGAATATGCAATGTCATGAGGTTGTAGAATGCGCTGGAGTGCATTTGCTGCTGCTTTGGGTGGCCCACAGCACTTCATGGATGCTCAGTCTTGAGCTGCTTGACCAGTTCGAAGTCTGCACCATACAGTATGGTGATTTTCAAAGTGAAGGCGGGCCTCTGCTTCCACAAGGACAATACGGTGGTATCTTTTACCTATACTGTCATGGATAGATATTTCTGCAGCCGGCTTATTATTTAGTATGACGTCAGAGATAGTTTTCCTTTTGTTGGTTCCTTCACCAGATGCCCGAGGTATAGTCTAGCATTTGTATCCTTCAGACTGCAAACATCTCGATCATTAGTGCACTTGCCCAACATTCACGACAGGAAGTGGAAAAACTGCAGAGCTTCGTGGTGGACATTGAAATCCCGCACCCAAAGTGCATTTTCCACCCTTGCCGTTCTCAGAAATTCCCCCAAGTATTGCTCCACAGGCAGGAATGCTGATTCATTCAGGCTAAGGAGAATGGTGTGTTGTCACCAGAAAAACATTTCCTCACCTTTGTTTACACTGAAGGCACGAGATTTCAGGTGGTCCAGAGTAGATGTCAAGAATTCCCATTGCAACTCACTCCCGAATCTATATCACTGTGCAGTCACTTCTGCTGAGACTGTCCTGGCAGTGGAATAGCACAAATCCAGGGATGATAACAGTGATGTCAGGGATGTTATCTGCAAACTCTGTTTCTATAAAAATGACTATGTCAGGCTGTTGCTTTACTAATATGTGAGATAGCTTCACCAATTTCGGTATTAGCACACAGACGTTGGTAAGAAGGACTTTGCATGGTCGATGGGTTGTTTGTGTTTTTGCCATTTACGTTTCCGGTTCCAAAGTCGATGCCACATTGTCCATCGACTTTCGTTTCTTTGTTATGACTTTCTAGCGATTAGTACAACTCCATGGCTTGTCAGGATGTTTCAGAGAGCAGTTGAGAGTCAACCATATTGCTGTGACTCTTGAGCCATGTGTGCACCAGACCAAGTAAGGTTGCCAGATTTCCTTTTCGGAAGGACATTAGTGAGCAAGATTGGATTTTTTCCCTACAATTGACAATGGTTCCATTATCATCAGCCGACTGTTAATTCCATATTTATTTTGGTTGCATTCAAACTCCACCATCTGCGTTGTCAGTAATCTTAGCCATTCCCAGAGCATTATTCTGGGTTGGACAGCAATAAATGCCATGAGGCCATTGCCTTCCTCTAACTGAAAAGCTGTTTAGCAATATGACGTGACGCTCGAAATTCGTGCTCAGGCTGGAATTTTGTTCGAAGTTCCCTCTCCTTAATACTTGTCTCTTACTCGAGATGTGGTCACACTGCAGTTACACCACTTGGAGATATCGCTCTGCCTCTTTCTTCGTAGTGTGGCATTATTCTTCTGACCCTCTGGGATGATAATTGTTCTTGTTCAGCTTTTGTCGAGGACCTTATCCAAACATTTCCTTCCTCACTTTCCACTGATAAAATTAATGTGCACCTTGTCACATTAAACATTGTTGCATGGGAAGGGTGAAAGGAGAACACATGAGCAATAAAACCGCCAGTCCCAGATCCATTTCCGGAGCCATTATGTCACATTGACACTTGAGATCACCACTGGTCTGATAATAGCACAGTTCAACTTCATGACTTTCGGAACGCCCACATCCACCCACACAACATACCATGGAATCACTTGTGCAATCAAAATTCATTGATGACGACGTTGAGTATATTTGGTTTCCCAGACATCATTAGATTTATGCAGCTCTCTCAACTCTCCAAGAGAAAAGAAACACTCATCATTTCTGTCTTCCAACGGAGATGGCTTTGCAAAATTGAATTGAGCTGTAAGGATTCCAAGTGGATTTCTATATTCATATTAAAACGAAAAGAGCAAAATTCCTCACCATATCTGTGCACACCACGAAGGCAGAGAACAGCAGCGGTATCCCAGAAAGCTCTTGAAAATCTTGAAACATGTGGTCGGTACGAGACAGAAGAGCGAAAGGTTAAACTGAAGCGAACCGGGCAAAAAATGAAGCTTATTATACCAGAAGGAACGATGGTAGGGGATAATTAGTTATCTGTTGGATTGAGCGAATTAAGGCATTTTGTTGAAAGTGAGCACCGCAGATACTGGACATGAGGGTCAAGAGTGTGGTGCTGTGAAAGCACAGCAGGTCAGACAGCATCTGAGGAGCAAGAGAATCAGCCCAAAACGCGAACTCTGTTGCTCCTCGGATGATGCCTGCCCCCCTGTGTTTTCCAGCACTATTCTCTCGACAATTAAGTTAGATGTACACTTTGGACTGGAAACCACTGCTTATTGTGTAATTTTGTGCTGTCTTGATGGCGATTTGAACGATAGCACATGCAGCCATAACCAAAGGTGCACAAGAATGATGGAGCTCTTGATCTCATGAGAGTCTGCAATAGGCAGATTCAATGTTTGTATAACTGATTGCAAACCGGTCTTCACCGCTGCAGAAGTAACCACAATGCTTTTGTTTTGTACTGTTGGATTTGAAGGAGACAGGAGGTGAATAAATCACTTCATGTTGCGAACCATACTGCTTTAAGAAGCTGTTCAAACCCACTTTCTCAACAACAAAAAAGCTGACAATTGAATGTTCTTCCTAAAGGGAAAGCTTTTTTCAGTTACTTTCCTAAATTCAACGGGAATGCAAAACAAGAGTTCAAGGGATCTAAGAATCCATCTTAAATATTGTCGAGGACCAATTTTGTCTCTTATAATTAGGAAGGAAACGACAAATGATGAAGTGAAAATTGAAAATCAAAGTGTTTCATCCGTATTAAACTCGAGTATGTAGTTTAGAATATTTAAATGTGCAATGGAAAAGAATGGCTTCAATTGGACTTTGTAAGAAAGCATCTAAAAAGAAAACTGAAAAAAAGTGCATGTGCATGACATTGTAATGTTATCTACAAATAGGAGACTGGAAGAAACCATAACAGTGAGTGCAAAAGAAGTCAATAAATGATTTTGTCCAAATTGAGTGTAATGCGTTTTCACAAAAAAAAATCAGAAATACATTACAAAAGAGACTCTTTGGGGCATTAATGCTTTAGCAGTAAACATACACTGGTATCTATACTCGTGCAAAGCTGCAATAGACCATTAGCCTTGCATTTTATTGCACTTCTAATACTTATCTAAGTGCCTTGCAAAGGTTGTGAGGTTTCTCACCTCAACTGCCCTTCGGAGAAGTGCATTATGGAACCCTACTTGCCTCTGAGTAAGAAGGGTTTTCCGTCCATCCACATGACAACTCCTACCTTACAATTACCCATGCTCTTCATAAACGCTACCACTCAAGCATGGGACTTCCTGGTCACCGGAAGAAATATGAGTGATCCATAGAAAGATTAATGTTCACTCTATAGATTTCAAAGTGATCAAAAGTTCCGGTCTTTCAGATAGATGGAGAGTATATTCTGATCTCATTGTGTAGATTCCAAATGGAGATTCTAATTGTTTAGACAGGTGCCGTTGGGATATTCAGAAAATGATGATTCACAAGAGTTGATTTATTAGTGGGAATGACGAAGCAGGAGGCGACGTCAGGATTTTTCTACGCTTATGGCAAGCCCAGTAGACACAAAATACGTCGTACAATTGCAACAATGTTTTTTTGGTTGTTCTCAATCATATTCGGTGAGCTGAGAAATGGTCAAAAAATTCTAAAACAAGACGTCACTCACACGAAATCAAATGTAAGAGCGCTTGCAAATACATATGAGATTGAGGGTAATTCCAAAGAATTTTTCTTCATCAATTGAAAGAAGAAGCAGATCCAGAGAGCTCAAACGAAAGCTGACGTTGAAAGAATTCATTCGTGCTTACAATTTGTGAGCATCTTTGGTTGTGCTACAATTAATTATAGACCAGGCCAGACCTCCTCAAAATATGTCAAGGAAGTAGCACAGACCCGAGCTTTGCTGTTGTTTTAAGCCTGCGTGTGGTGGATATTCCATGAGTGAGAAGGATGGCCCATACACTTAGTTTTAAATGAAACAGAATTATTTTTCCAGACTACCCGACACAAAGCAGAACAAAATATAGAATATAGAATGCGTTCCACGTAACTGTTCCTTGGACCAGCAGCTGCAAAACAAAGCTGCTTGCTGAATGAAATTACACCAGAGAAAAGTTGGGAGAATTGGTCACTCTCATTTCATTGTACAAGTGTTTATTTTAATACTTTAAAACCTTTTACCTAAGACGGTATCTTTTAAGTGTAATCAAACCCGCCATTAAAACAAAAATCATACAAGCCATACATTTCGTAATCGCTACATTTACGACGTCTTTGAGTAAAAGGCGAAGGGCAGAATAAAATTGTTTAAAGAAGTGGATTCATCAGACCTATTTCTTAAAAAACATCAATGCCAAAAATGGCATATCTTTAAAACAACTTAATCTTAATTGTTTGCATGCAATAAAACACATCTACATTCTGTTGCTCATTATCATGTAAGCATATATCAAGAGATTCTGCTCCAGTCTGTTTTACTCAGATTCCAGTTCAGGTTTCGACAACGCGTTGGCAATCACATTTTCTTGTCCTGCCAAAGGCATTGCTGTTAAATTGAATGATTGCAACAGTAAGCTCCATCCAAACATTCAGACATTTCTGTCCTTAAATTTCTTCACAATCAGTACATGTGATCGTCCCAGACACATTACTGGTAACATAAATATAGACGTGTTGCAAAGCCAACACCAAGGCTAAAATCTAACCAATCGTCTCTTTTTCTTCTTTGATTATTTTTCAATTTTCTTGAGAATTACCGAATATGTATTTGTTGACTTCTTCCTGCAAGAATAGAGCACCGATAGACATATCACTCATAATAATGGCCACTTTGATTGGCTTTGCATAATTAGGTCTGGTTCACAATGGGGCAACGCTTAACCCGGCTTTCGGGCTTCCACACGCATTATTCTACTGCGGTGTTGACTGAAACCTAATGCCTTTCTTTCACGATTTCGTGACTGGAACAGCCAAACCTCTAAAATTTGGAACGAATTTCGATAAAATCCATTCAATGCCACGAATTGTGGTATTACTGTTTTTTTTGAGAGTATCGGAAACTCCCCAATTACCTTTGTTTGTGATTTCATGGCCATTTACCCATGCGAAAAAACATTGCTCAAGAAGGTAACTTGAACTTTGATAAATTCTCCTTCAGACAGATTTATCAGCAAGCCTGCCTCCCAAAGCCGGTGGAACAATTCTGATAAATGATCCAAATGTTGCTTTCATTTGTGAATCAACCTCACCAGGTCTTCAACATAAATTACAAAATGACTAATCCGAAAATGAATTTACTAATTAGTCTGTGAAATGTGGTGCATTTTTCATACCAAACACCACAAACATAAACGGATACAGTCCATTCTGTATAACAAGAGCCGAAATTGTCTTTGCTGTTTGGGGCTAAGTTATGACCAATACACTCTGAGCAAGTCGAAACGAAGAATACAAGTTGCTTTTACCACTTTTTAAACAAAATCGTCCAAACGCAGAATAGGATATCCATCAGTGTTTGTAAGGGCATTGACTTTACAGTAGTCGATAGATAACAAATGGGGAATATCTGGTTTTGGCCCCATTAAAATGGGTGCGCTCCAGTAACTGTAAGTCACTTTCATTATGTTGTCTTGGAGCATCCGTTCAATTACGTTTTGAAACTGTGCCAACATTTATAAAGATGTTGCTTTATCAGAATAGCATCTCCTCTACCTTCATCATGTATAATTAGGTTAGTACCACCGACCCTATTTCCGCACACTGCACCATTGAGTAATAAAAGATATTTCAGGTCATATCGATTTTCCTTTGGAAGGTAACTCAATAGTTTATCCCAATTTTCGACAACTTCTCCATTCTCAAATTTATTTTGAGGAAATTCCTATTCAGGGTTCTATGAAGTTTGTTCTTTACTCATTGTGGCAAACATGACAAAGTTGCTGTTAGATTTCGTTCGTTTTCACATTACCTTTTGATCATTCTTGTATGGCATATGGTTTCTTTCAGTCTGGAGTCCTCATTAAATAGTTCACAGCACTGAATTCCCTTCCGACTTGATGACCTTCAAGAAACCTTCCTTTTTAAAGATCATGTTTCACTAGAAATAGTAACAATGCCATACTTCCAAGATTAAAATTGCCAGTTTTTCATTTCATGTCTGCTTCCTGTTTCATTGCATGCTCTGACGCTTCTAAATGCTGTCTTGTCAGCTGCCCTGCTGTACGGAATTGATCACGGTAGCTTGACACTAAGGCCAAATATGTGGTGTCTGAATTATAACTTACCAATTTCTTATTAATAAATTCTAATGGTCCTCTTACTTCAGGCCCAAAAACGATTTCAAACAGACTGCATTTTGTCGATTCATCTGTATCATCTCTGTGATCACAACGTACAGAAGTAATTTGCATTCTAATCCTGTGGATAGTTTTGACTACAATCCTTAAATTGGTCTGTATTGACCGATGCCACCTTTCTAGCGCATCCTGTGACTTTGGATGGTAAGCAGCATATTGAATGTTTTTATTTCTAAGCCTTCAATCATGTTTGATCATTGATTTGTTTGTATCTGTGAGGGTAGTGCGTACCTACTGAAAAAAATAACTAGCCCCTTAATAATCTTTTTATCTGCGACATTCCATGAGGAAACGCCCTCTAGTGGACGCATTCATTATTGTTATAAAATACAGATTAGCAATTTTTGCTTTCAGAAGGGGTGCTACACAAGCAATGACGACCCTTGTTAAACGTTGCCAAAATGCAGAAATATGCATGAAAGGTACGGGTTTTATAACTGCCAGTAGTTTTCCAATTACTTAACATGTATGCCATATTTGGTAAAATTCAACTCCATCTTTGTGCAGTCCAAGCCATTTTTAAAAACATTCAACCTGTGATTTTCTCAGTACTAAATGAGACCCGAGGTGAGGACATTGCCCTACCTGAAAGACGTTGTTTCCCTGATTCACTAGCAATAAAATCTTCATGAATTTGTTCCAATTTCTCAGAGTACTTCTTCAGTCAATACTTCTTCAGAAGTATACATCTCCTCATCTTTCAGCACCATAGATTGAAACGATCCTGTGACTCTTCATATCGTAACCTACTTACTTGCTGCTCCTGGTCTACGTGAGTAAATTTTACCTTCGCACCTATATAGTTTAAGAAGCAATAGGACATACTCCTCAACCACCGATCAATCTGCTTGTGCAATTTTTGCAGCTTTCTAATCTTGACTATTCTTTGCATTACTACTCCAAAACGTTTCCAGCTTATTCAATTTTCTTACATCTGTCTTCACGGTGCGTCTCCTCAATACCAACATTGTGATTTCACTTGGCCGAATTTATTGCCGTGAAAACACCAGAACTTATTTTCTTTTTCTCTTTCCCCTTTAATGGGTTCCTTTTAACCTTGTGGTAAATTATCCTGATGACCTTTACCGAGAGCTAACTTTCCCTTTCAGAATGCGAATTTCTCTTTTCCAGAATTTCTCTGCTTCACGAATTGAAAACGCTTTTGGAAGTTAATCTTTGATGTATGGAACAACACATCATAATCAGCCATTCCAACATCTAATCTTACTTTTTGAACTCAAGGTACCTGCACCGGAAGTGATTTTTTTGAACTTCTTCAAACTAATGGTCTGTGTGGAGCGTCATAATTTTGCTCTATAGTAAATGCCCTTACCCACTTCTCGAAATTACTTTGTTTAATTCTTTCAATTTCCAGGTGTGATTAGGATCCCTCCTCAGATTACTGAAACGTTGTCTGTATAATTCTGACACCGGCTCACACGGCTTTCTTCATTTCCTCATACTCCGCACAGATCTCATCTGATAGTGATGCAGATACTTTCTCTGATTTTGATGAAATTACGTCACTAACTTGATCAAGAGGTTTTGTTGGTATCAACAAAACCTACGTGGTCACTGGATACCACATCTTATGAGCCACCTTACAAAATTAGATTAAAATGTCTTCCACATCACTCTAGTCAAATTTAGGCAATGTTTGAATATATTTAAACAGTATCTCACCAGGCCATTAGCTACCATGGCTTTAGTTTAAGTCACTCCCTTCCTCACTGGGCTTATCTTCAGCTCACTCCGAAGCTGACTGCCCTGTCTACGTGTCAATTTATTAAAGTTCAAACGCCCTCCCTTCCTTTCCTCACTATCCTTTTCTTTCCCTTATCTCTCTCTTCCACTTTATGCTATCAATTGTATTTCTAAACGTTTCGTTTGTGTTGACCAGTCCTTTTTATTTATCTCTATCTAAGCTAAATCATTTCTAATTCACTTTCAAGTATCCACAAGGTTTCTGATGGCATTTCCTTCAAACTTAAGCACTGACCTATTATTGTAGTTATGCTTCTTTTTATGGTAGGAGCCTACCAGATCCCCAGCTTGTCTGCTCATTCCAGCAGCTGGCCCTCAATCACCTTTTGCTTAATTTCCAAAGTCACATTTTCCATACGCAGAAAACTGCCAGTGACTGAAAGAGCCAATGCTATCCCAAGCATTGTTTAAACTAACTGAACTCAACACACAGAGCAAAAGACACGAACAGATGCCACTCGCAGCCTTTGAGTCCAAACATCATTATCCCAGTTTGGAACGATTGAACAATGCCGCAAAGCGCCTCCAATCTGTTATGTACCACGCCAAGCCCCTAAAAACATTTCAAGCAATTAGCCCGACGTTAACTTTCAGAACTGCTTTAAGCAGGTACGATGCATATTCCAGGAGTGATGCAGCAGGCCCAACAACTTAACATTAAACAAAGCTGAAATTATTTTAAAGACAAAAGAAGATTGGATGAGGTGATTCAGGAACACGGTTCTCCAATCCTGTTGAGATTGTGTTGTAATTTTTGATGGCATTGTGAGATATTCAGAGTCCAAAATAATGTGGAAATGTCATAGTTGCGTGGGCAAGGTCAAATCCATAGACACCAACCTTCAGTCCCACAGATCTTCTTAAAATCACAAGCTTTTGGAATGCTGCTCCTTCATCATGTGAAGTAGACGGGGCGCATAAACCAGTTTATCTCGATGGAGCGTGAATTATTCCTAAAGGTTACGAATGTTGCCGACTCGTGATGTGGAAATTGAGATACGGATCTGGGTAATATCTGTTTAATATCGCAACGGAGTTATGACCTTTTCTGGTGGTGGGGGAGATGGTGGTAGTCGACAGATTCATAAGGTTTGGTTCATATCCAAATGTGGTAAGGCGAAATGACTTTAGAGATAGACAGGAAAAGGGTTAATGATAGCGTTCTCACCCGTTAATTCCGTTCATTCTCTGTTCTTCCTTCACTGCTCTTTAACTATCAATTAAGATGAAGAATGGTTCAAGCCTTGATGGGATTTGAACATAGGTATATTCCAACATTTCGTGGGTATTTGAAAGAATAATACAGCCATAATAACTCTGGAACATCACTTCCATCTTGGAACTTGAGAAAGTGATTCTAACTGACTCTACTCTCTGCATGGTTTGTGCATGAGCATGGACAAAGTAAATGAAAACTGATGTGTCACAATATTTCGATGTCATCACAATAATCAGCGAAATGATATCTTCAATGTTTCCATCATTTCTATTTTTTGCACTCTCTGTGCTTCCATGTCAGCTCTTTATCTGTCAACAAAGATAAAATCACGTTGGGATTTGAGGTCAGGTCCTGCAGAATATTACTTGGATGTTTAGATTAATAATACCACAACGGTAATGCTGGGACGTCACCTCCCTCTTCGAACTTCAGGAAATATTGCTGACAGACAGTGTTGTCTGCATTGTACATGTATTTCTGTGGAGAATGCACACTGTTGGACAAATTTCTGGCCGAGTCAATAGTTATATTTCCACAGTTTTCAACAAGAAGAGTCGATCACATTGGAACATTGGTGAATTGTCTGAATTGAATTGTTCATATATTTCTTGGCATTGGATTCGTGGGGCTGTTCAGTCACACAACAAGAAACACAAACAACTTCCTTTATCGTTAAAACTTCCTTCTGCAGTTATTTATAAAACGGAACCACGGCTTTTTGTTCCCCTTACCTCGGGGGCCTTGTCACTTAGCAACTTTTGAAATCATCTGTAGCTCAGGTAGCGGTTTTGACTGTAGGTTTCCAGAAAGGAACCTTGCAGCTCAGCGAGCCCACCTACACCCAAATTATGATCACTGTTACTTCTCTGAATGTGGCAATTGCGTTTTCTCTGAAAGCTGGTGCACAAACATTTGGAGAGTCATTCAGCACAGAAGTAGGCCTTTGATCCAAATATGAATTAGCGACCATATTTATAAGTTAAACTAGTCCATATCGAATCATAGAATGTTTACAATGTGGAAGGAGGCCTTTTGGCTCAACAAGACAACACTGACCCGGCAGAGAATATCACACATACACCCATTCCTCTACAGTATTGGTCTAATTTTCCTAAACTAATGCTCCGAGCCTACAGCATACTGAGCAGTTTGATCAATTCTAGTAAGACCAATTCATCTAATATGCACATCTTTGGACGGTGGGAGGAAAACAGAGCACCCAGAAGAAAACCACATATACACAGGGCAGATGCGCAAATTTGACGCAGAGCGTCGCCCGAAACTTGAATCGAACCTGGATTCCTGGCACTAGCCAGCACTTGACCTGCATCCCTTGAAACGCTTCTTCTTAATCAAATATATTTTAGAATACTATATGGCACCTAAATCCAGCAGTTGTTTTCGTAGATCATCCACATATGAAACATGCACAAATCATTCTCCCTGTCAGTGGATGCGCGAAAAGAGTTCATGTGCACTGCTGCCCTCGGCTGTTTGAGGATTGCATCTTCTCCTGAATATATCCCTCTCTCACTTGATTCGTCAGTGACGGTCAAGGCCATGGAAGTGCATGCCTTACACTCGATGTCACTCAGTGTTACTTTGCTGCAAATTGTATTGACGGTTAAAGCTGATGATAATGAAATGTTGTACATCTTGCATAATCTTTGACATATCTCCATACCAGTGTTTTTAAGTCAATTGGAGAACAATATATTATTAGTTTTCTGATTTGTTCTGTAACACAGATGTTTAGTTAGGAAATATACATCAGAAGATTCGTCGGTATTTTAAACCTGGAATGGTATTTCTCTTTCATCTGTACTGACTATCAGATATCATAACTTTGCATTACACATATGGACTGTCTCATGTGCTTGTCTCACGTTTTTTTATCTGCTTAGAGATCCCTAAACCATAGAATATTTCATGAGATCCAATAAAGTCCATTCAGAGAGCTTTGTTTTATTGGAGTGGAATCTTTCATCTTTCAGTCTCTATGATTTGATTGCGATCAAACAATGAAATAAATATTTCTTTTTATTTGATATAAGTATGTCATATGATACATTTCATGAAACATAGGATGCAACTGAACATTTGTCGTTATTCTTTTTAAAAGTGCTTACATTTAAACCGTTTATTCATTTACGGGATGAGTGCATTACTGGTCAAGGAAACAATTATTAGTCATTCCACATTGACCAGGTGGCATTTAAGGTTCATCTACGTTGTTGTGTGTGTGGATTCACACGAAGTTCTGCTCAGCCAAGTGGATTTGTTTCATTTCCAAAAGGATGTTCCTGAACGATGTCTTTTGTTTTTCCTTACAATCCACAACGGTGTTCTGACTTACACATATGATTTCTCACATTCACTTAATACAACTTCCACAGTAACCAAAGCCGGATTTGAACACAGAGCCCCAGAACATTCGAAGAATTGATATTATTGCAATAATGCCACTTGACTGCTAATTCCCACGGGTGGCACGGTGGCACAGTAATTAGCACTACTCTCTCACAGTGCTAGAGACCCGGGTTCAATTCCCGCTTCAGGCAACTGTCTGTGTGCAGTTGTCACATTCTCCCCGTGTCTGCGAGGTTTTCCTCTGGGTCCAACTGTCCAAAGACATGCAACTTATGTGAATTGGCCATGCCAAATTGCCCGGAGTGTTACGTAAAGGAGTAAATGTAAGGCAATGGGTCTGGGTGGATTGCTCTTCGGATGGTCGGTGTAGACATGTTCGGCTGAAAGGTCTGTTTCCACACTGTCAGTAATCTCATCATCTAATCTAATCCCCTTGCAGTAACAAAACAATGAAGAAAGCAAATTGCTGCAGACTTAGTTCTCCAAACAGTGACTTTCTGAAGCGGCGGAAAACAATGTGACGGATTGTTTTATTCATTTTCCTTTCGACTAAACATCATTCGAAGATATGACCAAGGAGACGTCAATAATTACTTCACCACTTTCCTGAATTTACTTTGTATGGCTGCATAAAAGCACTCATTTGTACATGAGTTCAAATACATGCGCATGCAGCTAGCTTCAGTGTCAATGTAGCCCGGGGCTGCTTAATCAATTTGAAGATCTGAGATGTGTGTTATTTGTGGAATATAAAAGGCTTACAGCTGTGTCAGCCGCAGAACAACAACTCTGCTTGATATAGTAAACAGTAGAATTATGCATGTCCTTCGAAGGTCCATTTCTTTGTTTCTTTGACGATATAATATTCCATTCTTGAATGGCCCTGAAAATGCTTTTGGAGAATACAGTACGTCTAACGGTCAAGCAATGGTGAAAGAATATTTTTTTAAAAATGGACACCAAGGAACTAAAATACTGCACTGTGTAAACAAGAAAATGCTACACCTCGTGGCGAAGTGAAAACGTTCCACTTGTTGTAACAACCAGCTGGAAATGATCAGTGACTATTTCAGGTTCATATGCAAACTGAAAAGATATGCTCTGCAGGCAAACAAGGGCAGTGTTTCTCATTAAAATTGCAACCACTGTTTTCACTCTGCAATAATTTGCATTCAGCCTCTCACATCATTTGGCTACCTATCGATCAAAAGTGAATATATGCAGTGAACAACACTCTCCTTAGCGGCTGACTGAGTTCATACTTTTAAATAACATACAAAATCAGTGTAGGAGAAGAAGGAATATGTAAAATGATGACAAGAAACGTGATGCACATTTACATTGAAGATCATGATCATCGGATGTATTATTGTAATTGCCACCATGTAGCTCGAAGGACAATCAAACGGCTGTAGCTTCCCCTGGCGAGAATACATATTGTCATCAAATTCGCTGCAAGTGAAATTGGTAATCATTTTAAAAGTGATCTCTTAAAAATTAAAAAAAATACGCAAAGTTTTATGATGCAATATTCAAAAGCTTTGCCACGGAGACTCATGTGCAGTGGTATTTTTAATGGGACAAATGATAAAGTGTTAGAAATTGCATTATGGAACAACAAAACACTCAGTACTCAGAACAGAGGCACTGAAATGTGGCTCATTTCAAGAATCGACTATTTAAGTGCTTTCAAAGATTCCATGGAAAAATGTGGTCAAAGCAGTTAACATCTGAGTAGATTATGAAATGGAGATTGGCAGCCAAATCATGTAGCCACAGCACAATCGAATTAAAATATCCAATGGACATTGCACTTTACTCTAATGCTACTAAACTGGACTCTTCAAAACACCTTGTCAGATTCAATGAACGAATGATATTAGATCACGTTTTTAAATCTCAAGAAAACGATTGATCATCTCTTCACAAATCAATAATCATACGATGGCTGCGATAAAGAGCTCATTAAAATAACTAATTCCTATGATTTAACTCAACCCACTAACTCTTACACTATCTCACAGGCGAAGGTAGACAGACAATTAAATGCAGTTAAGTGATAACTGCAGGCAAGGAAAATAGATTAGATTAGACTACCTCCAGTGTGGAAACAGGCCCCTTAGCCTCAACGACCTCCAAAAAGTCACCCACCCAGTCCCATTTCGCTATTGCACCTAACACTATGGGCAATTTACTGCGGCCAATTCATCTGACCAGCGCATTTTTGGACTGTGGGAAGAAACCGGAGCACTCGGAGGAAACCCATGCAGACACGGGGACAATATGCACACTCCACGTGGACAGTTGCTTGAGGCTGGAATTGAACAGAAACCTTGGTGCTGTTTGGCAGCAGTGCTAAACCCCTGAGCCACCGCACCTTAAATTTTCCTTAAGCAGTTTCTATTGTCCACACGCATGACAGGCACATGTTTGTATCGATCTTTGTTTCTGATGACACTGATATATGTCGGCAGCCTCCAAGAAAATGAAATCGATTCTAAATAAATGAGTATTGCATTATCTGAACTTAAAATATCCTGATGATTAGAGGGCAAGTAGGTAGTGGTGGAAGCCCAAAGATTTCCTATGTTTAAAAGACATCTGGATGGGTACATGAACATCAAGAATTTAATGGGATATGGACCAAGCGCTGGCAATTGGGACTAGCTTAATTTTGGAGGAGAATTCAGCATGAACGAGTGATATCGGAGGATCTCTATCCAGTGTGTGATTCTACATGATTCTGCGACTCCAAAACGCTTTCTTGAAGTGTTCCACCTCAAACAGAGCTCAATAACCAGATCAACCTCCAACCTCCCCCTTCCAGACTGACAGTCTTTTGAAGAGACACCAGTTTTCATTCAACATCTGCAATCAGCTTGTGCATAAGTTTCATCTGCAGTCGAGACATCGATAAAGCACTTTCCATCAAGAAGCAAAATGCACCAAACTTCAAGACCTGGTCACCACAAACAACAGAAACTTAATGATTCTCATCATGTTTTAAATAAACGTATTGCTACTCGAGTATAAAAGTTCATTTTTCAGCCCCCAGCTTGCAGTTCATAGCTCCAAATCAAAATTATGAAAATAATAAAATGAGATAATGGAGCATCAACAAGTATTTTCCAAACGACCTAACAGTTCAAGGATCAGAAATGCATTCAGTCCGACATTATTTTGATTGGGAGATGACGCATGCTATCCATTCAACTTCAGGATTCATGCATAAGAATCAGACAGTTTCCAATTGTACCTTGTGAGGATGATGATCGCCTCAATCGTAAACATCTTCTATTGTATTTATTTAGAATCGATTTTATAAACCAGAGAGCTGGTTTATAAACTATGACATATCCATGTACCGTCATTGCACGTTTGCGGAACAGCTCATTTTCTGGTAAATCTTGATCGAAAGAATAGAAACAGCTGAATTTTACTTTGGCTGATTCACTTTACTGCATTCCGGTCTCAACACTGATTTCAGCAAATTCAGAGTATGTCCACTGCACATAAATTACTTTTGTAGACCTCAAATTCTCATTTCGAACGATGATTCTGTGCTATTTGTGGAGTGCTGTTGGGTTGGTGGCGATGCTTGGCTGGTTTCCATAGCAGAGGAGTATCACAGTGAGCTGATTCTCTGACTGCAGACTTAAGCTTAGTGGTGACCCCCGAATGCAGGGTTGGCACGGGGAATCTAATCACGGAGTGTAGGACTGTCATGGCGAGGTGCATTCCGGAGTGGAAACGGGGGCAAATGTTCGCTGGTAAAGGGATGGCTGGAAAATCTGAAGCCTCCAGAAATGAGATAACGAGAATCAAGAGAAAGTATATTCCTGTCAGGGTGAAAGGAAAGGCTGGTAGGTGGATGACTGAAGAAATTGAGGGTTTGGTTTTGAAAAAGAAAGAAGCATATATCATGTATAGACAAGATAGATCGAGTGATTCCATAGGAAAGTATAAAGGAAGTAAGGGGATGAGGTTCCAGAGGGAACTCAGGAGGGCCAAGAGGGGACATAAGATAGCTTTGGCAAGTAGCATTAAGGAGAATCCAAAGGGTTTTTACAAATACATTGATTACAAAAAGATCACAAGGTAGAGAATAGGTCTACTCAAAGATGAGCAAGGCGGCCTTTGTGTGGAGCCGCAGAAAATGGGGGTGATACTAAATGAGTATTTTGCATTGGTATTTTACTGTGGAAAAGGACATGGAAGATATAGACTGTAGGGAAATAGATGCTGACATCTTGCAAAATGTCCAGATTACAGACGAGGAAGTGCTGGATGTCTTGAAACGAGAAAAGGTGCAGAAAACCCCAGGACCTGATCAGGTGTACCGGAGAACTGTGTGGGAATCTGGAGATGTAATTGCACAGTTTTTTTTGACAGCTCTCAAGCTCAGGCTTAATGGGAAAAGGAAGAATTATGAGAATGACATTTTCTTTTTTCTGTGTACACATTACCAAATCCATGTTTCACATGTGCTTTCCTAATCAGAGTTGCAATTTAACCTCATACAATCAATATTTTTGAACATATTTGTCCGAGACCCTTTGCTATACATCGCAGAAAGACGATTTGGTTTTGATTCGACTGAACTGCCATTTTATTTAACCCAAAGCATATCGATTCAAATGTCTCAACTTAAATATCTATGTATTTGATGTGTGGCATTCTCAACTTAAAACAGCCTGTGATGGAAATTTTAAAAAAGAAATTGACCGACTTTACAGAAAGATAGACACATTTAAAGAATGTATCGTCTTGGATAGTTGACAAAGAGGTATTTGCTTTTTTGTATTACTTCATTTCGTATAGCATAGATTTAGAGATGGATTAATGAATCTCCATGCACCCTTGGTTCATAAGACACGGAGTACAAGAGCAAGTAGTTTGAATTGAATCTGTGGAAATCTCTAATTCTGTTTCAGCTGGATATTATGCTTAGTTATAGGTGTAATATTCCCAAAAGAATATGAAAGGACTGAATAGATTCGTCGACAGAATATAAGAGGTACGAAAGAAAGAAGACCATTCAGCCCATCGATTTTTTCTGATCTGACATATATTACATTCACGGCTGATCTCAACACGACCTGCACACCAGGGACCTTCACAGTCTCCACAACACTTGAGTCCTTGGCTTTGTTACGAAGGTGTACAGGGCACTGCACCTTTGTGAGAGTTGAAGGACTTAGCAAGCACACAGAGGGCGGAAGAATTTACAATGTAACTTTTAGTCTGGCAGCTGGCAGAACATGTGTTGCTAAGACACAATAAACAAAATCAAATTCGGCCTATCCGTTTACATTATGCTCCAAGATACTTTACCCAATCAAGTATCAATTTGGTATTTTGACAATATTAAAAACGAATGAAACGATCCGATGCTTTGGGGTAGAAGATCGGGAAAAAATGAACAGTTGGGTAGAACTGACAATCCAAAAAAAAAAAAAAAAATGCCTGCATAATAGCTCTCTTAAATGTTTTGTTATTTACCAACGACCTGTGACATGAAATCCTAAGAAGAAAAAAATAAGACAGAGGAATATACAAATAAAAAATTTGACTGCTGGCTAGTTTTGAATTTCGGATTTTTGGGTTAATCTTAATCGGGATTTAACAGAACGGTATCATAGAAGGGAAAGGAAAAGATAGGTTAGAGAAATGAGTCGTGATTTTAATTATTCTCTGTTAGATTTAGTTTTACAAATGAAATCGTTTATTTTTACTTTAAATAGTGATCTTTGAGATAGTTCTTGGGCTCTCGAGATTTAACAGATTACACTACTGGTTACATAATTTCTGTGTTGGATAAGATAAAAGGTAGGGAGGAGGGATTTGGGGGAGGGGCGTTGAGTATGCATTAGGTGGAAGGAGGTTAAGGTACTATGGGCAATTTACCTAACCGGCACAACTTTTGACTGTGAGAAGAAACCAGACACAGAGAGAATGAGCAAACTCCACACAGACAGTTTCCCGAGGTTGGAATTGTATCAGGTTCTCGAGCGCTATGAGACAGTAGTGCTAACCACCGTGCCACCCATCTCGACAGCGCTTTGCTTACAAAGTCCATTAAACTCATTATTCTTCCTCACAAACTTCAGCATTGTAAACAAAATGCTTGAGCTTGTCCAGACGAAACAATTTTGTTTTTAATTGGGGGTTCACCGTTTGTACTTTCCTTTCTGATGTTATGAGGAGAATTCGGGTTTACCGATTCTGTACGATGGACACTTGGCGTCTGTGTTCAACAAATTGGACCTTGATTTTCGATGCATGAAAATTTGATGCTGTGCATGATGTAAAACTTTTGGGTTTTTTTCATTCGCTTGTGTAACATCGGTGCCCGTCACTGGACATCACTTATTGCCGAACCTGAGATGCTCTTGAGGAGGTGGTGGTGAGCTGCCTCTTAAAACCGTGACAGGGTCATTCATAAAGAGATTAACTCTCCTCCTGTCTCATCGCAAACTAATAGTACAAAGCAAATGTGCTGGGGTTTCTTCAACAGCATTGAATGCAGTTTTGTCACCAGTTATTCAATCGTTGAGGCCAATTCTAGACTTTATTGAGTTTGAGATTTCCATCATTATTGGACTCCTTTAATTGTATCTGCATTTTCTGCCGTTCAAATTCCATCATGTCAGCACATAATGACACGAAAGAAAACATAATTTCCGAGTCCGAAGTACATGTGAAATTATGTCAATGCATCATGCAATTAATTATTCCATATCACAGTCCCTTTGGATACAATATACTGCCTTCCTGACCTGCAGTTTATCACCTGCTTCTTCTGTATCCAACCCAACTAATCTTGTGCAGCTTTCATGACTCTCAACATCTTTCTGGAAAGTTTCCACTATTTCCGAATTTGAGGTGTGCACAGTCTTTCTAAGGAATTTGGATCACTTTATTGGATTATGAATTTAGAAATCCACACATGCAATATTGCTCAATGTAACAGGCTACAGATGGATTGTTACAGTGGTCAGTGTTGAAGCAAATGTTTGTATAATGCTCTTAATCAAAAGTTGAATATGGATAAAATTATTTCATGCATTAAAGTTAAAGTTCCTATCGCTCCACTGGGCCGTGGGACTGCTGGTGCATTACAGAGAGAGATCTAGAGAGATAACTGCTGGTGAATATATCTTAGTGTCTCCCCATCGCAATCAACAGTTAAGTGCATGAAAGGGGGATGTTCACCAGAGAGTACAGCCTGATAAAGAATTGAGCACGCCTGCTGACATAATGATATATTGGTGAACAAATATTCACTCAACTGAGTAAACCAATGATACCCAAATAAAGGCGTTTCAGACTTTACATTCAGACGTACGTCACTGATTTTGCATTGAGGTATTTGCGCCATCCACTCACCACTCCAATGCGCTCCACATTTGCAACATCCATGACTAATACATATGGTTATGGACAGACTAGATTAATCATTAAAATGGATGATTCAGTCCAAGATGAAGCGAATAATCGCGTGTAATCCATTGTTTTACCCTCTGCTCTTTCAGGAAGTTTCATTTTGTTTTGGCTGACAATCGGTGGAAACCATTGTAACAACGACACTGGCAAAACGCACTTATTAGGGAGATGTTGGAAAAAAATCTTATGTAGCAATCGAAGTTTAAGACATGCTGAGATGTTTCAGTTGCTATTCCAAGATGTGCATTACACATTGTCCCAATTCAAGGAGGAACTTGTTGGTTTTTACAAATTGGCCTATGCATTCATTGCAAAGTGGTTACAAATAAAAGGAAGATAATTGAGAATGCATTTTTGCCATTAAGATTCAAGTTTATTCATACTTTACATGATAGTGGGAATCTATTTTCATATCTGCAGAAGGATCCAGATGATAAGAAAAAAAATCGGTGTTCCTCGCACATAGCCCACTGAGCAAAAATGTTATATCTGTGTTATTCCATATTTCATTAGCGTTGCCTTTGTTAGAGAATGACGATATTTCTCCTTCATATGTAAAACAAAACATGATTGAAGGACTGATAATTATTTGCTTCAATAATGTAACATCACAAAAATGCACCCTTGGCAAAGTAAAATTACAGTAAAATAAACTGTTTCACATGCGATCTAGCAGCAGGATGAGAACCTTAGACTAGTTGAAACAAGAGCACGAGCAAGAGCTTGGACACCTAGCTTCCAGACTGCAGCAACCAGCAGAAAGTTAAAATGTAACATCTCAAATATATGCTACCTTGAACTCAACCATTCTGGCTGGGTGTATAGATCCACTTCCTTGAAACGAACAGGGCCTGTCAAATCGTTTATTGGTTTAGAGCAGATTTCCCAGACCGCTTACTTAGTCGACATTCATTTAAACAAAGACTGGCAAACATCTCTGAAAGCCATCGTATTGTCATGACTTCACCCCTAAAAGCAATGAAGCATCAATATGCACATGGCTTCATTTTTTAAAAAGCATTTAGCCGAAGGTTACCAATGCACTACAATACGTATACGTTATGTTGACTCGAAGCACGCATACATTCTCTTTCCTATCATGTGTATAATTTTCAAACTTACACTCAAAAATTATACACATCCACACACTCTGGCATGTTTATTTTTTTTTCCAAACACTGAAGTGGTATTGATCAGAATATGCACATTTCTTAGACACGTTACTCGTAATATCTAAGGTGTTCAAGGAGATTTTTAGCTTCAGTTATGTATGCTATAGATGTTGAAATGTTACAACGCCTGTACCAAATGCAGCATCTCCTTCTCAGTTCTGGAATATTTCTGTTCATGGATGCTCAAATCTTGTGGAAAAATAAGCATTAGGTCTTTCAATTGTCTCATTGTCCTCTGGCAAGAATACAGCACTGATACTCACATACCGTCCTTCAACACAGTTAAGATGGTTTGCATGACTAGATGTGTCTAACCCTATGGCAGTGGACAACACGGCTTGCACCGGGTCAATCTCCAGCTGACATTCTTCTGTTCACTGAAAGTTTCTTCACTTCAACAAATAGTAATTGAAGCAGCCACACTGCAAAAACTTTAATAAACTTGCGAGCAACGGCACACCACCCGAGGAACTGTAGCACTCCCCTTTTCATTGATGTGGGGGAAACTCTCCAATAACCATTCTTCTCACTGCCATGGAACCATCTGTCCACGTCCAATAACTTGGCCTAAAGGATATCCCTCGAGTCTTTATGAATTTACTCTGAGCCACATTTTTCATCAAACCTGTTTCCTGAAGTCGTTTGAATAATTCCAATAGATGATTCAAATGTTCATCCCGGTTTTGAATAAAAATCAACAGACCATTGATGTACACTACACTATTGAGTAAACCTAAAATGATTTTATTAGTTGGTTCTTGAAATGTAGCTGGCGCATTCTGCCTGTCAGAGTCCATGGCATTAATGTGGTATACAGTCAGTTCAGTTTAAGAGGTGATCTGTTTAATGTCTTGAAGATACTAACAGTCATCTTCTGTGAAGATAAATGTATGCTATATTAAGGGGACATAGTCAGAGAATTACGACTGCAGCGCTCGGAAGAGATGCTCTGAAGTACTTCCAGGTGCTAACGAAAGTTGATTTGGATCAATTATCAGTTTTGAATTTGAATTCGATATACTTTGTGAAGCAAGAGCTTCAAGGGAAATGGCTAAAGGCAGATGTATGCTGTGATTATACAGATTAGCCCTGTGTTCAATAAATGACAGAAATGACTCTCGGAGCTGAAAAGACTCATTATAATCTTAAGGCCTCCTTATATTCTCCTTATATTATGTTTTATTTTTGAAGACTGCACATGAGTAGAGTTAGATCAGCAATGATCCAATAAAAAGGCACAGGAGACTCCAAGAACCTACAAATGGTTGTACATTGTAGATGGCTAATACCCTAAAGTTTACTTTCATTTTCGTCAGTACTTTATTGTTAAAATTTGTATGACGTATCTGCGTGTGATTAATCAAAATACTGTATGTGTACCTATTTGTGAAGAGTTCTGCATCAAATCTAAATTCTTAATAGACCTTTCCAATTCCGTTGAGGGATGATGTGTAGTTAAAGAGAAGACAATTTTACACGTTTCAAACATGTTCACTTTGAATCCCTCCTGTTCAAGTGCTGAAGAAAACAATCTAAGTAATCTGTCTTCATGCACGAAAACACCCTGTCTAAAGTCTACTCTGTCAATCCACTTTAGCATTATGAGTAGTTCCAAATTATTCTTGACGTGACAGATTTAGGCAAATGCACGAAAGTATCAGAGGTCACATGTTCTCTTTCACTACACGTCACCCCTCAAAGGAATTGGAAAGGTCTATTACAAAAAGTTAAATATTCTTCTAGCGAGGACTCGGTGTGCTAAAGGACCTTTGTTTCTCTGAAGTAATCCTCTTTGAATCTATGATTTTCATTCATACTTGCAGTATTAAACATGACATTAAGCTCATCAAAGTGTTTGTCAATTGGGATCTGAATGAGTTGTCTAATTATTAAGCCATGGCAGGCAGTCAGCCACATCCAATTTTTGGTATACTGCAGAAGCTGCGTCATTTCACTGTTATGTGCAGCGATTTTCACTACAAATTGGACACAGCAAGCACGAAGCAGAATTTATTGGAAGAGCTCATCAGGTCTGGTAGAACCTGGGGAAAGGAAACACATTACGCATTTTCAATGCAGTGACATTTCTTCTGAAGTAAGCACACTGAACAGAGCATATTGTGTTGGTTTGAAGATTGCACATTTTCCACAGTCCTTTTTCATTGTGCCATTCATTCAAAAGTTAAATCGTATGCAATAGAACATAGAACAGTACAGCACAGAACAGTCACTTCAACCCACGATGTGTGCCAACCATTGATCCTCATGTCTGCACCCTCAAATTTCTGTAACCATATGCATATCCAGGAGTCTCTTAAATGTCCCCAATGACCGTGCTTCCACAACTGGTGCTGTCAACGCATTCCATGCTCTCACAATTCTCTGTGTAAAGAACCCGTCTCTGACATCCCCTACATACTTTCCTCCAACAAGCTTAAAACTATGACCCCTCGTGTTAGAGATTTCTGTCCTGGGAAATAGTCTCTGGCTATCGACACTATCTAGGCCTCTCATTATCTTGTAAACCTCAATTAGGTCCCCTCTCCTCCTCCTTTTCTTCAATGAAAAAAGTCCGATATCAGTCAACCTCTCTTCATAAGATAAGCCTTCCAGTCCAGGCAGCATCCTGGTAAGCCTCCTCTGAACACTCTCCAAAGCATCCACATCTTTCCCATAATAGGGCTACCAGAACTGGACGCAATATTCCAAGTGTGGTCAAACCAAAATTTTATAGAGATGCAACAAGATCTCACGACTCTTAAACTCAATCCCCCTGTTAATGAAAGCCAAAATACTTTCTTAACAACCCTGTCCACTTGGGTGGCCATTTTCAGGGATCTGTGTACCTGCAACAAGATCCCTCTGTTCCTCCACACTGCCAAGAATCCTATCCTTAATCCTGTACTCAGCTTTCAAATTCGATCTACCAAAATGCATCACCTCGCATTTATCCAGTTTGAACTACATCTGCCACCTCTCAGCCCATCTCCGCATCCTGTCAATGTCCTGCTGCAGCCTACAACTGACCTCTATACTGTCAATGACACCTCCAACCTTTGTGTCGTCTGCAAACTTGCTGACCCGTCCTTCAATCCCCTCATCCAAGTCATTAATAAAAATTACAAACAGTAGAGGCCCAAGGACAGAGCCTTGTGGAACACCACTCACCACTGACTTCCAGGCAGAATATTTTCCTTCCACTTCCACTCGCTGTCTTCTATTGGCCAGCCATTTATGTATCCAGACATCTCAGTTCCCCTGTATCCCATTCCTCTGGAACATCTGAATGAGCCTACCATGGGGAAACTTATCAAATGCCTTGCTGAAGTCCATATACACAACATCCACAGCTCAACCCTCATCACCTTTTCTAGTCATATTCTCAAAGGACTCGATAAGGTTTGTGAGGCATGACCTGCCCCTCGCAAAGCCGTGTTCACTGCACTTAATCATGCTATGCTCTTCCAGATGGTCATAAATCCTCTCCCTCAGAATCCTTTCTATCACCTTGCAGACGACAGACGTGAGACTTACTGGTCTGTAATTGCCGGGGATTTCCCTATTTCCTTTCTTGAAGAGAGGAATTACATTTGCCTCTCTCCAGTCCTCAGATACGACTCCAGTGGAGAGCGAGGATGAAAAGGTCTTCGCAAGTGGCGAAGCAATTGCATTTCTCGTTTCCCAAAGCAGCCGAGGATAAATCTGGTCCGGGCCTGGCGACTTCTCAATCTTAATGTTTGAAAAAAGTTTGAACACATCAGCTTCCTCTATCTCTATCCATTCCAGCATGCACACCTGCTCTTCAAACGTTTCATTCACTACAAAGTTTGTTTTTTTCGTAAAGACAAAAGCAAAAAGCTCATTTAGGACTTACCCTACCTCCTCAGACTCCACACACAAGTTCCCTATGCTACCCCTGATTGGCCCTACTCGTTCTTTGACCATTCTCTTATTCCTCACATAAGTGTAAAATGCCTTTGGTCTCCCTAATCCGTTCTAATATGCCTTTCTCGTGCCCCCTCCTGGCTCTCCTCAGACCATTTTTGACCTCCTTTCTCCTCTGCCTGTGATCCTTTAGAGCTGAGCTGGACCCTAGATTCCTCCACCTTATGTAAGCTACCTTCTTCCTTTTGACGAGACGCTCCACCGCTCTCGTCAACCAAGGTTCATTTATGGTACCCCTACTTGCCTGTTCATAGGGACATATTTATTCGTCACTCGCAACAACTGTTACTTAAACATTCTCCACATGTCTATAGTGTCTTTACCATGGAACAATTGCTCCCAGTTCATGCTTCCAAACTCTTTTCTAATCGCATCATAGTTTCCTCTTCCCCAGTTAAATATCCTCCCGATTTGTCTAATCCTCTCCTTTCCATAGCTATGTAGAATGTGAGGCAGTTGTGGTCACTATCACCAAAATGCTCTCCTACCACAAGATCTGATACCTGCCCTGGCTCGTTTACTAGCACCAAGTCTAGAATGGCCTCTCCCCTCGTTGGCCTGTCAACATAATGAGTTAGGAAACCCTCCTGAACACACTTTACAAAAACAGCTCCATTCAAATCTTCTGCTCGAAGGAGGTTCCAATCAATATTGGGAAAGTTAAAGTCACCCATTACAACAACCCTATTACATCCACACTTTTCCAAAATCTGCCGACCTATGCTTTCTTCAATCTCTCTGCTGCCATTGGGGGGCATGTAGTAAACCCCTAACGAGGTGACTGCTCCCTTGCTGTTCCTAACTTCCACCCATAATCACTCGGTAGGCAGATTCCCTCGACAATGGAAGCTTCTGTAGCTGTGATACCCTCTCTGATTAGTAGCGCGACACCCCCCTCCTCTTTTTCCACCCTCCCTATTCCATTTAAATGCTCTAAACCCTGGAACATCCAGAAACCATTCCTGCCCATGAGAAACCCATGTCTATGTATGGGCACAACATCGTAGAACCAGGTACTTATCCATGCTCTAAATTCGTCACTTTTATTCCAGATGTTCCTTGCGTTAAATCAAACACACTTTAACTGATCCCTTGGTTCCTTCCCAGGAAACTACTTCCAACTAGCGCGTCGACCTCTTGCTATTGCCTCATATGCATCAACTCTCACCTGCGGTATGACGAGCCACCTTCCACAGTCGAGACTGGACCGACTGGATACTGAAACTCGGACGTGACTGCTGGACTGTAGACCAGAGCAGAAAGGCAAATCCTGAAGTGAAGACCGCAGTGACGAAATGATTCCTGCAGTGGAAACTGCAGTCGGAATTTGACTCCCAGACTCGAGACCGGAGACCAGAGTGAGGATTTC
Organism: Chiloscyllium punctatum; assembly: GCF_047496795.1. NCBI lineage: Eukaryota > Metazoa > Chordata > Chondrichthyes > Orectolobiformes > Hemiscylliidae > Chiloscyllium > Chiloscyllium punctatum. The sequence goes on along the minus strand of NC_092785.1, from coordinate 17,252,038 downwards.
TCTCCTGGTCATGGAGACAGGACCTGAGAGCGGAGTCCCGGACTGGAGACGGGCTTTGGGAGTTGAGTCGAGGACGGGAAGTCGTATCGTGGGTTGAGGTGTTGTGTGGACAGTAAGACAAGCCTCAAGCTTTGATGCCATGCCTGGTCTGGAGACTTGGTCCAGTAAAGTCGAAAGGATAAGTGCCTGAAGGACTAATGTGTAAATATTGAAAATTGAGGACATTTCCTTTTAAAAGTTGATGTGGGATCACATGCAGGAGTGTTTTTTATATTATTTCTCTATAGTGTGCTAAGTGTTACGAGAATCGAAGATGTGATGCATGTGGCGGCATTCCAAACCTTTCCTTCGACAGCACATGCTAATAAACCTAAATGTGACTGACAAAATAGGAGCAGGGACGTCCTTCTGACGCTTTATAAGGCCCTCATCAGACCACATTTGGAAGGTTGTGAGCAATTTGATCCTGAATCTCTGGAGTGAGGTTCTGGGCTTGAGGTATCTAGAAGAAGCATGCAAAAATAATCTCAGGAATGAACAGGCTGTCATATGAGGACTGAATCAGCATTTTGGGCTGACGTTTGAAGGTGTTTATAAGGTTTTTTGGTATCTCAATGAAAATTACTGCATGCGAGAGGCTCTGATTGTGAGGAAGAAGAGAAGTGGATCAGAGAACATAACCTCAGAGTGAGGGGTATACCCATTCGAAATTAGATGCAGAGCAATTTCTGGAACTGGAGGGTAGTGACTCTATGGTACTCATGGATACAAAATGCTGTGAAATCTAAGTCATTGGGCGGACTAAAGACAGAGATGACCCGATTCTTGATTAGTTGCTGAATCAAAGCAGGAGAATGAGCTTGAGAAACAGATCAAACATGATTGAATTGCAGAATAGACTCAACGGGATCAATGGCCGAACTTTATTTCGCCCCCTTACAGTCCTATGGGACTCGTGGTTCAATTTGAAGAGTACAAAGGACAGTATTTTCCAGCATCCTATCTGTTCTGCAGAATAATCATAACTGACTCAAAGCATTAACTCTGTTTCACTCAGTATACTGACTGCTGAGCTAGTACAGCACTTTCTGTTCTCATAATTATGTTTTGTTCATATTAATCGGTTTGACAGAATGATAAAACATGTGTAGAAATGGGTAAATTTTGAGAAGTAGGAACAAAATGTGACATTTTTGTCAATAAAGTGAATGTCAAATAAAAATTTCGAGATTTGAATTCATTTCAAATCTGGAGAAATTGCCTTGAAATAGTACAAATCTTCCTCAGAACACACTTGCATTACGACAAGCATCGGTGTCCATCAATTCGAAAAATAATACAGAGGTATTTAAGTTCGTTAAATGGTTCAACGAATAGATTGTTCGACGTTACCTTCCCTTTTTGACATTGAAAACTCCTTTGGAAATTGTATCCTTCTGCATTAAGGGCAGTACCTCAGGTTTCTTTGTTGTGTAAGCTGTCAGTTCCTTGCTGCTTCTTTGGCCATTATGTTTTGTTCAATCAATTCAATCATTTTATGTTTTGTGTTTAATGGTCTAAACGTCAGGAAAAAATGTTTGCTTCTTCTCTATCTGTCCCAAATTTCCTCATCATTGTCGAAGTGCCAATCGTCTCATTTAAATCATTTACGCATCTATTTTATTTAGATATCTCATGTTACTCACTTCATCTCATTCACTGACACATCCTTCGCGTTGGTTTCCAGTTGGGCTACACGGTATTTTTGACAGCACTCAAGCTCAGGCTTAATGGGAAAAGGGTGAATCATGATCATGACATTTTCTTTTTCTGAGTGCCCATTACCAAATCTACATTTCACATTGGCTTTCCTGATCTGAGTCTCAATTTATCCTAACACAATGAATATCTTTGAACATATCTGTCCGAACCTCTTTCCTCTACACCTAAGAAAGACGATCTGATTTTTGTTTCTACTGCATTGCCATTTAATTTATTTCAAAGCATATCGATTCACGTGTATCAACTTAAATATCTATGTATTTGATATGTGGCATTCCGAAATTAAAACAGCCAGTGATGGAAGGTTAAAAAAAGAGAAATTGACCGATTTTCCACAAACGTAGACATGTTTAAACCGTTGACAAAGAGGGGGTAGCTTGGATGTATTACTGCAGCTCGTACAGCATCGATTTAGAGACTGATTAATAAATCGCCACACACCCTCGGTTAATAAGGCATGGAGTACAAGGGCAATTTGTGTTTATATTCAAAGTGTGGAAATCGCTAGTTCGGTCTCAACTGCAATATTGTGCTAAGTTACAGGTGCAATATTCTCAGACGACAGAATATAAGAGCTACGTAGATCACATAATATAAGAGCTACGAAAGAAAGAAGACCATTCAGCCCCTCAATCCTGCTCCACAATATATTACACACACAGCTGATCTCAACACAACATGAACAGCAGGTTCCTTCCGAGTCTTCACAACACTTGAGTCCATTGCTTATGTTATGAAGGTGTAAGGGGCACTGCACCTTTAAGAGAGTGAACGACTTACCAGGCACACACAGTGCTGGATAATTTAAAATGTCATCTTTGGTCCGGTAAGTAGCAGAACCTGTATTGCTCTGACACAAAAAAACAAATTGAAATTCGATCAATCCATTTGTATTATGTCCCAAAATACCGAAATCTAAACAAGTATCAATTTGGTATTTTGGCAATTTTCAAAACGAATTAAGCGATCCGATGCTTTGAAGTATAAATCGGGGGAAATGAACAGTGAGGGAGACTTACCAAGCCACCAACAAATGCAGACTGCCTGCATAATATCTCTCATGTTTATTTACCAACGAACTGTGAACAGAAATCATAAGAAGAAGAAAAGAAGACAGAGGAGATACCAAGAGAAGATTCGACAGCTGTCTGTTTTTGAAATTCAGATGTTTTTGTAAATCTTAATCGGGGTTTATCAGAACTTTACTATAAAAAGAAAGTAAAAGATATGTGGGAGAAACGATTTGCAAATGCTTGTGATGTTAATTATTCTCTGTTAGACTTTTTAAAAAGTTGTTAATTTTTAATTTGTGACAGTTCTTGGCCTCTCGAAATTTAACAGATTACACTACTGGTTAAATGATTTCTGTGTTGCTGGTGTAAATTAGCTGGGGAGGGGGTGTGGGCTGGATATTGGCTGGAGTTTTACATCGTCTCAAAATAATTCATTGGGTTTTGTCCAGGAGTTGAAGCAGTATAGCACAGATTTGGATAGATAAAGTGTACGAAAAATCCCAGCAGATTTAAACACTTGCGAGTTAGTGTCCTAGGCCTTGAAATAAAAGATAGGTGAGAACATTTGTTTAATTTTGGTAACCTGTGGTTGATTAAATTAGCAATGAGAAGCGTGGCTCTTCGAACTGATATAGAGGTTTTGGGATTTGAAGATGATTTTCAAATTTTCCAAGGAGGTTGAGAAGGACAGAAAAAGGCCAAAAGTTTTAGAATTAGCAAAGAAGCTTGGTTTGAGTTCAAACAAGGTCCACGTACAGTTGAACTGCCAAGGAAGTTAATCAAACACGTACATTTGTTAGAGAAACAGAGAGAGAGAGAGAGAGAGAGAGAGAGAGAGAGAGAACGATCTTAGCACAGCAACGAAAGAGAGAAGTTGCTGACTGCTGGTCATGGCTTAGTAGAAAGTGACGACTGCACATGCTTGACATCCCTGTCGAGTGTGTGGTAATGGAATGAGGTGCTTATGCCCGAAACGCCGATTCCCCTGCTCCTCGGAAGCTGCTTGATCCGCTGTGCTTTTCCAACACCACTATCTCGACTGCCATGGCTTAGTGATTAGTGAACACGATCTGGTAAAAAGTGTGAATATATTGATGATCTGAATTTCATGTTATGCCTACGAAATTGTAGGTAAAGATCAAAGATTCCAAGAGGAATAAAGCAAATAAAACAACCTTTCAGCACATGAAATCTTCAACAGTCAAAACCAACAACATATATTTTCTTATCCTATTTTACATCACCTGTTGCAAAAAATCGTGTATGTACTGACATTGCAACATATGTCTTTTTTTTTCTGAATGTTAGGAGGGGCTCAGCCTCTGACATACTTACATGTATTGAGTTCCGGATTCCCATCACCATCTGGATGAAAAGGTTTTTCGTGTCATTACCTCCAAACCTTCTGTCCTTTGTTAACTTTCAGACCCCATGGTTATTGAAACCTGCAATGAAGAGAAAAACTTATTTATGATCTACCTGTCAATGCCTCTCATAATTGTATGCGTTTCATATACGAGCTGAAAAATGTGTTTTTGGAAAAGCGCAGCAGGTCAGGCAGGCACCCAAGGAGTAGGAGAATCGATGTTTCGGGCAAAAGCCAATCTTCAGGAATGAGGAAGGAGTGCCAAGCAGGCTAAGATAAAAGGTATGGAGGCGGGACTTGGAGAAGGGCGTTGAGAATGCGATAGGTGGAAGGAGGTTAAGGTGAGGGAATTGGCCAGAGAGAGGGTCGGGGTTGAGAGGTCAGGAAAATGATTGCAGGTCAAGAAAGCGGTGCTGAGTCTGAGGGTTGGGACTGAGATAATCGGCCCCACCCCCTCTCTGGCCTATCACCTTAACCTTAACCTCCTTCCACCTATCGCATTACCAACGCCCCTCCCCCGAGTCCCTCCTCCCTAACTTTTATCTTAGCCTGCTTGGCACACCTTCCTCATTCCTGAAGAAGGGCATATGCCCGAAACGTCGATTCTCCTTCTCCTTGGATGCGGCGCTTTTCCAGCAACACATTTTTCAGCTCTGATCTCCAGTATCTGCAGTCCTCACTTTCTCCTACGTTTCATATACACACGCAATCAATCCCTTCTGCTACAATGCTAGTGATATCAATCAACGCAATCTCTCTTCATGACTGATTCTTTCGAGCCCAGATAACTTTCTGATAGATCTGCTCTGGATCTTCTCAAGTGCAATCATTTTTCCTTTATTGTGCACATTCTAGTGATGCACACCAACCAAACTGTCCAGCGGTAGGATGTCCATTTCGTTAAATAGTTGAGTTTTGTGACATGAAAATGTTTCTCCACAATGCCAGGTTCAGTTTTTGCATTTCGAATGACCATTTAATGAAAAAGAAACATTGTGTCCTAAATTAAATATCCATTATATTCAATTCGTGATTTACATTGCACGTGATGGATATTTAGGAAAATACCAAGGAGTGAGAAAGTTTCAAATCTTTGCGGTATTCCGATTGGAATGTTTGAATTCCTGTAACCTTGCCAAGCTGCGTGTTTCTATGCTGGGTGCAGACAATAAGAGACAAGTTGGTACCAGATACGAAGAAATTTAGTCACCATATAAAGTTGGAACAAATGTCACAAATTTTCGCGAAGCTAAGAATTTGAGAAGGAATTTTGTTGATATTTCAATCCATACGACTACGGGAGAAATTTCCATCATGTGTTTGAGTTCACATTCAGGGAGTCGTGAGATATATGGTGCTCTACAGGTCCAGGGAATAGGGATAGGGATAACCTTAACTCTAATCTCAACCCTGTCTTAATTTCAAGCCATCGATAGGAAATGGTGCTCAATTAATTTGAAAGGTTGTTTTTTAAGTCAGAAAATTAAATAGATCGGAGTTAATACTGATAGGAACAGAAGAATTGGGCCGTGGATTCAGACCCTTGAACCTGCTGGACCAAGAAATACGAACATAACTGAGCTCATCGTGACTTCAAATGCATTTTCCTGCCTGCTATTCACAACCATTTAGTCCATCACTAATACAATATCTGTCCATCTCCTCGTTCCGTTGATTCCATTTGCTCTCGAATATCTGTAGACTCTGGGGGCATTGGAATTCACACTTTCACAGCCCATTGGGAGAGGTAATTTCTCCACGAATCTGTTTCATAACTCCTCCAATTTATATCACTCCAATGACCTCCCGAACAAGACTCGTCCATTGAGGAAAGATCCTGTCTATGTCTACTCTGTCAAATCAATTTAGCATTTTTTAGACCTCAAGATGATGACAACATCAGCAAGCTTACTATTCCAATGAGACAAGGAACATGGGGATAGGTGGTTGACGAGGAATTTGGTGAAACACCTGTAGAAGCATTCATGACATCTGAGAATCATTTCATAAAATATAAATTGGTCTCATTAGGGATTACTCTCAAGATTAGGTTGGTGCTGGAAAAGCACAGATAATGGAATCGTTTGTGAGAAAACCTGTTTGATTTCATTTGCCATTGTCAGGGTGTATTTAAGGCAAGGTGTTACATTGAAGTAGTTAATTAGCAGCTGTTATATATACATACATAAACCACTCCCATTTTTTTAATTGGCTGGCGGTAAAGCCAATTCTTTTACATTTATTTTGTCTGTATTTTAAACGAAATGTGAAATTGAAGTGTGTTTTGCGAACTGTTGAACAGTTTGCCCGATGAAATTGCATATGAAATTATATGAAAAAATGTAAAAACCTCCGAAAGTTATATTTAACTGAAGAAATATGAGCGTCTGGAATATGTTCTTAATTTATTATGAGGAAGCTTGCACTGTTCCACTATCAATGGAACTGTTTACATTTGAATGGAAAATATCATTATTCTACCAAAAATGATTAAACCAATGAAATCGGCAAAAGCACAAACGTCACAATCTTGCAGAAGATGATAAGTTAAACGAACACTGATTTTTCTTTTCTAACTATTAATCATCCTACAGATCATGACTGATTTTCAAATCCAGGTATTCTGCACCGTCTTCCTTTCATTTCTGAGCACTTTAAAATGAATACACAGGGCCATTTCAAAACATTGACAAGTTCTTCTCTGAATTTTCTCTGGGACTCTGCGTAGATGCATGTGTTTGAACAGCAACTCAAATACCTCAGCATGGCTCCAGTTTCGACAGCGATATATGCTGGATTTCCAAGATCTCCTCGATAATAAGTAGGATTTGTCAGTCTGTTAATTACAAGGTTTAGCACAGTTGTCATCCACAGCAGAACGAAACTTCCTGAGATAGCAAAGAGTAAAACAATAGAGTTCATTCGATCCTTTATCTCGGGATCATATTGATTGTCAATTGTGTGAACTCGAAGTGCTCTGCGGGCTTTCGTGCTCACGAGTATATGTCTGATCGTCAATGAGTTGAACAAGGCAATTAAAATGAAAGGAAGCCAAACTAAACAGATGCTGAAAAACCAGATGTACACGACTCCTGCAATTGAGGAAAAAAATGTCACGCTTGACTGGCAGTTCCATTTCACGTGTTTAATAATATATTCATGTTCATACGCAAAGAAAACTGGGATATCCTTGATACACATGAGGATACAGCTCACTGTTACAACTGAAGCTGAAATTCGCACAGAACAATACTTTGTCTTAAACTTTGGACAGCAGATGACGACAAAGCGGTCAAACGTAAAGGCGACTGTGAACCAGACGGATGAATTGAGCATAACACAGTGCAGATAAAAAATAAATTTACAAATATGTGTCTGACGCAGAAATGAAAATGGAAAGTGATAAGTAAGTATACTGTAAACTATTACATTATTGATTATAACCAGTAAGTCTGCTGCTGCCATGGAAAGCATGTAGACAGAGATACATTTAGAGAGGCCACAGTTTCATCGCATAAGAACGACAATGGTTATCATGTTTGCTGTAAAAAAGGAAGGGAAGAGAAACGTTAACTCAATTTTTCGAAACCTCAAAACTCAAACCTAGGTATCAATTGTGAACCATGTGATTATCCAGATGTCAACACCAAAAGCAGGAAGTTACCAACTGCTTATCGTGAAATTATAATTAACATAAAAATCTCCTCACCCCAAATGACAGACGTTTGATGAGATTACATTACATTTGCCTTCTCGTAAGTGTAAGTAAATATCATTGAATAAGAGAAGATTGCATCAGAGAGAAAGGTCTATCGAAATAAAGAAGTCTCCGCTCAAATACATCCGTATCTATTGGAATAACATGATTTAGCGCTTTGTCCATTGACCTTTATGCCTTTGCAACACAAAACACACCAATATACTTCAAAAGCGTAAAGTTTATTTCACACACTAACACCTCGCAGATATTGGTTTCCGGAATCTCAACTGCATTGGAATTGTGGCAAAGACAGGACAGAACAGTGGTTGGTTACAAATGTGGAAAGATCAATGAGGAGAATGAGTTGGAAAGTTACTAGTGAATTTTGTGCATCTCAAAGATATGAATTATTTCACTCAATAATTCGGCCAAATAAAAGATATCTCGAGACTTTACTGTTGCATACTGAGGAGGTACACATATGTATAATTATTTCACACGTAGTGATATCTTTACCTGCTAAGAAAGTGAAATCTGCCTCTTCCTTAGGTTTATTCAATGTTCTGATTTCCGCGATACTCTTGGGTCTGTGAATTTCAGAGATTGATGCCCCTTTAAGATATGTAACTCTCTCCCAGACCTGTATGAAATCTGCCACCATTCTAAACCTATAAACTCTGGTTCTAGATTGCCCAACATGAAGAACCATCCACTCTACATTTACTTTTTTAGTCATGTTTCGCAGGTTTCAAACCTCAAACATATGGTGACAGCAACATAATTATGAGCCCAGTGAAACATGCACAAGGTGAACAGAGGATTTATGAGACAATAGGGGTAAAATCTGCCATTGCATCACTGAGATCCGATAAATATTCTAGATTTCCCAGAGTAGGTTTCGAAATCTGAGGCAATTCACACACATTCACAATATAAAGTTGAAACCAGGCTCACCAGGCAGACCGATGGTTGCAAGAATTGGATAATAAATCTCCTTAATCAGCAGAATCTTTGGCCGTTCCATTTTTCTGAGGAGTGATGTGTTTTGTTCGACGTGAGAGACTCAGACAAGCGCCCTCCAGAGTCAGATCAGATATCTTCTATTTAAGTATGCGTCATCTCTCAAAGGAATTAGCGAAATTTGTTTTGAATGATGATTTGCATGCATCCATCTCCCAACTGGATCACAAGCAGTTGATGTTGATCATTCATTTGGAGGAGCATTGAAATTGTTACTGAATCAATTTATTAAGAGTTCTTGATCAATTCAAACAATGGGCTGATGTCTGGCAGACGGAGTTTAGTATGTACAATGTGGGGTATTGCATTTTTGAAAACAGAGGAGTAAAGGTCAGATAAAATTAATGGTAATGTCCTGAGTAGAGTTCTCAAACAGGCGTGGAGATTCGATAATCGATACATCGTGAAATTGCTATAATGTGGAAACTGGCCACAGGACACAACAAGTCCACCCCGATCCTGCAAAACGTAAAGCACGCAGACGCAATCTCTGCCCTTGTACTCGATATTTTTCACTGCTTAACGCAGTTGCCCCACACATCCCTGTACCCTATGCGCAGGTTACATGGCCAATTCACCTTTCCTGCACGTATCTGCTTTGTGAGAGGAAAAATAGCACCCGGAGTAAACCCACCCAGAAACGGGGAAAACGTGTAAACTCCACACAGACAGTCGACAGATGTAGGATTGGACCAGAGGTCCCTGGTATTGCGAGGCAACAATGCTAACCACTGAGCCATCAGGTGTTCAATGCTGTGAACTTTCAATCACAGGTGGATAAAGTGGTTATTAAAATGTTTATCATGCCTGTCTTCATCGCTTATAGTTTCAATCATTGAACATAGGAGTTGGGAAGACCTCCCGACATTGCACAGAACATCAGTGAGGCCTCTGCTTTAGTACTGTAGGTAGTTTTGATTACATTGTTGTAGGAATGATATTATTAATTCGGAGAGGGTTGAGAAACGATTTACAAGAATGTTGGTATGATTGATGGTTTTGAAGGTTTAAAAACGGCTATTAAGCTAAACGAGTTGAGTTGGGACCCAACATAAATTTACAAAATCATATGATACATGGATAAGCGAAGACTGTTTCCCAAGATTATGGGGTATATTTTAAAGTGAGAGTAGAATGTTTCAACAGAAAGTAATGAGTGTCAACTCTTCGCACAAAAAAGTCCTTTTCCATGGAATGTACTGCCAAAAGAAATGCTGGATGCAGGCACAGCTGCAACTTTCAAATTACGTTTTGCTAAGTCCATGATCAGAAATAGTTTGAATGGACACTGGGGATAACGCAAACACATGGGTGGATTGGTGTTTGTGAACATGGTTGATGTGGACCAGTTGGATTTAAGCATTTGGTTCAATGATTTATAATACGTTGTCCATATTGTCAATAACGTGACTTATTTGTGATGCATGCATCTGTGAAGTGCATCGAAGAGGCCAGGAGAGGGCGCAAATACCTTCAAGGAAAATCACTTATTTGAGTAGTCATGCTGAAATCCCTTCAATTGTCCATCATTGGTTAGCTCAGTGAACTTTTGTTTCACTTGTGCGACGTGGGCTTCACTGGCTGTTCAACATTAATAGATCATCGCTATTTGCACTTAAGAAGGCGATGGTGAGCTGGCTTCTTGAATCCCTGCAATTTCGTTGCTGTGGGTTGACCAACAATGCTGGTCGTGAGGGAAATCCAGGAATTTAACACAATGACGTTGAAGGAATGGCGTTATATTTGTAAGTCAGGATGGTGAGTGGCTTGGGGATGGGACTTGCAGGCGTTGGTTTTTTTCATGCATAAGATCCCCTTACCCTTCTCGGTGTAAATGGTGCTGTCGAAGGGACTTTGAGAATTTCTGCTGTACATCTTGTGGACAGTACACACTACTGCTACGGAGCACCGATGGTAGAGGGATTGATTGTTTGTTGATAGGGTGACAATCAAGCGGGCTGCTTTGCCTTGGATGGTGTCAAGCTTCTTCTGTGTTGTTGGACTTGCACCCATCCAGGCAAGTGGGACTATTCCATCACACTCCTGAATTTTGCCTTGTAAATGGTGCATAGTCTATGGACTTTTAGGATGTCACTTACTCGCCATAGAATCCACAGACTCTGACCTGCTCTTGTAGACTTTGTGTTTATGTAATGGTTCCAGATGAGTTTCTGGTCAGTGGTAATCTCAAGGTTGTTGATAATCGGGGATTCAGTGACGATAATAACGTTGAATGTCAAGGGCGGTTGTTGGAGTGACACTTATTGGTAGTTTTCATTGTCTGGTGTTTGTGTGACACGATTCTTACTTGCCCCTTGTCGGCCCAAGCCTGGACGTTGTCCCGACCTTGTTACATTTGAGCACGGATTGCTTCAGCATCTGAGGAGTTGCAAATGACGCTGAACTGTGTGCAATCATTGGCGAACATCCACACTTCTAACCATATGAAGGCATTTAATGAGGCACTTGAAGATATTTGATCCCTGGACACAGCAATGAGGGACTTCTGCAGAGATATCCTGGGCCTAAGATGACTAACCTTCTGCAACCACGACCATCTTCCATTTTGCCAGTTATGGCTCTAAGCAGCACAGTATTTTCCCTCTGTACACATTGATTCCTGTTTTGCCATTACCCTTAATGGCATACTCGGTGAAAAGCAGCCTTGATGTCAAGCGCTGTCACTATCACCTCACCTGTGGAATTGAACAGTTTCGTCCATGTTTGAACCAAGGCTTTCACGAGGCCAGGAGCTGATTGAACCTCACTGAGCCGGCTGTTGCTGAGCAGGTGCTGCTTGAGAGCACTTTTGATGACCCCTTCCATCACTTTACTGAGAATGTAGAGTAGACTGATTGTGCAATAATTGTCCGGGTTGAATTTGTCCTGCTATTTGTGCACAGATCATACCTGGGCAATGTTCCAACTAATCAGGTAGATGCCAGTGTTGCAAGTGTACTGGAAGATCTTGGCTCGGGGAGAAAGTGATTCTGGATTTCATGTCTTCAGTTACTTTGCTTGAATTTATCAGATCCCATTCGGAGTATGCACTGCCTGCCGCCTTTCCTTGATATCAAGCGTACTGAATAGAATTGGCAGGATACTGTTGTCTGAGAAGCTGGGGACAGCTGCAAGAGCATGAGATGGATCATCCGCTCAGCACGTATGACTGAAGGTTGCTGTGAATGCATCAGCCTTATTTTTTGCACTGATGTGTCGGCCACCTATATCATTGAGGATGTGGATATTTGTGGAGACTTCTTCTTTGCTGAGTTTTTTAATTGTCCACCAACATTCACGACAGGAAGTGAAAAAACTGCAGAGCTTAGAAATGATCCATTGGTTGTTGGATCGCTTTGCTCAGTCGATCACTTGCTATTTATGCCGATGGATTTCTTCACCAAGTAAAGAACTCATTGTTATGTATGCCTGATGCTGTTCCTGGCAAGCCCTCCTGCTAATGACTGAGTGGGGAATATGCAATGTCATGAGGTTGTAGAATGCGCTGGAGTGCTTTTGCTGCTGCTTTGGGTGGCCCACAGCACTTCATGGATGCTCAGTCTTGAGCTGCTTGACCAGTTCGAAGTCTGCACCATTCAGTATGGTGATTTTCAAAGTGAAGGCGGGCCTCTGCTTCCACAAGGACAATACGGTGGTATCTTTTACCTATACTGTCATGGATAGATATTTCTGCAGCCGGCTTATTATTTAGTATGACGTCAGAGATAGATTTCCTTTTGTTGGTTCCTTCGCCAGATGCCCGAGGTATAGTCTCGCATTTGTATCCTTCAGACTGCAAACATCTCGATCATTAGTGCTCTTGCCCAACATTCACGACAGGAAGTGGAAAAACTGCAGAGCTTCGTGGTGGACATTGAAATCCCGCACCCAAAGTACATTTTCCCCCCTTGCCGTTCTCAGAAATTCCTCCAAGTATTACTCCACAGGCAGGAATGCTGATTCATTCAGGCTAAGGAGAATGGTGTGTTGTCACCAGAAAAACATTTCCTCACCTTTGTTTACACTGAAGGCACGAGATTTCAGGTGGTCCAGAGTAGATGTCAAGAATTCCCATTGCAACTCCCTCCCGAATCTATATCACTGTGCAGTCACTTCTGCTGAGACTGTCCTGGCAGTGGGATAGAACAAATCCAGGGATGATAACAGTGATGTCAGGGATGTTATCTGCAAACTCTGTTTCTATAAAAATGACTATGTCAGGCTGTTGCTTTACTAATATGTGAGATAGCTTCACCAATTTCGGTATTAGCACACAGAAGTTGGTAAGAAGAACTTTGCATGGTCGTTGGGTTGTTTGTGTTTTTGCCATTTTCGTTTCCGGTTCCAAAGTCGATGCCACATTGTCCATCGACTTTCGTTTCTTTGTTATGACTTTCTAGCGATTAGTACAACTCCATGGCTTGTCAGGATGTTTCAGAGAGCAGTTGAGAGTCAACCATATTTCTGTGACTCTTGACCAATGTGTGCACCAGACCAAGTAAGGTTGCCAGATTTCCTTTTCGGAAGGACATTAGTGAGCAAGATTGGATTTTTTCCCTACAATTGACAATGGTTCCATTATCATCAGCCGACTGTTAATTCCATATTTATTTTGGTTGCATTCAAACTCCACCATCTGCGATGTCAGTAATCTTAGCCATTCCCAGGGCATTATTCTGGGTTGGACAGCAATAAATGCCATGAGGCCATTGCCTTCCACTAACTGAAAAGCTGTTTAGCAATATGACGTGACGCTCGAAATTCGTGCTCAGGCTGGAATTTTGTTCGAAGTTCCCTCTCCTTAATACTTGTCTCTTACTCGAGATGTGGTCACACTGCAGTTACACCACTTGGAGATATCGCTCTGCCTCTTTCTTCGTAGTGTGGCATTATTCTTCTGACCCTCTGGGATGATAATTGTTCTTGTTCAGCTTTTGTCGAGGACCTTATCCAAACATTTCCTTCCTCACTTTCCACTGATAAAATTAATGTGCACCTTGTCACATTAAACATTGTTGCATGGGAAGGGTGAAAGGAGAACACATGAGCAATAAAACCGCGAGTCCCAGATCCATTTCCGGAGCCATTATGTCACATTGACACTTGAGATCACCACTGGTCTCATTATAGCACAGTTCAACTTCATTACTTTCGGAACGCCCACATCCACCCACACAACATACCATGGAATCACTTGTGCATTCAAAATTCATTGATGACGACGTTGAGTATATTTGGTTTCCTAGACATCATTAGATTTATGCAGCTCTCTCAACTCTCCAATAGAAAAGAAACACTCATCATTTCTGTCTTCCAACGGAGATGGCTTTGCAAAATTGAATCGAGCTGTAAGGATTCCAAGTGGATTTCTATATTCATATTAAAACGAAAAGAGCAAAATTCCTCACCATATCTGTGCACACCACGAAGGCAGAGAACAGCAGCGGTATCCCAGAAAGCTCTTGAAAATCTTGAAACATGTGGTCGGTACGAGACAGAAGAGCGAAAGGTTAAACTGAAGCGAATGGGGCAAAGAATGAAGCTTATTATACCAGAAGGAACGATGGTAGGGGATAATTAGTTATCTGTTGGATTGAGCGAATTTAGGCATTTTGTTGAAAGTGAGCACCGCAGATACTGGACATTAGAGTCAAGAGTGTCGTGCTGTGAATGCACAGCAGGTCAGACAGCATCTGAGGAGCAAGAGAATCAGCCCAAAACGCGAACTCTGTTGCTCCTCGGATGATGCCTGCCCCCCTGTGCTTTTCCAGCACTATTCTCTCGACAATTAAGTTAGATGTACACTTTGGACTGGAAACCACTGCTTATTGTGTAATTTTGTGCTGTCTTGATGGCGATTTGAACGATAGCACATGTAGCCATAAGCAAAGGTGCACAAGAATGATGGAGCTCTTGATCTCATGAGAGTCTGCAATAGGCAGATTCAATGTTTGTAGAACTGATTGCAAACCGGTCTTCACCGCTGCAGAAGTAACCACAATGCTTTTGTTTTGTACTGTTGGATTTGAAGGAGACAGGAGGTGAATAAATCACTTCATGGTGCGAACCATACTGCTTTAAGAAGCTGTTTAAACCCACTTTCTTAACAACAAAAAAGCTGATAATTGAATGTTCTTCCTAAAGGGAAAGCTTTTTTCAGTTACTTTCCTAAATTCAACGGGAATGCAAAACAAGAGTTCAAGGCATCTAAGAATCCATCTTAAATATTGTCGAGGACCAATTTTGTCTCTTAAAATTAGGAAGGAAACGACAAATGATGAAGTGAAAATTGAAAATCAAAGTGTTTCATCCGTATTAAACTCGAGTATGTAGTTTAGAATATTTAAATGTGCAATGGAAAAGAATGGCTTCAATTGGACTTTGTAAGAAAGCATCTAAAAAGAAAACTGAAAAAAAGTGCATGTGCATGACATTGTAATGTTATCTACAAATAGGAGACTGGAAGAAACCATGACAGTGAGTGCAAAAGAAGTCAATAAATGATTTTGTCCAAATTGAGTGTAATGCGTTTTCACAAAAAAAAAAATCAGAAATACATTACAAAAGAGACTCTTTGGGGCATTAATGCTTTAGCAGTAAACATACACTGGTATCTATACTCGTGCAAAGCTGCAATAGACCATTAGCCTTGCATTTTATTGCACTTCTAATACTTATCTAAGTGCCTTGCAAAGGTTGTGAGGTTTCTCACCTCAA
This sequence comes from Chiloscyllium punctatum, assembly GCF_047496795.1. Lineage (NCBI taxonomy): Eukaryota > Metazoa > Chordata > Chondrichthyes > Orectolobiformes > Hemiscylliidae > Chiloscyllium > Chiloscyllium punctatum. The sequence goes on along the minus strand of NC_092785.1, from coordinate 17,236,461 downwards.
CTGCCCTTCGGGGAAGTGCATTATGGAACCCTACTTGCCTCTGAGTAAGAAGGGTTTTCCGTCCATCCACATGACAACTCCTACCTTACAATTACCCATGCTCTTCATAAACGCTACCACTCAAGCATGGGACTTCCTGGTCACCGGAAGAAATATGAGTGATCCATAGAAAGATTAATGTTCACTCTATAGATTTCAAAGTGATCAAAAGTTCCTGTCTTTCAGATAGATGGAGAGTATATTCTGATCTCATTGTGTAGATTCCAAATGGAGATTCTAATTGTTTAGACAGGTGCCGTTGGGATATTCAAAAAATGATGATTCACAAGAGTTGATTTATTAGTGGGAATGACGAAGCAGGAGGCGACGTCAGGATTTTTCTACGCTTATGGCAAGCCCAGTAGACACAAAATACGTCGTACAATTGCAACAATGTTTTTTTGGTTGTTCTCAATCATATTCGGTGAGCTGAGAAATGGTCAAAAAATTCTAAAACAAGACGTCACTCACACGAAATCAAATGTAAGAGCGCTTGCAAATACATATGAGATTGAGGGTAATTCCAAAGAATTTTTCTTCATCAATTGAAAGAAGAAGCAGATCCAGAGAGCTCAAACGAAAGCTGACGTTGAAAGAATTCATTCGTGCTTATAATTTGTGAGCATCTTTGGTTGCGCTACAATTAATTATAGACCAGGCCAGACCTCCTCAAAATATGTCAAGGAAGTAGCACAGACCCGAGCTTTGCTGTTGTTTTAAGCCTGCATGTGGTGGATATTCCATGAGTGAGAAGGATGGCCCATACACTTAGTTTTAAATAAAACAGAATTATTTTTCCAGACTACCCGACACAAAGCAGAACAAAATATAGAATATAGAATGCGTTCCACGTAACTGTTCCTTGGACCAGCAGCTGCAAAACAAAGCTGCTTGCTGAATGAAATTACACCAGAGAAAAGTTGGGAGAACTGGTCACTCTCATTTCATTGTACAAGTGTTTATTTTAATACTTTAAAACCTTTTAACCATGACGGTATCTTTTAAGTGTAATCAAACCCGCCATTAAAACAAAATTCATACAAGCCATACATTTCGTAATCGCTACGTTTACGACGTCTTTGAGTAAAAGGCGAAGGGCAGAATAAAATTGTTTAAAGAAGTGGATTCATCAGACTTATTTCTTAAAAAAAATCAATGCCAAAAATGGCATATCTTTAAAACAACTTAATCTTAATTGTTTACATGCAATAAAACACACCTACATTCTGTTGCTCATTATCACATAAGCATATATCAAGAGATTCTGCTCCAGACTGTTTTACTCAGATTCCAGTTCAGCTTTCGACAACGCGTTGGCAATCACATTTTCTTGTCCTGCCAAAGGCATTGCTGTTAAATTGAATGATTGCAACAGTAAGCTCCATCCAAACATTCAGACATTTCTGTCCTTAAATTTCTTCACAATCAGTACATGTGATCGTCCCAGACACATTACTGGTAACATAAATATAGACGTGTTGCAAAGCCAACACCAAGGCTAAAATCTAACCAATCGTCTCTTTTTCTTCTTTGATTATTTTTCAATTTTCTTGAGAATTACCGAATACGTATTTGTTGACTTCTTCCTGCAAGAATAGAGCACCGATAGACATATCACTCATAATAATGGCCACTTTGATTGGCTTTGCATAATTAGGTCTGGTTCACAATGGGGCAACGCTTAACCCGGCCTTCGGGCTTCCACACGCATTATTCTACTGCGGTGTTGACTGAAACTTAATGCCTTTCTTTCACGATTTCGTGACTGGAACAGCCAAACCTCTAAAATTTGGAACGAATTTCGATAAAATCCATTCAATGCCACGAATTGTGGTATTACTCTTTTTTTTGAGAGTATCGGAAACTCCCCAATTACCTTTGTTTGTGATTTCACGGCCATTTACCCATGCGCAAAAACATTGCCCAAGAAGGTAACTTGAACTTTGATAAATTCTCCTTCAGACAGATTTATCAGCAAGCCTGCCTCCCAAAGCCGGTGGAACAATTCTGATAAATGATTCAAATGTTGCTTTCATTTGTGAATCAACCTCACCAGGTCTTCAACATAAATTACAAAATGACTAATCCGAAAATGAATTTACTAATTAGTCTGTGAAATGTGGTGCATTTTTCATACCAAACACCACAAACATAAACGGATACAGTCCATTCTGTATAACAAGAGCCGAAATTGTCTTTGCTGTTTGGGGCTAAGTTATGACCAATACACTCTGAGCAAGTCGAAACTAAGAATACAAGTTGCTTTTACCACTTTTTAAACAAAATCGTCCAAACGCAGAATAGGATATCCATCAGTGTTTGTAAGGGCATTGACTTTACAGTAGTCGATAGATAACAAATGGGGAATATCTGGTTTTGGCCCCATTACAATGAGTGCGCTCCAGTAACTGTAAGTCACTTTCATTATGTTGTCTTGGAGCATCCGTTCAATTACGTTTTGAAACTGTGCCAACATTTATAAAGATGTTGCTTTATCAGAATAGCATCTCCTCTACCCTCATCATGTATAATTAGGTTAGTACCACCGACCCTATTTCCGCACATTGCACCATTGAGTAATAAAAGATATTTCAGGTCATATCGATTTTCCTTTGGAAGGTAACTCAATAGTTTATCCCAATTTTCGACAACTTCTCCATTCTCAAATTTATTTTGAGGAAATTCCTATTCAGGGTTCTATGAAGTTTGTTCTTTACTCATTGTGGCAAACATGACAAAGTTGCTGTTAGATTTCGTTCGTTTTCACACTACCTTTTGATCATTCTTGTATGGCATATGGTTTCTTTCAGTCTGGAGTCCTCATTAAATAGTTCACAGCACTGAATTCCCTTCCGACTTGATGACCTTCAAGAAACCTTCCTTTTTAAAGATCATGTTTCACTAGAAATAGTAACAATGCCATACTTCCAAGATTAAAATTGCCAGTTTTTCATTTCATGTCTGCTTCCTGTTTCATTGCATGCTCTGACGCTTCTAAATGCTGTCTTGTCAGCTGCCCTGCTGTACGGAATTGATCACGGTAGCTTGACACTAAGGCCAAATATGTGGTGTCTGAATTATAACTTACCAATTTCTTATTAATAAATTCTAATGGTCCTCTTACTTCAGGCCCAAAAACGATTTCAAACAGACTGCATTTTGTCGATTCATCTGTATCATCTCTGTGATCACAACGTACAGAAGTAATTTGCATTCTAATCCTGTGGATAGTTTTGACTACAATCCTTAAATTGGTCTGTATTGACCGATGCCACCTTTCTAGCGCATCCTGTGACTTTGGATGGTAAGCAGCATATTGAATGTTTTTATTTCTAAGCCTTCAATCATGTTTGATCATTGATTTGTTTGTATCTGTGAGGGTAGTGCGTACCTACTGAAAAAAATAACTAGCCCCTTAATAATCTTTTTATCTGCGACATTCCATGAGGAAACGCCCTCTAGTGGACGCATTCATTATTGTTATAAAATACTGATTAGCAATTTTTTCTTTCAGAAGGGGTGCTACACAAGCAATGACGACCCTTGTTAAACGTTGCCAAAATGCAGAAATATGCATGAAAGGTACGGGTTTTATAACTGCCAGTAGTTTTCCAATTACTTAACATGTATGCCATATTTGGAAAAATTCTACTCCATCTTTGTGCAGTCCAAGCCATTTTTAAAAACATTCAACCTGTGATTTTCTCAGTACTAAATGAGACCCGAGGTGAGGACATTGCCCTACCTGAAAGACGTTGTTTCCCTGATTCACTAGCAATAAACTCTTCATGAATTTGTTCCAATTTCTCAGAGTACTTCTTCAGTCAATACTTCTTCAGAAGTATACATCTCCTCATCTTTCAGCACCATAGATTGAAACGATCCTGTGACTCTTCATATCGTAACCTACTTACTTGCTGTTCCTGGTCTACGTGAGGAAATTTTACCTTCGCACCTATATGGTTTAAGAAGCAATAGGACATACTCCTCAACCACCGATCAATCTGCTTGTGCAATTTTTGCAGCTTTCTAATCTTGACTATTCTTTGCATTACTACTCCAAAACGTTTCCAGCTTATTCAATTTTCTTACATCTGGCTTCACGGTGCGTCTCCTCAATACTAACATTGTGATTTCACTTGGCCGAATTTATTGCCGTGAAAACACCAGAACTTATTTTCTTTTTCTCTTTCCCCTTTAATGGGTTCCTTTTAACCTTGTGGTAAATTATCCTGATGACCTTTACCGAGAGCTAACTTTCCCTTTCAGAATGCGAATTTCTCTTTTCCAGAATTTCTCTGCTTCACGAATTGAAAACGCTTTTGGAAGTTAAACTTTGATGTATGGAACAACACATCATAATCAGCCATTCCAACTTCTCATCTTACCGGTTGAATCAAGGTACCTGCACCGGAAGTGATTTTTTTGAACTTCTTCAAACGAATGGTCTGTGTGGAGCGTCATAATTTTGTTCTATAGTAAATGCCCTTACCCACTTCTCGAAATTACTTTGTTTAATTCTTTCAATTTCCAGGTGTGATTAGGATCCCTCCTCAGATTGCTGAAACGTTGTTTGTATAATTCTGACACCGGCTCACACGGCTTTCTTCATTTCCTCATACTCCGCACAGATCTCATCTGATAGTGATGCAGATACTTTCTCTGATTTTGATGAAATTACGTCACTAACTTGATCAAGAGGTTTTGTTGGTATCAACAAAACCTACGTGGTCACTGGATACCACATCTTATTAGCCACCTTACAAAATTAGATTAAAACGTCTTCCACATCACTCCAGTCAAATTTAGGCCATGTTTGAATATATTTAAACAGTATTTCACCAGGCCATTAGCTACCATGGATTTAGTTTAAGTCACTCCCTTCCTCACTGGGCTTATCTTCAGCTCACTCCGAAGCTGACTGCCCTGTCTACGTGTCAATTTATTAAAGTTCAAACGCCCTCCCTTCCTTTCCTCACTATCCTTTTCTTTCCCTTATCTCTCTCTTCCTCTTTATGCTATCAATTGTATCTCTAAACGTTTCGTTTGTGTTGACCAGTCCTTTTTATTTATCTCTATCTGAGCTGCATCATTTCTAATTCACTTTCAAGTATCCACAAGGTTTCTGATGGCATTTCCTTCAAACTTAAGCACTGACCTATTATTGTAGTTATGCTTCTTTTTATGGTAGGAGACTACCAGATCCCCAGCTTGTCTGCTCATTCCAGCAGCTGGCCCTCAATCACCTTTTGCTTAATTTCCAAAGTCACATTTTCCATACGCAGAAAACTGCCAGTGACTGAAAGAGCCGATGCTATCCCAAGCATTGTTTAAACTAACTGAACTCAACACACAGAGCAAAAGACACGAACAGATGCCACTCGCAGCCTTTGAGTCCAAAAATCATTATCCCAGTTTGGAACGATTGGACAATTGCCGCAAAGCGCCTCCAATCTGTTATGTACCAGGCCACAGCCCCTCAAAACATTTCAAGCAATTAGCCCGACGTTAACTTTCAGAACTGCTTTAAGCAGGTACGATGCATATTCCAGGAGTGATGCAGCAGGCCCAACAACTTAACATTAAACAAAGCTGAAATTATTTTAAAGACTTCCAAACGAAATACAAACGGAGAAGAGAACACAGATTTACTTAATCTATTCGAAAGCTCAAAATGATATTCAATTTTAATGATGCTGTTGCAAATTCATTCAACAATCTGCATAACCACCGTTGCAACAAAAATGTAAATTTAAAGACAAATTATTACAGGAGAGTGAGAAATGCCAGAGATGCTTTGCATGGAACAGGATCTTCCACCTGGCTGTTTCTTGGACAAGCAAATTTAAAATATACAAGCTGTTAAACAACAACATTCCAGAGGAAAAGGTAATCTGGCAAAACTGGTCACTCTTCTTTTCTTTTACAAGTATTTTTTTTAAGTTGAAAGCCTTTTCCTAAGGAAGTATCTGTTAACAACAATCAAACTGGCCCATAAATGCATTCAAGCTTGACCTTTCAGAAATTCTACTTTTATGGACTGTTAAAAAAAATCCAAGGACATCATAACCTTGTTAAACTTATGTCAGCATCGTCACTATTGCCTCTCCCGTTCCTAAATCGCAGAGGCAGAGAATGGTCAATCACATTGCTGTTTCTGAAATTACACGGAGTCCAATCCAGGGAAACTTTTTCCCTCCCGAAATGGCGTCAGGCAATTAGATTAGTTTATGGTAATGACTAGTGGTGACATTTGTTTGAGTTACAGTCCAGGAACTGTGAGGAACTGATGTATAACGCAGTGATGAAGCTGTGGAATAAAAGATTATCGGGAAAAAAGGAAGCTAATTTCAACTGGAATCTCTTGTGATTCATGCAATTTTCTGCAGAGTTATTAATGAACCTTAAGTTGTTTAGAAAGGACAGTTGGAGACAAAGCGCTTACAGTGCATTGAGAGACAGGATTTCAGACAAAAGAAGATTGGATGAGGTGATTCAGGAACACGGTTCTCCAATCCTGTTGAGATTGTGTTGTAATTTTTGATGGCATTGTGAGATATTCAGAGTCCAAAATAATGTGGAAATGTCATAGTTGCGTGGGCAAGGTCAAATCCATAGACACCAACCTTCAGTCCCACATATCTTCTTAAAATCACAAGCTTTTGGAATTCTGCTCCTTCATCATGTGAAGTAGACGGGGCGCATAAACCAGTTTATCTCGATGGAGCGTGAATTATTCCTAAAGGTTACGAATGTTGCCGACTCGTGATGTGGAAATGGAGATACGGATCTGGGTAATATCTGTTTAATATCGCAACGGAGTTATGACCTTTTCTGGTGGTGGGGGAGATGGTGGTAGTCGACAGATTCATAAGGTTTGGTTCATATCCACCTATGGTAAGGCGAAATGACGTTAGAGATAGACAGGAAAAGGTTTAATGATAGCGTTCTCAGCCGTTAATTCCGTTCATTCTCTGTTCTTCCTTCACTGCTCTTTAACTATCAATTAAGATGAAGAATGGTTCAAGCCTTGATGGGATTTGAACATAGTTATATTGCAACATTTCGTGGGTATTTGAAAGAATAATACATCCATAATAACTCTGGAACATCACTTCCATCTTGGAACTTGAGAAAGTGATTCTACCTGACTCTACTCTCTGCATGGTTTATGCATGAACATGGACAAAGTAAATGAAAACTGATGTGTCACAATATTTCGATTTCATCACAATAATCAGCGAAATGATATCTTCAATGTTTCCATCATTTCTATTTTTTGCACTCTCTGTGCTCCATGTCAGCTCTTTATCTGTCAACAAAGATAAAATCACGTTGGGATTTGATGTCAGGTCCTGCAGAACATTACTTGGATGTTTAGATTAATAATACCACAACGGTAATGCTGGGACGTCACCTCCCTCTTCGAACTTCAGGAAATATTGCTGACAGACAGTGTTGTCTGCATTGTACATGTATTTCTGTGGAGAATGCAAACTGTTGGACAAATTCAGATTTCTGGCCGAGTCAATAGTTATATTTCCACAGTTTTCAACAAGAAGAGTCGATCACATTGGAACATTGGTGAATTGTCTGAATTGAATTGTTCATATATTTCTTGGCATTGGATTCGTGGGGCTGTTCAGTCAAACAATAAGAAACACAAACAACTTCCTTTATCTTTAAAACTTCCTTCTGCAGTTATTTATAAAACGGAACCACGGCTTTTTGTTCCCCTTACCTCGGGAGCCAGGTCACTTAGCAACTTTTGAAATCATCTGTAGCTCAGGTAGCGGTTTTGAATGTAGGTTTCCAGAAAGGAACCTTGCAGCTCAGCGAGCCCACCTACACCCAAAGTATGATCACTGTTACTTCTCTGAATTTGGCAATTGCGTTTTCTCTGAAAGCTGATGCACAAACATTTGTAGAGTCATTCAGCACAGAAGTCGGCCTTTGATCCAAATATGCATTAGCGACCATATTTATAAGTTAAACTAGTCCATATCGAATCATAGAATGTTTACAATGTGGAAGGAGGCCATTTGGCTCAACAAGACAACACATACACCCATTCCTCTACAGTATTGGTCTAATTTTCCTAAACTCATGCTCCGAGCCTACAGCATACTGAACAGTTTGATCAATTCTAGTAAGACCAATTCATCTAATATGCACATCTTTGGACGGTGGGAGGAAAACAGAGCACCCAGAAGAAAACCACATATACACAGGGCGGATGCGCAAATTTGACGCAGCCCGTCGCCCGAAACTGGAATCGAACCTGGATTCCTGGCACTAGCCAGCACTTGACCTGCATCCCTTGAAACGCTTCTTCTTACTCAAATATATTTTAGAATACTATATGGCACCTACAACCAGCAGTTGTTTTGGTAGATCATCCATATATGAAACATGCACAAACCACTCTCCCTGTCAGTGGACGCGCGAAAAGAGTTCATGTGCACTGCTGCCCTCGGCTGTTTGAGGATTGCATCTTCTCCTGAATATATCCCTCTCACTTGATACGTCTGTGACGGTCGAGGCTTTAGCTAACTGGATCATTGACCATGGAAGTGCATGCCTTACACTCGATGTCACTCAGTGTTACTTTGCTGCAAATTGTATTGACTGGTAAAGCTGATGATAATGAAATGTTGTACATCTTGCATAATCTTTGACATATCTCCATACCAGTGTTTTTAAGTGAATTGGAGAACAATATATTATTAGTTTTCTGTTTTGTTCTGTAACACAGATGTTTAGATAGGAAATATACATCAGAAGATTCGTATGGAATTTTAAACCTGGAATGGTATTTCTCTTTCATCTGTACTGACTATCAGATATCATAACTTTGCATTACACATATGGACTGTCTCATGTGCTTGTCTCTCGTTTTTTATCTGCTTAGAGATCCCTAAACCATATAATATTTCATGAGATCCAATCAAGTCCATTCAGAGAGCTTTGTTTTATTGGAGTGGAATCTTTCATCTTTCAGTCTCTATGATTTGATTGCGATCAAACAATGAAATAAATGTTTCTTTTTATTTGATATAAGTATGTCATATGATATATTTCATGAAACATAGGATGCAACTGAACATTTGTCGTTATTATTTTTAAAAGTGCTTACATTTTAACCGTTTATTCATTTACGGGATGAGTGCATTACTGGTCAAGGAAACAATTATTAGTCATTCCACATTGACCAGGTGGCATTTAAGTTTCATCTACGTTGTTGTGTGTGTGGATTCACACGAAGTACTGATCAGCCAAGTGGGTTTGTTTCATTTCCAAAAGGGTGTTCCTGAACGATGTCTTTTGTTTTTTCTTACAATCCACGACTGTGTTCTGACTTACACATATGATTTCTCACATTAACTTAATACACCTTCCACAGTAACCAAAGCTGGACTCGAACAGAGAGCCCCGGAACATTCGAAGAATTGATATTATTGCAATAATGCCACTTGACGCTAACACTCACGGGTGGCACGGTGGCACAGTAATTAGCATTACTCTCTCACAGTGCCAGAGACCAGGGTTCAATTCCCGCTTCAGGCAACTGTCTGTGTGGAGTTGTCACATTCTCCCCGTGTCTGCGAGGTTTTCCTCTGGGTCCAACAGTCCAAAAACATGCAAGTTATGTGAATTGGCCATGCCAAATTGCCCGGAATGTTACGTGAAGGAGTAAATGTCGGGCAATGGGTCTGGGTGGATTGCTGTTCGGATGGTCGGTGTGGACGTATTCGGCTGAAAGGTCTGTTTACACACTGTAAGTAACTCATCATCTAATCTAATCCCCTTGTAGTAACAAAACAATGAAGAAAGCAAATTGCTGCAGACTTAGTTCTCCAAACATTAACTTTCTGAAGCGGCGGAAAACAATGTGACAGATTGTTTTATTCACTTTTCCTTTCGACTAAACATCATTCGAAGATATGACCAAGGAGACGTCAATAATTTCTTCACCACTTTCCTTAATTTACTTTGTATGGCTGCATAAAAGCACCCATTTCTACATGAGTTCAAATACATGCACATGCAGCTAGCTTCAGTGTCAATGTAGCCCGGGGCTGCTTAATTAATTCGAAGATCTGAGATGTGTGTTATTTGTGGAATATAAAAGGCTTACAGCTGTGTCAGCCGCAGAACAATAACTCTGCTTGATATAGTAAAGATTAGAATTATGCATGTCGTTCGAAGGTCCATTTCTTTGTTTCTTTGACGATATAATATTCCATTCTTGAATGGCCCTGAAAATGCTTTTGGAGAATACAGTACGTCTAACGGTCAAGCAATGGTGAAAGAATATTTTTAAATAAATGGACACCAAGGAACAAAAATACTGCACTGTGTAAACAAGAAAATGCTACACCTCGTGGCGAAGTGAAAACGTTCCACTTGTTGTAACAACCAGCTGAAAATGATCAGTGACTATTTCAGGTTCATATGCAAACTGAAAAGATATGCTCTGCAGGCAAACAAGGGCAGTGTTTCTCATTAAAATTGCATCCACTGTTTTCACTCTGCAATAATATGCATTTAGCCTCTCACAACATTTGGCTACCTATCGATCAAAAGTGAATATTTGCAGTGAACAGCACTGTCCTTAGCGGCTGACTGAGTTCATACTTTTAAATAACATACAAAATCAGTGCAGGAGAAGAAGGAATATGTAAAATGATGACAAGAAACGTGATGCACATTTACATTAAAGATCATGATCATCTGATGTATTATTGTAATGGCCACCATGTAGCTCGAAGGACAATCAAAACGGCTGTTGTTTCCCCTGGCGAGAATACATATTGTCATCAAATTCGCTGCAAGTGAAATTCGTAATCATTTTAAAATTGATCTCTTAAATATTACAAAAAATACGCAAAGTTTTATGATGCAATATTCAAAAGCTTTGCCACGGACACTCGTTTGCAGTGGTATTTTTAATTGGACAAATGATAAAGTGTTAGAAATTGCATTATGGAACAACAAAGCACTAAATACTCAGAACAGAGGCACTGAAATGTGGCTCATTTCGAGAATCGACTATCTAAGTGCTTTCAAAGATTCCATGGAAAAATGTGGTCAAAGCACTTAACGTCTGAGTAGATTATGAAATGGAGATTGGCAGCCAAATCATGCAGCCACAGCACAATCGAACTAAAATATCCAATGGACATTGCACTTTACTCTAATGCTACTAAACTGGACTCTTCAAAACACCTTGTCAGATTCAATGAACGAATGATATTAGATCACGTTTTCAAATCTCAAGAAAACAATAGACCAATCTTAACAAAACAATAATCTTTCGATGGCTGCGTTAAAGAGCTCATTAAAATAACTAATTCCTATGATTTAACTCAACCCACGAACTCTTACACTATCTCACAGGCGAAGGTAGACAGACAATTAAATGCAGTGAAATGATAACTGCAGGCAAGGAAAATAGATTAGATTAGACGACCTCCAGTGTGGAAACAGGCCCCTTGGCCTCAACGACCTTCAAAAAGTCACCCACCCAGTCCCTTTTCCCTATTGCACCTAACACTATGGGCAATTTAGTGCGGCCAATTCATCTGACCAGCACATTTTTGGACTGTGGGAAGAAACCGGAGCACTCGGAGGAAACCCATGCAGACACGGGGACAATATGCACACTCTACGTGGACAGTCGCTTGAGGCTGGAATTGAACATGAAACCTTGGTGCTGTTTGGCAGCAGTGCTAAACCCCTGAGCCACCGCACCTTAAATTTTCCTTAAGCAGTTTCTATTGTCCACACGCATGACAGGCACATGTTTGTATCGATCTTTGTTTCTGATGACACTGATCTATGCAGGCAGCCTCCAAGAAAATGAAATCGATTCTAAATAAATGAGTATTGCATTATCTGAACTTAAAATATCCTGATGATTAGAGGGCAAGTCGGTAGTGGTGGAAGCCCAAACATTTCCTATGTTTAAAAGACATCTGGATGGGTACATGAACATCAAGAATTTAATGGGATATGGACCAAGCGCTGGCAATTGGGACTAGCTTAATTTTGGAGGTGAATTCAGCATGAACGAGTGATATCGGAGGATCTCTATCCAGTGTGTGATTCTACATGATTCTGCGACTCCAAAACGCTTTCTTGAAGTGTTCCACCTCAAACAGAGCTCAATAACCAGATCAACCTCCAACCTCCCCCTGCCAGACTGACAGTCTTTTCAAGAGACACCAGTTTTCATTCAACATCTGCAATCAGCTTGTGCATAAGTTTCATCTGCAGTCGAGACATCGATAAAGCACTTTCCATCAAGAAGCAAAATGCACCAAACTTCAAGACCTGGTCACCACAAACAACAGAAACTTAATGATTCTCATCATCTTTTAAATAAACGTATTGCTACTCGAGTATAAAAGTTCATTTTTCTGTCCCCAGCTTGCAGTTCATAGCTCCAAATCAAAATTACGAAAATAATAAAATGAGATAATGGAGCATCAACAAGTATTTTACAAAGGACCTAACAGTTCAAGGATCAGAAATGCATTCAGTCCGACATTATTTTGATTGGGAGATGACGCATGATTTCCATTCAACTTCAGGATTCATGCATAAGAATCAGACAGTTTTCAATTGTACCTTGTAAGGATGATGATCGCCTCAATCGTAAACATCTTCTATTGTATTTATTTAGAATCGATTTTATAAACCAGAGAGCTGGTTTATAAACTATGACATATCTATGTACCGTCATTGCACGTTTGCGGAACAGCTCATTTTCTGGTAAATCTTGATCGAAAGAATAGAAACAGCTGAATTTTACTTTGGCTGATTCACTTTACTGCATTCCGGTCTCAACACTGATTTCAGCAAATTCAGAGTATCTCCACTGCCCATAAATTACTTTTGTAGACCTCAAATTCTCATTTCGAACGATGATTCTGTGCTATTTGTGGAGTGCTGTTGGGTTGGTGGCGATGCTTGGCTGGTTTCCATAGCAGAGGAGTGTCAGAGTGAGCTGATTATCTGACTGCAGACTTAAGTTTAGTGGTGACCCCCGAATGCAGGGTTGGCACGGGGAATCTAATCACGGAGTGTAGGACTGTCATGGCGAGGTGCATTCCGGAGTGGAAACGGGGGCAAATGTTCGCTGGTAAAGGGATGGCTCGAAAATCTGAATCCTCCAGAAATGAGAGAACGAGAATCAAGAGAAAGTATATTCCTGTCAGGGTGAAAGGAAAGGCTGGTAGGTGGATGACTGAAGAAATTGAGGGTTTGGTTTTGAAAAAGAAAGAAGCATATATCATGAAGAGACAAGATAGATCGAGTGATTCCTTAGGAAAGTATAAAGGAAGTTCGGGTATGAGGTTCCAGAGGGAACTCAGGAGGGCAAAGAGGGGACATAAGATAGCTTTGGCAAGTAGCATTAAGGAGAATCCAAAGGGTTTTTACAAATACATTGAGGACAAAAAGATCACGAGGTAGAGAATAGGTCTACTCAAAGATGAGCAAGGCGGCCTTTGTGTGGAGCCGCAGAAAATGGGGGTGATACTAAATGAGTATTTTGCATTAGTATTTTACTGTGGAAAAGGACATGGAAGATATAGACTGTAGGGAAATAAATGATGACATCTTGCAAAATGTCCAGATTACAGACGAGGAAGTGCTGGATGTCTTGAAACGAGAAAAGGTGCAGAAAACCCCAGGACCTGATCAGGTGTACCCGAGAACTGTGTGGGAATCTGGCGATGTAATTGCACAGTTTTTTTGACAGCTCTCAAGCTCAGGCTTAATGGGAAAAGGAAGAATTATGAGAATGACATTTTCTTTTTTCTGTGTACACATTACCAAATCAATGTTTCACATGTGCCTTCCTAATCAGAGTTGCAATTTAACCTCATACAATCAATATTTTTGAACATATTTGTCCGAGACCCTTTGCTATACATCGCAGAAAGACGATTTGGTTTTGATTCGACTGAACTGCCATTTTATTTAACCCAAAGCATATCGATTCAAATGTCTCAACTTAAATATCTATGTATTTGATGTGTGGCATTCTCAACTTAAAACAGCCTGTGATGGAAATTTTAAAAAAGAAATTGACCGATTTTGCAGAAAGATAGACACATTTAAAGAATGTATCGTCTTGGATAGTTGACAAAGAGGTATTTGCTTTTTTGTATTACTTCATTTCGTATAGCATAGATTTAGAGATGGATTAATGAATCTCCATGCACCCTTGGTTAATAAGACACGGAGTACAAGAGCAAGTTGTTTGAATTGAATTTGTGTTTAGCTGGATATTATGCTTAGTTATAGGTGTAATATTCCCATAAGAATATGAAACGACTGAATAGATTCGTCGACAGAATATAAGAGCTACGAAAGAAAGAAGACCATTCAGCCCATCGATTTTTTCTGATCTGACATATATTACATTCACGGCTGATCTCAACACGACCTGCACACCAGGGACCTTCACAGTCTCCACAACACTTGAGTCCTTGGCTTTGTTACGAAGGTGTACAGGGCACTGCACCTTTGCGAGAGTTGAAGGACTTAGCAAGCACACAGAGGGCGGAAGAATTTACAATGTAACTTTTAGTCTGGCAGCTGGCAGAACATGTGTTGCTAAGACACAATAAACAAAATCGAATTCGGCCAATCCGTTTACATTATGCTCCAAGATACTTTACCCAATCAAGTATCAATTTGGTATTTTGACAATATTAAAAACGAATGAAACGATCCGATGCTTTGGGGTAGAAGATCGGGAAAAAATGAACAGTTGGGTAGAACTGACAATCCAAAAAAAAATATACAGACTGCCTGCATAATAGCTCTCTTAAATGTATTGTTATTTACCAACGACCTGTGACATGAAATCCTAAGAAGAAAAAAATAAGACAGAGGAATATACAAATAAAAAAATTGACTGCTGGCTAGTTTTGAAATACGAATTTTTGGGTTAATCTTAATCGGGATTTAACAGAACGCTATCATAGAAGGGAAAGGAAAAGATAGGTTAGAGAAATGAGTCGTGATTTTAATTATTCTCTGTTAGATTTAGTTTTACAAATGAAATCGTTTATTTTTACTTTAAATAGTGATCTTTGAGATAGTTCTTGGGCTCTCGAGATTTAACAGATTACACTACTGGTTACATAATTTCTGTGTTGGCTAAGATAAAAGGTAGGGAGGAGGGACTTGGGGGAGGGGCGTTGAGTATGCATTAGGTGGAAGGAGGTTAAGGTACTGTGGGCAATTTACCTAACCGGCACAACTTTTGACTGTGGGAAGAAACCGGAGCACACCCACGCAGACACAGAGAGAATGAGCAAACTCCACACAGACAGTTTCCCGAGGTTGGAATTGAATCAGGTTCTCTAGCGCTATGAGACAGTAGTGCTAACCACCGTGCCACCCATCTCGACAGCGGTATGCTGACAAAGTCCATTAAACTCATTATTCTTCCTCACAAACTTCAGCATTGTAAACAAAATGCTTGAGCTTGTCCAGACGAAACAATTTTGTTTTTAATTGGGGGTTCACCGTTTGTACTTTCCTTTCTGAAGTTATGAGGAGAATTCGGGTTTACCGATTCTGTACGATGGACACTTGGCGTCTGTGTTCAACAAATTTGACCTTGACTTTCGATGCATGAAAATTTGATGCTGTGCATGATGTAAAACATTTGTTTATTTTTTCATTCGCTTGTGGAACATGGGTGTCCGTGGCTGGACAGCATTTATTGCTGAATCTGAGATGCTCTTGAGGAGGTGGTGGTGAGCTGCCTCTTAAAACCGTGGCAGGGTCATTCATAAAGAGATTAACTCTCCTCCTGTCTCATCGCAAACTAATAGTACAAAGCAAATGCGCTGTGGTTTCTCCAACAACATTGAATGCAGTTTTGTCAGCAGTTATTCAATCGTGGAGGCCAATTCTAGACTTTATTGAGTTTGAGATTTCCATCATTATTGGACTCCTTTAATTGTATCTGTATTTTCTGCCGTTCAAATTCGATCATGTCAGCACATAATGACACGAAAGAAAACATAATTTCCGAGTCCAAGCTACATATGAAATTATGTCAATGCATCATTCGATTAATTATACCGTATCACGGTCCCTTTGGATACAATATACTGCCTTCCTTACCTGCAGTTTCTCATCTGCTTCTTCTGTATCCAACCCAACTAATTTTGTGCAGCTTTCATGACTCTCAACATCTTTCTGGAAATTTTCCACTATTCCCGAATTTGTGGTGTGCACAGTCTTTCTAAGGAATTTGGATCACTTTATTGGATTATGAATTTAGAAATCCACACATGCAATATTGCTCAATGTAACAGGCTACAGATGGATTGTTACAGTGGTCAGTGTGGAAGCAAATGTTTGTATAATGCTCTTAATGAAAAGTTGAATATGGATAAAATTATTTCATGCATTAAAGTTAAAGTTCATATCGCCCCACTGGGCCATGGGACTGCTGGTGCATTACAGAGAGAGAGCTCGGGAGATAACTGCTGGTGATTATATCTTAGTGTCTCCTCATCACAATCAACAGTTAAGTGCATGAAAGGGGGTTGATCACTAGAGAGGACAGCCTGATAAAGAATTGAGCACGCCTGCTGAAATAATGATATATTGGTAAACAGCTATTCACTCAACTGAGTAAACCAATGATACCCAAATAAAGGCGTATCAGTCTTTACGTTCAGCCGTATGTCTCTGATTTTGCATTGAGGTATTTGCACCATCCGCTCACCACTTCAATGCGCTCCACATTTGCAACATCCATTACCAGTACATATGTCTATGGACAGACTAGATTAATCATTAAAATTGATGATTCAGTCCAAGATGAAGCGAATAATCGCATGTAATCCATTGTTTTACTCTATGCTCTTTCAGGAAGTTTCATTTTGTTTTGGCTGACAATCGGTGCAAACCATTGTAATAACGAAACTGGCAAAACGCACTTATTAGGGAGATGTTGGAAATAAAGCTTATGTAGCAATCGAAGTTAAACACATGCTGAGATGTTTCAGTTGCTATTCCAACATGTGCATTACACATTGTCCCAATTCATGGAGGAACTTGTTGGTTTTTACACATTGGCCTATGCATTCATTGCAAAGTTCTTACAAATAAAAGGAAGATAATTGAGAATGCATTTTTGGCATTAAGATTCAGGTTTATTCATACTTTGCATAATAGTGGGAATCTATTTTCATATCTGCAGAAGGATCTAGAACGATAAGAAAAAAAATCGGTGTTCCTCGCACACAGCCCACTGAGCAAAAATATTATGTCTCTGTTATTCCATATTTCATTAGCGTTGCCTTTGTTAGAGAATGACGATATTTCTCCTTCATATGTAAAGAAAAAATGATTGAAGGACTGATAATTATTTGCTTCAATAATGTAACATCACAAAAATGCACCCTTGGCAAAGTAAAATTACAGTAAAATAAACTGTTTCACATGCGATCTAGCAGCAGGATGAGAACCTTAGACTATTTGAAACAATAGCACGAGCAAGAGCTTGGACACCAAGCTTCCAGACCGCAGCAAACAGCAGAAAGTTAAAATGTAACATCTCAAATACATGTTACCTTGAACTCAACCATTTTTCTGGGTGTATTGTTCCACTTCCTTGAAAAGAACAGGGCCTCTCAAATCATTTATTGGTTTAGAGCAGACTTCCCAGACCACATACTTAGTCTATATTAATTTAAACAAAGAATTGCAAACATCTCTTAAAGCCATCGTATTGTCATAACTCCACCCCTAAAAGCAATGAAGCATCAATATGCACATGGCTTCATTTTTTTAAAAAAACATTTAGCCTGATGCTATCAATGCACTTGAATACGTATACGTTATGTTGACCCGAACCACGCATACATTCTCTTTCCTATCATGTGTATAATTTTCAAACTCACACTCAAGAATTATCCACACACTCTGGCATGTTTATTCTTTTATTCCCAAACACTAAAGGGGTATTGATCAGGATATGCACTTTTCTTAGACACGTTACTCGTAATATCTAAGGTGTTCAAGGAGATTTTTAGCTGCAGTTATGAATGCTATAGATGTTGAAATGTTACAACGCATGTACCAAATGCAGGATCTCCTTCTCAGTTGTGGAACAATTCTATTCATGGAAACTCAATCTTGTGGAAAAATAAGCATTAGGTCTTTCAATTGTCTGATTGTCCTCTGGCAAGAATACAGCACTGATTCTCACAGACAGTCCTTCAACACACAGTTAAGATCGTTTGCATAACTAGATGCGTCTAACCCTATGGCAGTGGACAACACAGTTTGCAAGGGGTCAATTTCCAGATAACATTCTTCTGTTCACTGAAATTTTCTTCACTTCAACAAATAGTAATTGAAGCAGCCACACTGCAAAAACTTAAATGAACCTGCGAGCAACAGCACACCATCCGAGGAACTGTAGCCCTCCCCTTTTCATTGATGTGGAGGAAATTCTCCAATAACCATTCTTCTCACTTCCATGGAACCATCTGTCCACGTCCAATAACTTGGCCCAAAGGATATCCCTCGAGTTTTTATGAACTGACTCTGAGCCAAATTTTTCATCACACTTGTTTCCTGAAGTCGATTGAATAATTCCAGTAGATGATTCAAATGTTCATCCTGTCTTTGAATACAAATCAACAGACCATTGATGCACACTACACTATTGAGTAAACCTAAAATGATTTTATTAGTTGGTTCTTGAAATGCAACTGGCGCATTCTGCCTATCAGATTCTATGGCATTAACGTGGTACACAGTCAGTTCAGTTTAAGAGGTGGTCTGTTTAATGTTTTGAAGATAACAACTGTTATCTTCTGTGAAGATAAATGTATGCTATACTAAGGGGACATAGTCTGAGACTTACGACTGCAGCGCTCAGACGAGATGCTCTGAAGTACTTCCATGTGCTAACGAAAGTCGACTTGGATCAATTATCAGTTTTGAATTTGAGTTCAATATAGTTTGGAAAGCAAGAGCTTCAAGGGAAATGGCTAAAGGCAGATGTATGCTGTGATTATACAGATTAGCCCTGTGTTCAATAAATGACAGAAATGGCTCTCGGAATTGAAAAGACTCCTTATAATCTTATGCCTCCTTATATTATGTTTTTTTGTATACTGCACATGAGTAGAGTTAGATCAGCAATGGTCCAACAAAAAGGCACAGGAGACTCCAAGAACCTACAAATGGTTGTACATTGTAGATGGCTAATACCCTAAATTTTGCTCTCATTTTCGTCAGTACTTTATTGTTAATAATTTGTATGACGTATCTCCGTGTGATTAATCAAAATACTGTGTATGTGTACCTATTTGTGAAGAGTTCTGCATCAAATTTAAATTCATAATTGACCTTTCCAATTCCGTTGAGGGATGACGTGTAGTCAAAGAGAAGACAATTTTACACGTTTCAAACATGTTCACTTTGAATCCCTCCTGTTCAAGTGCTGAAGAAAAAAATCTAAGTAGTCTGTCTTCATGCACGAAAACACCCTGTCTAAAGTCTACTCTGTCAATCCACTTTAGCATTATGAGTACTTCCAAATTCTTCTTGACGTGACAGATTCAGGCAAATACACAAAAGCATCAGAGGTCACATGTTCTCTTTCACTACACTTCACCCTTCAAAGGAATTGGCAATGTCTATTACGAAAAGTTAAATATTCTTCTGCCGACGACTCGGTGTGCTAAAGGACCTTTTTTTCTCTGAAGTAATCCTCTTTGAATCTATGATTTTCATTCATACTTGCAGTATTAAACATGAATTTTAGCTCATCAAAGTGTTTGTCAATTGGGATCTGAATGCGTTGTCTCATTGTTAAGCCATGGCAGGCAATCAGCCACATCCAAATTTTGGTATACTGCAGAAGCTGCGTCATTTCACTGTTATGTGCAGCGATTCTCACTACAAATTGGACACAGCAAGCAAGAAGCAGAATTTATTGGAAGAGCTCATCAGGTCTGGTAGAACCTGTGGAAAGGAAACACATTACGCATTTTCAATGCAGTGACATTTCTTCTGAAGTAAGCACACTGAACAGAGCATATAGTGTCGGTTTGAAGATTGCACATTTTCCACAGTCCTTTTTCATTGTGCCGTTCATTCAAAAGTTAAATCGAATGCAATAGAACATAGAACAGTACAGCACAGAACAGGCCCTTCAACCCACGATGTGTGCCAACCATTGATCCTCATGTCGGCACCCTAAAATCTCTGTGACCATATGCATGTTCAGGAGTCTCTTAAATGTCCCCAATGACCTTGCTTCCACAACTGGTGCTGGCAACGCATTCCATGCTCTCACAATTCTCTGTGTAAAGAACCTGTCTCTGACATCCCCTGCATACTTTCCTCCACCAAGCTTAAAACTATCACCACTCGTGTTAGACATTTCTGTCCTGGGAAATACTCTCTGGTTATCGACACTATCTAGGCCTCTCATTATCTTGCAAACCTCAATTTGGTCCCCTCTCTCCTCCTTTTCTCCAATGAAAAAAATCCGAGATCAGTCAACCTCTCTTCATAAGATAAACCTTCCAGTCCAGGCAGCATCCTGGTAAACCTCCTCTGAACCCTCTCCAAAGCATCCACATCTTTCCCATAATAGGGCTACCAGAACTGGACGCAATATTCCAAGTGTGGTCTAACCAAAAATTTATAGAGCTGCAACAAGATCTCACGACTCTTAAACTCAATCCCCCTGTTAATGAAAGCCAAAATACTTTCTTAACAACCCTGTCCACTTGGGTGGCCATTTTCAGTTATCTGTGTAGCTGCACCAGAAGATCCCTCTGTTCCTCCACAATGCCAAGACTCCTCTCCTTAATCCTGTACTCAGCTTTCAAATCGACCTACCAAAATGCATCACCTCGCATTTATCCAGTTTGAACTACAGATGCCACCTCTCAGCCCAACTCCGCATCCTGTCAATGTCCCGCTGCAGCCTCCAACAGCCCTCTATACTGTCAGCGACACCTCCAACCTTTGTGTCGTCTGCAAACTTGCTGACCCATCCTTCCATCCCCTCATCCAAGTCATTAATAAATGTTACAAGCAGTAGAGGCCCAAGGACAGAGCCTTGTGGAACACCACTCACCACTGACTTCCAGGCAGAATATTTTCCTTCTACTTCCATTCGCTGTCTTCTATTGGCCAGCCAATTCTGTATACAGATAGATTGCAGATCAAGAAGGCGATGCTGAGTCTGAGGGTTGGGACTGAGATAACTGCCCCCACCCACTCTCCGGTATATCACCTTGACCTTAAACTCCTTCCACCGATCGCATTACCAACGCCCCTCCCCCAAGTCCCTGCTCCCTAACTTTTATCTTAGCCTGCTTGGCACACCTTCCTCAGTCCTGACCTGCTGCACTTTTCCAGCAACACATTTTTCACCTCTGATCTCGAGTGTCTGCAGTCCTCACTTTCTCCTACGTTTCATATACACACGCACACAATCCCTTCTGCGACAATGCGAGTGATATCAATCAAAGCAATCTCTCTTCATGAATGATTCTTTCGAGCCCAGATAACTTTCTGACAGATCTGCTCTAGATCTTCTCAAGTGCAATCATTTTTCCTTTATTGTGCACATACTAGAGATGCGCACCAACGAAACTGTCCAGCGGTAGGATGTCCATTTCGTTAAATAGTTGAGTTTTGTGACATGAAAATGTCTCTCCACAATGCCAGGTTCTGTTTTTGCATTTCGAATGACCATTTAATGAAGAAGAAACATTGTGTCCTAAATTATATATCCATTATATTCAATTCGTGATTTACATTGCAACTGATGGATATTTAGTAAAATACCAAGGAGTGAGAAATTTTCAAAATTTTGTGGTATTCCGATTGGAATGTTTTAATTCCTGTAACCTTGCCAAGCTGCGTGCTTCTAGGCTGGGTGCAGTGAATAAGAGACAAGTTGGTACCAGATACGAAGAAATGTAGTCACCATATAAAGTTGGAACAAATGTGACAAATCTTCGCGAAGCTAAGAATTTGAGAAGGAATTTTGTTGATGTTTCAACCCATACGACTACGGGCGAAATTTCCACCATGTGTTTGAGTTCACATTCAGGGAGTCGTGAGATTTTTGGTGCTCTACAGGTCCAGGGAATAGGGATAGGGATAACCTTAACTCTAATCTCAACCCGGTCTTAATTTCAAGCCATCGAAAGGAAATGGTGTTCAATTTATGTGAAAGATGTTTTTTAAGTCAGAAAATTAAATCGATCAGAGTTAATTGATAGGAACAGAAGAATGTGGCGGTGGATTATGCCATTCAGACCCTTGAAGCTGCTGCACCAAGAAATACGAACATAACTGAGCTCATCGTGAATTCAAATGCATTTTCCTGCCTGCTATTCACAACCATTTAGTCAATTAATAATACAATATCTGTCCATCTCCTCGTTCCATTGATTCCATTTGCTCTCGAATATCCGCAGACTCTGGGGGCATTGCAATTCACACTTTCACAGCCCATTGGGAGAGGTAATTTCTCCACGAATCTGTTTCATAACTCCTCCAATTTATATCACTCCAATGACCTCCCGAACAAGACTCGTCCATTGAGGAAACATCCTGTCTATGTCTACTCTGTCAAATCAATTTAGCATTTTTTAGACCTCAAGATGATGACAACATCAGCAAGCTTACTATTCCAATGAGACAAGGAACATGGGGATAGGTGGTTGACGAGGAATTTGGTGAAACACCTGTAAATGCATTCATGACATCTGAGAATCATTTCATAAAATATAAATTGGTCTCATTAGGGATTACTCTCAAGATTAGGTTGGTGCTGGAAAAGCACAGATAATAGAATCGTTTGTGAGAAAACCTGTTTGATTTCATTTGCCATTGTCAGGGTGTATTTAAGGCAAGGTGTTACATTGAACTAGTTAATTAGCAGCTGTTATATATACATACATAAACCACTCCCATTTTTTTAATTGGCTGGCGGTAAAGCCAATTCTTTTACATTTATTTTGTCTGTATTTTAAACGAAATGTGAAATTGAAGTGTGTTTTGCGAACTGTTGAACAGTTTGCCCGATGAAATTGCATATGAAATTATATGAAAAAATGTAAAAACCTCCGAAAGTTATATTTAACTGAAGAAATATGAGCGTCTGGAATATGTTCTTAATTTATTATGAGGAAGCTTGCACTGTTCCACTATCAATGGAACTGTTTACATTTGAATGGAAAATATCATTATTCTACCAAAAATGATTAAACCAATGAAATCGGCAAAAGCACAAACGTCACAATCTTGCAGAAGATGATAAGTTAAACGAACACTGATTTTTCTTTTCTAACTATTAATCATCCTACAGATCATGACTGATTTTCAAATCCAGGTATTCTGCGCTGTCTTCCTTTCATTTCTGAGCACTTTAAAATGAATACACAGGGCCATTTCAAAACATTGACAAGTTCTTCTCTGAATTTTCTCTGGGACACTGCGTAGATGCATGTGTTTGAACAGCAACTCAAATACCTCAGCATGGCTCCAGTTTCGACAGCGATATATGCTGGATTTCCAAGATCTCCTCGATAATAAGTAGGATTTGTCAGTCTGTTAATTACAAGGTTTAGCACAGTTGTCATCCACAGCAGAACGAAACTTCCTGAGATAGCAAAGAGTAAAACAATAGAGTTCATTCGATTCTTTATCTCGGGATCATATTGATTGTCAATTGTGTGAACTCGAAGTGCTCTGCGGGCTTTCGTGCTCACGAGTATATGTCTGATCGTCAATGAGTTGAACAAGGCAATTAAAATGAAAGGAAGCCAAACTAAACAGATGCTGAAAAACCAGATGTACACGACTCCTGCAATTGAGGAAAAAAATGTCACGCTTGACTGGCAGTTCCATTTCACGTGTTTAATAATATATTCATGTTCATACGCAAAGAAAACTGGGATATCCTTGATACACATGAGGATACAGCTCACTGTTACAACTGAAGCTGAAATTCGCACAGAACAATACTTTGTCTTAAACTTTGGACAGCAGATGACGACAAAGCGGTCAAACGTAAAGGCGACTGTGAACCAGACGGATGAATTGAGCATAACACAGTGCAGATAAAAAATAAATTTACAAATATGTGTCTGACGCAGAAATGAAAATGGAAAGTGATAAGTAAGTATACTGTAAACTATTACATTATTGATTATAACCAGTAAGTCTGCTGCTGCCATGGAAAGCATGTAGACAGAGATACATTTAGAGAGGCCACAGTTTCCTCGCATAAGAACGACAATGGTTATCATGTTTGCTGTAAAAAAGGAAGGGAAGAGAAACGTTAACTCAATTTTTCGAAACCTCAAAACTCAAACCTAGGTATCAATTGTGAACCATGTGATTATCCAGATGTCAACACCAAAAGCAGGAAGTTACCAACTGCTTATCGTGAAATTATAATTAACATAAAAATCTCCTCACCCCAAATGGCAGACGTTTGATGAGATTACATTACATTTGCCTTCTCGTAAGTGTAAGTAAATATCATTGAATAAGAGAAGATTGCATCAGAGAGAAAGGTCTATCGAAATAAAGAAGTCTCCGCTCAAATACATCCGTATCTATTGGAATAACATGATTTAGCGCTTTGTCCATTGACCTTTATGCCTTTGCAACACAAAACACACCAATATACTTCAAAAGCATAATGTTTATTTCACACACTAACACCTCGCAGATATTGGTTTCCGGATTCTCAACTGCATTGGAATTGTGGCAAAGACAGGACAGAACAGTGGTTGGTTACAAATGTGGAAAGATCAATGAGGAGAATGAGTTGGAAAGTTACTAGTGAATTTTGTGCATCTCAAAGATATGAATTATTTCACTCAATAATTCGGCCAAATAAAAGATATCTCGAGACTTTACTGTTGCATACTGAGGAGGTACACATATGTATAATTATTTCACACGTAGTGATATCTTTACCTGCTAAGAAAGTGAAATCTGCCTCTTCCTTAGGTTTATTCAATGTTCTGATTTCCGCGATACTCTTGGGTCTGTGAATTTCAGAGATTGATGCCCCTTTAAGATATGTAACTCTCTCCCAGACCTGTATGAAATCTGCCACCATTCTAAACCTATAAACTCTGGTTCTAGATTGCCCAACATGAAGAACCATCCACTCTACATTTACTTTTTTAGTCATGTTTCGCAGGTTTCAAACCTCAAACATATGGTGACAGCAACATAATTATGAGCCCAGTGAAACATGCACAAGGTGAACAGAGGATTTATGAGACAATAGGGGTAAAATCTGCCATTGCATCACTGAGATCCGATAAATATTCTAGATTTCCCAGAGTAGGTTTCGAAATCTGAGGCAATTCACACACATTCACAATATAAAGTTGAAACCAGGCTCACCAGGCAGACCGATGGTTGCAAGAATTGGATAATAAATCTCCTTAATCAGCAGAATCTTTGGCCGTTCCATTTTTCTGAGGAGTGATGTGTTTTGTTCGACGTGAGAGACTCAGACAAGCGCCCTCCAGAGTCAGATCAGATATCTTCTATTTAAGTATGCGTCATCTCTCAAAGGAATTAGTGAAATTTGTTTTGAATGATGATTTGCATGCATCCATCTCCCAACTGGATCACAAGCAGTTGATGTTGATCATTCATTTGGAGGAGCATTGAAATTGTTACTGAATCAATTTATTAAGAGTTCTTGATCAATTCAAACAATGGGCTGATGTCTGGCAGACGGAGTTTAGTATGTACAATGTGGGGTATTGCATTTTTGAAAACAGAGGAGTAAAGGTCAGATAAAATTAATGGTAATGTCCTGAGTAGAGTTCTCAAACAGGCGTGGAGATTCGATAATCGATACATCGTGGAATTGCTATAATGTGGAAACTGGCCATAGGACACAACAAGTCCACCCCGATCCTGCAAAACGTAAAGCACGCAGACGCAATCTCTGCCGTTGTACTCGATATTTTTCACTGCTTAACGCAGTTGCCCCACACATCCCTGTACCCTATGCGCAGGTTACATGGCCAATTCACCTTTCCTGCACGTATCTGCTTTGTGAGAGGAAAAATAGCACCCGGAGTAAACCCACCCAGAAACGGGGAAAACGTGTAAACTCCACACAGACAGTCGACAGATGTAGGATTGGACCAGAGGTCCCTGGTATTGCGAGGCAGCAATGCTAACCACTGAGCCATCAGGTGTTCAATTCTGTGAACTTTCAATCACAGGTGGATAAAGTGGTTATTAAAATGTTTATCATGCCTGTCTTCATCGCTTATAGTTTCAATCATTGAACATAGGAGTTGGGAAGACCTCCCGACATTGCACAGAACATCAGTGAGGCCTCTGCTTTAGTACTGTAGGTAGTTTTGATTACATTGTTGTAGGAATGATATTATTAATTCGGAGAGGGTTGAGAAACGATTTACAAGAATGTTGGTATGATTGATGGTTTTGAAGGTTTAAAAACGGCTATTAAGCTAAACGAGTTGAGTTGGGACCCAACATAAATTTACAAAATCATATGATACATGGATAAGCGAAGACTGTTTCCCAAGATTATGGGGTATATTTTAAAGTGAGAGTAGAATGTTTCAACAGAAAGTAATGAGTGTCAACTCTTCGCACAAAAAAGTCCTTTTCCATGGAATGTACTGCCAAAAGAAATGCTGGATGCAGGCACAGCTGCAACTTTCAAATTACGTTTTGCTAAGTCCATGATCAGAAATAGTTTGAATGGACACTGGGGATAACGCAAACACATGGGTGGATTGGTGTTTGTGAACATGGTTGATGTGGACCAGTTGGATTTAAGCATTTGGTTCAATGATTTATAATACGTTGTCCATATTGTCAATAACGTGACTTATTTGTGATGCATGCATCTGTGAAGTGCATCGAAGAGGCCAGGAGAGGGCGCAAATACCTTCAAGGAAAATCACTTATTTGAGTAGTCATGCTGAAATCCCTTCAATTGTCCATGATTGGTTAGCTCAGTGAACTTTTGTTTCACTTGTGCGACGTGGGCTTCACTGGCTGTTCAACATTAATAGATCATCGCTATTTGCACTTAGGAAGGCGATGGTGAGCTGGCTTCTTGAATCCCTGCAATTTCGTTGCTGTGGGTTGACCAACAATGCTAGTCGTGAGGGAAATCCAGGAATTTAACACAATGACTTTGAAGGAATGGCGTTATATTTGTAAGTCAGGATGGTGAGTGGCTTGGGGATGGGACTTGCAGGCGTTGGTTTTTTTCATGCATAAGATCCCCTTACCCTTCTCGGTGTAAATGGTGCTGTCGAAGGGACTTTGAGAATTTCTGCTGTACATCTTGTGGACAGTACACACTACTGCTACGGAGCACCGATGGTAGAGGGATTGATTGTTTGTTGATAGGGTGACAATCAAGCGGGCTGCTTTGCCTTGGATGGTGTCAAGCTTCTTCTGTGTTGTTGGACTTGCACCCATCCAGGCAAGTGGGACTATTCCATCACACTCCTGAATTTTGCCTTGTAAATGGTGCATAGTCTATGGACTTTTAGGATGTCACTTACTCGCCATAGAATCCACAGACTCTGACCGGCTCTTGTAGACTTTGTGTTTATGTAATGGTTCCAGATGAGTTTCTGGTCAGTGGTAATCTCAAGGTTGTTGATAATCGGGGATTCAGTGACGATAATAACGTTGAATGTCAAGGGCGGTTGTTGGAGTGACACTTATTGGTAGTTTTCATTGTCTGGTGTTTGTGTGACACGATTCTTACTTGCCCCTTGTCGGCCCAAGCCTGGACGTTGTCCCGACCTTGTTACATTTTGTCACGGATTGCTTCAGCATCTGAGGAGTTGCAAATGACGCTGAACTCTGTGCAATCATTGGCGAACATCCACACTTCTAACCATATGAAGGCATTTAATGAGGCACTTGAAGATATTTGATCCCTGGACACAGCAATGAGGGACTTCTGCAGAGATATCCTGGGCCTAAGATGACTAACCTTCTGCAACCACAACCATCTTCCATTTTGCCAGTTATGGCTCTAAGCAGCACAGTATTTTCCCTCTGTACACATTGATTCCTGTTTTGCCATTACCCTTAATGGCATACTCGGTGAAAAACAGCCTTGTTGTCAAGCGCTGTCACTTTCACCTCACCTGTGGAATTGAACAGTTTCGTCCATGTTTGAACCAAGGCTTTCACGAAGCCAGGAGCTGATTGAACCTCACTGAGCCGGCTGTTGCTGAGCAGGTGCTGCTTGAGAGCACTTTTGATGACCCCTTCCATCACTTTGCTGAGAATGTAGAGTAGACTGATTGTGCAATAATTGTCCGGGTTGAATTTGTCCTGCTATTTGTGCACAGATCATACCTGGGCAATGTTCCAACTAATCGGGTAGATGCCAGTTTTGCAAGTATACTGGAAGATCTTGGCTCGGGGAGAAAGTGATTCTGGATTTCATGTCTTCAGTTACTTTGCTTGAATTTATCAGATCCCATTCGGAGTATGCACTGCCTGCAACCTTTCCTTGATATCAAGCGTACTGAATAGAATTGGCAGGATACTGTTATCTGAGAAGCTGGGGACAGCTGCAAGAGCATGAGATGGATCATCCGCTCAGCACGTATGACTGAAGGTTGCTGTGAATGCATCAGCCTTATTCTTTGCACTGATGTGTCGGCCACCTATATCATTGAGGATGTGGATATTTGTGGAGACTTCTTCTTTGCTGAGTTTTTTAATTGTCCACCAACATTCACGACAGGAAGTGAAAAAACTGCAGAGCTTAGAAATGATCCATTGGTTGTTGATCGCTTTGCTCAGTCGATCACTTGCTATTTATGCCGATGGATTTCTTCACCAAGTAAAGAACTCATTGTTATGTATGCCTGATGCTGTTCCTGGCAAGCCCTCCTGCTAATGACTGAGTGGGGAATATGCAATGTCATGAGGTTGTAGAATGCGCTGGAGTGCTTTTGCTGCTGCTTTGGGTGGCCCACAGCACTTCATGGATGCTCAGTCTTGAGCTGCTTGACCAGTTCGAAGTCTGCACCATTCAGTATGGTGATTTTCAAAGTGAAGGCGGACCTCCTCTTCCACAAGGACAATACGGTGGTATATTTTACCTATACTGTCATGGATAGATATTTCTGCAGCCGGCTTATTATTTAGTATGACGTCAGAGATAGTTTTCCTTTTGTTGGTTCCTTCACCAGATGCCCGAGGTATAGTCTAGCAGTTGTATCCTTCAGACTGCAAACATCTCGATCATTAGTGCTCTTGCCCAACATTCACGACAGGAAGTGGAAAAACTGCAGAGCTTCGTGGTGGACATTGAAATCCCGCACCCAAAGTACTTTTTCCACCCTTGCCGTTCTCAGAAATTCCTCCAAGTATTGCTCCACAGGCAGGAATGCTGATTCATCAGTCTAAGGAGAATGGTGTGTTGTCACCAGAAAAAAAATTTCCTCACCTTTGTTTACACTGAAGGCACGAGATTTCATATGGTCCAGAGTCGATATCAAGAATTCCCAGTGCAACTCCCTCCCGAATCTATATCACTGTGCAGTCACTTCTGCTGGAGACTGTCCTGGCAGTGGAATAGAACAAATCCAGGGATGGTGACAGTGATGTCAGGGATGTTATCTGCAAACTGTGTTTCTATAAAAATGACTATGTCAGGCTGTTGCTTTACTAATATGTAAGATAGCTTCACCAATTTCGGTATTAGCACACAGATGTTGATAAGAAGGACTTTGCATGGTCGATGGGTTGTTTGTGTTATTGCCATTTTCGTTTCCGGTTCCCAAGTCGATGCCACGTTGTCCATCGACTTTCGTTTCTTTGTTATGAACAGCAGCGGTATCCCAGAAAGCTCTTGAAAGTCTTGAAACATGTGGTAGGTACGAGACAGAAGAGCTAAAGGTTAAACTGAAGCGAATCGGGCAAAGAATGAAGCTTATTATACCAGAAGGAACGATGGTAGGGGATAATTAGTTATCTGTTGGATTGAGCGAATTTAGGCATTTTGTTGAAAGTGAGCACCGCAGATACTGGACATTAGAGTCAAGAGTGTCGTGCTGTGAATGCACAGCAGGTCAGACAGCATCTGAGGAGCAACAGAGTCAGCCCAAAACGCGAACTCTGTTGCTCCTGGGATGATGCCTGACCCCCTGTGCTTTTACAGCACTATACTCTCGACAATTAAGTTAGACATACACTTTGGCCTGGAAACCTCTGCTTATTGTGCAATTCTGTGCTCTCTCGATGGCGATTTGAACGATAGTGCATGCAGCCATAACCAAAGGTGCACAAGAATGATGGAGCTCTTGATCTCATGAGAGTCTGCAATAAGCAGATTCAATGTTTGTATAATTGATTGCAAACCGGTCTTCACCGCTGCAGAAGGAACCACAATGCTTTTGTTTTGTACTGTTCGATTTGAAGGAGAGAGGAGGTGAATAAATCACTTCATGGTGCGAACCATACTGCTTTAAGAAGCTGTTCAACCCCACTTTCTCAACAACAAAAAAAGCTGATAATTGAATGTTCTACCTAAAGGGAAAGCTTTTTTCAGTTACATTCCTAAATTCAACGGGAATGCAAAACAAGAGTTCAAGGGATCTAAGAATCCATCTTAAATATTGTAGAAGACCAATTTTGTCTCTTATAATTAGGAAGGAAACGACAAATGATGAAGTGAAAATTGAAAATCAAAGTGTTTCATCCGTATGAAACTCGAGTATGTAGTTTAGAATATTTAAATGTGCAATGGAAAAGAATGGCTTCAATTGGACTTTGTAAGAAAGCATCTAAAAAGAAAACTGAAAAAAAGTGCATGCGCATGACATTGTAATGTAATCGACAACTAGGAGACTGGAAGAAACCATGACAGTGAGTGCAAAAGAAGTCAATAAATGATTTTGTCCAAATTGAGTGTGATGCGTTTTCACTAAAAAAAATCAGAAATACATGACAAAAGAGACTCTTTGGGGCATTAATGCTGTAGCAGTAAACATACACTGCTTTCTATACTCGTGCAAAGCTGCAATAGACCATTAGCCTTGCATTTTATTGCACTTCTACTACTTATCTAAGTGCCTTGCAAAGGTCGTGAGGTTTCTCACCTCAACTGCCCTTCGAGGAAGTGCATTATGGAACCCTACTTGCCTCTAAATAAGAAGGGTTTTCCTTCCATCCACATGACAACTCCTACCTTACAATTATCCATGTTCTTCATAAACGCTACCACTCAAGCATGGGACTTCCTGGTCACCGGAAGAAATATGAGTGATCCATAGAACGATTAATGTTCACTCTATAAATTTCAAAGTGATCAAAAGTTCCGGTCTATTCTGAGTATATTCTGATCTCATTGTGTAGATTCCAAATGGAGATTCTAATTGTTTAGACAGGTGCCGTTGGGATATTCAAGAAATAATGATTCACAGGAGTTGATTTATTAGTGGGAATGACGAAGCAGGAGTCGACGTCAGGATTTTTCTACGCTTATGGCAAGTCCAGTAGACACAAAATACGTTGTACAATTGCAACAATGTTTTTTTGGTTGTTCTCAATCATATTCGGTGAGCAGAGAAATGGTCAAAAAAGTCTAAAACAAGAAGTCACTCACACGAAATCAAATGTAAGAGCGCTTGCAAATACATATGAGATTGAGGGTAATTTCAAAGAATTTTTCTTCGTCAATTGAAAGAAGAAGCAGATCCAG
The DNA here is from genome assembly GCF_047496795.1 of Chiloscyllium punctatum. Taxonomy (NCBI): domain Eukaryota; kingdom Metazoa; phylum Chordata; class Chondrichthyes; order Orectolobiformes; family Hemiscylliidae; genus Chiloscyllium; species Chiloscyllium punctatum. Next base: position 17,204,633 of record NC_092785.1, on the reverse strand, counting down.
AGAGCTCAAACTAAAGCTGACGTTGAAAGAATTCATTCGTGTTTACAATTTGTGAGCATCTTTGGTTGCGCTACAATTAATTATAGACCAGGCCAGACTTCCTCAAAATATGTCAAGGAAGTAGCACAGACCTGAGCTTTGCTGTTGTTTTAAGCCTGCGTGTGGTGGATGTTCCATGAGTGAGACGGATGGCCCAACCACTTAATTTTAAATAAAACAGTATTATTTTTCCAGACTACCCAATACAAAGGAGAACAGAATATAGAATATAGAATACGTTCCACGTAACTGTTCCTTGGACCAGCAGCTGCAAAACAAAGCTGCTTGCTGAATGAAATTGCACCAGAGAAAAGTTGGGAGAATTGGTCACTCTCATTTCATTGTACAAGTGTTTATTTTAATACTTTAAAACCTTTTACCTAATTCCCGCTTCAGGAAACTGTCTGTGTGGATTTGGCACATTAACCCCGTGTCTGCCAGGTTTTCCTCTGGGTCCAACAGTCCAAAAACATGCAAGTTATGTGAATTGGCCATGCCAAATTGCCCAGAGTGTTACGTGAAGGAGTAAATGTAGGGCAATGGGTCTGGGTGGATTGCTCTTCGGATGGTCAGTGTGGACGTGTTCGGCTGAAAGGCCTGTTTCCACACTGTAAGTAATCTCATCATCTAATCTAATCCCATTGTAATAATAAAACAATGAAGAAAGCAAATTGCTGCAGACTTAGATCTCCAAACATTAACTTTCTGAAGCGGCGGAAAACAATGTGACAGATTGTTTTATTCACTTTTCCTTTCGACTAAACATCATTCGAAGATATGACCAAGGAGACGTCAATAATTACTTCACCACTTTCCTGAATTTACTTTGTATGGCTGCATAAAAGCACTCATTTATACTTGAGTTCAAATATATGCGCATGCAGCTCGCTTCAGTGTCAATGTAGCCCGGGGCTGCTTAATCAATTCGAAGATCTGAGATGTGTGTTATTTGTGGAATAAAAAGGCTGACAGCTGTGTCAGCCGCAGAACAATAACTCTGTTTGATATAGTAAAGATTAGAATTATGCATGTCCTTCGAAGGTCCATTTCTTTGTTTCTTTGACGATATAATATTCCATTCTTGAATGGCCCTGAAAATGCTTTTGGAGAATACAGCACGTCTAACGGTCAAGCAATGGTGAAAGAATATTTTTTTAAAATGGACACCAAGGAACTAAAATACTGCACTGTGTTAACAAGAAAATGCTACACCTCGTGGCGAAGTGAAAACGTTCCACTTGTTGTAAATAACCAGCTGGAAATGATCAATGACTATTTCAGGTTCATATGCAAACTGAAAAGATATGCTCTGCAGGCAAACAAGGGCAGTGTTTCTCATTAAAATTGCAACCATGTTTTCACTCTGCAATAATTTGCATTCAGCGTCTCACAACATTTGGCTACCTATCGGTCAAAAGTGAATATATGCAGTGAACAACACTCTCCTTTGCGGCTGACTGAGTTCATACTTTTAAATAACATACAAAATCAGTGTAGGAGAAGAAGGAATATGTAAAATGATGACAAGAAACGTGATGCACATTTACATTGAAGATCATGATCATCGGATGTATTATTTTAATGGCCACCATGTAGCTCGAAGGACAATCAAAACGGCTGTAGTTTCCCCTGGCGAGAATACATATTGTCATCAAATTCGCTGCAAGTGAAATGAGTAATCATTTTAAAATTGATCTCTTAAAAATTAAAAAAAATAGGTAAAGTTTTATGATTCAATATTCAAAAGCTTGCCACGGAGACTCGTGTGCAGTGGTATTTTTCAGGGGACGAATGATAAAGTGTTAGAAATTTCATTATGGAAAAACAAAGCAGCAAATACTCAGAACAGAGGCACTGAAATGTGGCTCATTTCGAACATCGACTATTTAAGTGCTTTCAAAGATTCCATGGAAAAATGTGGTCAAAGCAGTTAACTTCTGAGTAGATTATGAAACGGAGATTGGCAGCCAAATCATGCAGCCACAGCACAATCGAATTAAAATATCCAATGGACATTGCACTTTACTCTAATGCTACTAAACTGGACTCTTCAAAACACATTGTCAGATTCAATGAAGGAATGATATTAGATCACGTTTTTAAATCTCAAGAAAACAATAGATCAACTCTTCACAGAACAATAATCATACAATGGCTACGAAAAGAACTCATTAAAATAACTAATTCCTATGATTTAACTCAACCCACTAACTCTCACACTATCACACAGGCAAAGGTAGACAGACAATTAAATGCAGTTAAGTGATAACTGCAGGCAAGGAAAATAGATTAGATTAGACTACCTCCAGTGTGGAAACAGGCCCCTTGGCCTCAACGACCTCCAAAAGGTCACCCACCCAGTCCCTTATCCCTATTGCACTTAACACTATGGGCAATTTAGTGCGGCCAATTCATCTGACCAGCACATTTTTGGACTGTGGGAAGAAACCCATGCAGCCACGGGGACAATATGCACACTCCACGTGGACAGTCGCTTGAGGCTGGAATTGAACATGGAATCTTGGTGCTGTTTGGCAGCAGGGTTAAACCCCTGAGCCACCGCACCTTAAATTTTCCTTAAGCAGTTTCTATTGTCCACACGCATGACAGGCACATGTTTGTATCGATCTTTGTTTCTGATGACACTGATATATGCAGACAGCCTCCAAGTAAATGAAATCGATTCTAAATAAATGAGTATTGCATTATTTGAACTTAAAATATTCTGATGATTAGAGGGCAAGTAGGTAGTGGTGGAAGCCCAAATATTTCCTATGTTTAAAACACATATGGATAGGTACATGAACATCAAGAATTTAATGGGATATGGACCAAGCGCTGGCAATTGGGATTAGCTTAATTTTGGAGGTTAATTCAGCATGAACGAGTGGGTTTGGAGGATCTCTATCCAGTGTGTGCATCTCCATGATTCTGCGACTCCAAAACGCTTTCTTGAAGAGTTCCACCTCAAACAGAGACCCAATAACCAGATCAACCTCCAACTCCCCCTGCCAGACTGACAGTCTTTTCAAGAGACACCAGTTTTCATTCAACAACTGCATTCAGCTTGTGCATAAGTTTCATCTGCAGTCGAGACATCGATAAAGCACTTTCCATCAAGAAGCAAAATGCACCAAACTTCAAGACCTGGTCACCACAAACAACAGAATCTTGATGATTCTCATCATCTTTTAAATAAACGTATTGCTACTCGAGTACAAAAGTTCATTTTTCAGCTCGCAGCTTGCCGTTCATAGCTCCAAATCAAAATTATAAAAATAATAAAATGAGATAATGGAGCATCAACAAGGATTTTACAAAGGACCTAACAGTTCAAGGATCAGAAATGCATTCATTCTGACATTATTTTGATTGGGAGATGACGCATGCTATCCATTCAACTTCAGGATTCATGCATAAGAATCAGACAGTTTTCAATTGTACCTTGTAAGGATGATGATCACCTCAATCGTAAACATCTTCTATTGTATGTGAAAGAGAGCTGGTTTATAAACTATGACATGTCTATGTAACATCATTGCACGTTTGCGGAACAGCAAATTTTCTGGTAAATCTTTATCGAAAGAATAGAAACAGCTGAATTTTATTTTGGCTGATGCACTTTACTGCATTCCGGTCTCAACACTGATTTCAGCAAATTCAGAGTATGTCGACTGCCCATAAATTACTTTTGTAGACCTCAAATTCTCATTTCGAACGTTGATTCTGTGCTGTTGGGTTGGTTGCGATGCTTGGATGGTTTCCATAGCAGAGGAGTGTCACAGTGAGCTGATTCTCTGACTGCAGACTTAAGCTTAGTGGTGACCTCCGAATGCAGGGTTGGCACGGGGAATCGAATCACGGAGTGTAGGACTGTCATGGCGAGGTGCATTCCGGAGTGGAAACGGGGGCAAATGTTCGCTGGTAAAGGGATGGCTGGAAAATCTGAAGCCTCCAGAAATGAGATAACGAGAATCAAGAGAAAGTATATTCCTGTCAGGGTGAAAGAAAAGGCTGGTAGGTGGATGACTGAAGAAATTGAGGGTTTGGTTTCGAAAACGAAAGAGGCATATATCATGTATAGACAAGATAGATCGAGTGATTCCTTAGAAAAGTATAAAGGAAGTAAGGGTACGAAGTTCCAGAGGGAACTCAGGAGGTCAAAGAGGGGACATAAGATAGCTTTGGCAAGTAGCATTAAGGAGAATCCAAAGGGTTTTTACAAATACATTAAGGAAAAAAGGGTCACGAGGTAGAGAATAAGTCTCCTCAAAGATCAGCAAGGCGGCCTTTGTGTGGAGCCGCAGAAAATGGGGGAGATACTAAATGAGTATTTTGCATTAGTATTTTACTGTGGAAAAGGACATGGAAGATATAGACTGTAGGGAAATAGATGATGATATCTTGCAAAATGTCCAGATTACAGATGAGGAAGTGCTGGATGTCTTGAAACGAGTAAAGGTGCAGAAACCCCCAGGACCTGATCAGGTGTACCGGCGAACTGTGTGAGAATCTGGAGATGTAAACACAGTTTTTTTGACAGCTCTCAAGCTCAGGCTTAATGGGAAAAGGAAGAATTATGATAATGACATTTTCTTTTTTCTGTGTACCCATTACCAAATCCCTGTTTCACATGTTCTTTCCTAATCAGAGTTGCAATTTAACCTCATACAAACAATATTTTTGAACATATTTGTCCGAGACCCTTTGCTATACATCGCAGAAAAACGATTTGGTTTTGATTCGATTGAACTGCCATTTTATTTAACTCAAAGCATATCGATTGGCATGTCTCAACTTAAATATCTATGTATTTGATGTGTGGCATTCTCAAATTAAAACAGCCTGTGATGGAAATTTTAAAAAAGAAATTGACCGATTTTACTGAAAGATAGACACATTTAAAGAACGTATCGTCTTGGATTGTTGACAAAGAGGTATTTGCTTGTTTGTATTACTGCATTTCGTTTAGCATAGATTTCGAGTTGGATTAATGAATCGTCATGCATCCTTGGTTAATAAGACACGGAGTCCCAGAGCAAGTAGTTTATATTGAATCTGTGGAAATGTCTAATTCTGTTTCAGCTGGAATATTATGCTTAGTTATAGGTGTAATATTCCCATAAGAATATGAAACGACTGAATAGATTAGTTGACAGAATATAAGAGCCACGAAAGGAAGAAGACCATTCAGCATATCGATCCTGATCTGCCATATATTACATTCATGGCTGATCTCAACACGACCTGCACACCCGGTACCTTCCCAGTCTCCACAACACTTGAGTCCTTGGCTTTGTTACGAAGGTGTACTGGGCACTGCACCTTTGCGAGAGTTGAAGGACTTAGCAAGCACACAGAGGGCGGAAGAATTTACAATGTAACTTTTAGTCTGGCAGCTGGCAGAACATGTGTTGCTACGACACAATAAACAAAATCAAGTTCGGCCTATCCGTTTACATTATGCTCCAAGATACTTTACCCAATCAAGTACCAATTTGGTATTTTGACAATATTAAAAACGAATGAAACGATGCGATGCTTTGGGGTATAAGATCGGGAAAAAATGAACAGTTGGGTAGAACTGCCAATCCAAAAAAACATATGCAGACTGCCTGCATAATAGCTCTCTTAAATGTATCTTTATTTACCAACGACCTGTGACCAGAAATCCTAAGAAGAAAAAAATAAGACAGAGGAATATACAAATAAAAAATTTGACTGCTGGCTAATTTTGAAATTCGGATTTTTGGGTTAATCTTAATCGGGATTTAACAGTACGGTGTCATAGAAGGGAAAGGAAAAGATAGGTTAGAGAAATGAGTCGTGATTTTAATTATTCTTTGTTAGATTTAGTTTTACAAATGAAGTCGTTTATTTTTACTTTAAATAGTGATCTTTGAGATAGTTCTTGGGCTCTCGAGATTTAACAGATTACACTGTTGGTTACATAATTTCTGTGTTGGCTAAGATAAAAGGTAGGGAGGAAGGACTTGGGGGAGGGGCGTTGAGTATGCATTAGGTGGAAGGAGGTTAAGGTGAGGGTGATAGGCCAGAGAGGGGTTGGGGGCGGAGAGGTCGGGAAGAAGATTGCACGTCGAGAAGGCGGTGCTGAGTCCGAGGGTTGGGACTGAGATAACAGCCCCCACCTCATCTCCGGCCTATCACCCTCACCTTATCCTCCTTCCAGCTATCGCATTACCAACGCCCCTCCCCCAAGTCCCTCCTCCCTATCTTTTATCTTAGCCTGCTTGGCACACCTTCCTCATTCCTGAAGAAAGGCTTATGCCCGAAACGTCGATTCTCCTCCTCCTCCTTGGATGCTGCCTGACCTGCCGTGCTTTTCCAGCAACACATATTTCAGCTCTGATCTCCAGCATCTGCAGTCCTCACTTGCTCCTATTTTTCATATACACGCACTCACAATCCCTTCTGCTACAATGCTAGTGATATCAATCTAAGCTATCTCTCTTCATGAGTAACTTGCTCGAGACCAGATAACGTTCTGCTCGATCTGCTGGAGAACCTCTCAAGTGCAATCATCTTTCCACTATTGTGCACATTCTAGAAATGCAAACCATCCAAAATTTCCAGACAAAGGATGTTCATTTCGTTCAAAGGTTGAGTTTCGTGACACGAAAATGTGTCTCCACAATACCACGTTCTCTTTACATTTGGAATGTAAAGTTTAAAAGTAAAGCCATCTGAATATTGATGATTCATTTTTTTGGGGGGTGGCGGTTGGGGTGTATTGTGACGATACCAAAGCTTTAAGAAGTATATGCTGACGGGTTTTCTTTTATGAAGAAAATTTAAGATCGAGCTTCGGGAGTTTGTACCAAAGTCAAGGAAGTAATACACATGTGAGGTCTTGATTTTTAAGTAAAAGTGTAAAAATACAAACAGCGAGAATGTTTGGGGTGAAGCTCACATTGAAATAAATTTTATAGTTTCAGCTTTGTGCAGGTTTGGGAACTTTAGATTAGACTTGGAAGCCCCTATACCTGTCTCCGCTCTCCTAATATGATTGCTCATGGGAAAATCGGTTTGTCTTCATTTTCCTTTGCCGGGGTGTGTTTAATGCATGTTATTATATTGGACCAGTTAATTAGTAGCAACTATATATACATATATAACATTTTGCCACGTTTTTTCCTGGAGTGGCAGTAAAGCATTTACTTGTACATTTATTTTGTCTGTATTTTTAACACAATGAGAATTTAAAGTATGATTTGAATACAATTGAATAGTTTTTCCGATCAAATAACATGTGAAATTATGTGAAAAATGCAAAAACCTTCTATGTTTATATTTCAATGAAGAAATACTGAGGGTCTAGAATCTGTTCTTAATTTATTATGAGGAAGTTTGCACTGTTTCACTATCTATGGAACCGTTTACATACGACGTGAAAATATTATTATTCTCCCAACAATGACTAGGCCAATGAAATGTGCAATAACACTAGCGTCACAATCTTGTGGAAGGTAAAAGGTTGAACGTGCACTGATTTTTTCTTTCTTTTCTACCAATTAATGATCTTTATGCTGGTTTTGACAAAAGAGGCCAAGCCTCATAAAGATCATGATTGAAATTCAAATCCATGTATTCTTCGCTGTCTTCCTTTCATTTCTGATAACTTCAAAATGAATGCAATGGGCCATTTCAAAACATTGACAAGTTCTTCTCTGAATTTTCTCTGGGACACTGCGTAGATGCATGTGTTTGAACAGCAACTCAAATACCGCAGCATGGCTCCAGTTTCGACAGCAATATATGCTGGATTTCGAAGATCCCCTTGATAATAAGTAGGATTTGTCAGTCTGTTCATTACAAGATTTAGCACAGTTGTCATCCACAGCAGAACGAAACTTCCTGAGATAGCAAAGAGTAAAACAATAGATTTCATTCGATTCTTCATCTCGGGATCATTTTGATTATCAATTGTGTGAACTCGAAGTGCTCTGCGGGCTTTACTGCTCACGAGTATATGTCTGACAGTCAATGAGTTGAACAAGGCAATTAAAATGAAAGGAAGCCAAACTAAACAGACGCTGAAAAACCAGATGTACACGACTCCTGCAATTGAGGAAAAAAATGTCACACTTGACTGGCAGTTCCATTTCACGTTTTTAATAATATATTCATGTTCATATGCAAAGAAAACTGGGATATCCTTGATACACATGAGGATACAGCTCACTGTTACAACTGTAGCTGAAATTCGCACAGTACAATACTTTATCTTAAACTTTGGACAGCAGATGACGACAAAGCGGTCAAACGTAAAGGCGACTGTGAACCAGATGGATGAATTGAGCAAAACACAGAGCATATAATAGTTAGACTTACAAATATGGGTATGAGACAGAAAAGAAAATGGAAAGTGATAAGTAAGGATACTATAAACTATTACATTATTGATTATAACCAGCAGGTCTGCTGCTGCCATGGAAAGCATGTAGACAGAGATACATTTAGAGAGGCCGCAGTTTCCTCGCAGAAGGACGACAATGGTCATCATGTTTGCTGTACGAAAGGAAGGGGAGAGAAATGTTCACTCAATTTTATGAAATCTCAAATCATTAACACAAGCATTAATTGTGAACCATGTGATTATCCAGATGTCAACACCAAAAGCGGGAAGTTACCAACTGCTTATTGTGGCATTATAAATGAGAAAAAAAACCTCCTCGCCCCAAATGACATACGTTTGATAGGTTACATTACATTTCTGTTCTCGTAAGTGTCAGTAAGTGTCACTGATTCAGGGAATACTGCATCAGAGAGAAAGGTCCTTTGAAATAAACAAGTCTTCTCCACTCAAACACATCCCTAACTATTCGAATATCATTTTCTACCACTTTGTCCATTAAACTTTATGCCTGAACAATACAAATACACACCAAAATACTTCAAAAGCATCTTGATTATTTGTCACACTAACACCTCGCAGATATTGATTTCTGGATTCTCTACTACATTGGAATTGTGTCAAAGACTGGACAGAACAGTGTTTGGTTACAAATTTTCAAAGATCAATGAAGAGAACGAGCTGGAAAGTTACAAATGAATTTCGTGCATTTCAAAGATATGAATTATTTAACTCAATAATTCGACCCAATAAAAGATATGTAGGGACTTTACTCTTGCAGACTGTGTAGGAACTCATATGTATAATTATTTCACATGCAGTGATATCTTAACTTGCGAAGCAATTGAAATCTCTCTGCATCTTCCTTAGGTTTATTCAATGTTCTGTTTTCCGTGATTCACTTGGGCTTCGAATTTCAGAGTTTGACGCCCTTTTCAGAAATGTAACACTCCCCCATACCTGTATGAAAACTGTCAAAATTCTAAACCTACAACCTCTCGTTCCAGATTGTCCAACATGAAGAAACACCCGCTCTACATTTACTTTCTTAGACGTATTTCGCACATTTCAACCCTCAAACATATGGTGACATCAACAAAATTATCAGCCTAGTGAAACAAGTACAATGTGAACAGATGATTTCTGAGTCAATAGGGGTAAAATCTGCCACTGCATCACTGAGATCCGAGAAATATTCTAGATTTCCCAGAGTAGGTTTAGAAGTCTGAGGCAATTCACACACATATAAAGTTTAAACCAGGCTCACCAGGAAAACCAATGGTTGCAAGAATTGGATAATAGATCTCCTTAATCAGCAGAATCATTGGCCGTTCCATTTTTTCTGAGGAGTGATATGTTTTGTTCGACGTAAAAGGTTCAGAAAAGCGCTTACCAGAGTCAAAAGAGACATCTTCTATTTAACTGTGTGCCATCCCTCAAAGGAATTAGTAAAATTAGTTTTGAAAAAAAATGATTAGCCTGCATCCTTCTCCCAACTGGCTCACCAACAATTGATGTTGATAATTCATTTGGAGGAGCATTGAAAATGTTGTTGAAGCAATTTTTAACGTGTTCTCGATCGATTGGAACAATGGGCTGACGACCAGCAGACAGAGTTTAATTTTTCTCAATGTGAGGTATTGCATTTTTTAAAACAGTCAAGAAAAGGCGAGATCAAATTAATGGTAATGCCCTGAGTAGTGTTGTTACACAAACCTAGAGATTTGATAATCCATAAATCATAGAATTCCTACAGTGTGGAAACTGGCCAGAGGGCCTAGCATGTTCACCCAATCCTGCAAAGAGTAAACTACGCATACCCATATCCTGTCCTATTACTCGACACTTTGCACTGACTCAAGCAGATAACCCGCACATCTCTGAATACTATGGGCACCTTACATGGCCAATTCACCTTTCCTGGAGGTCTCTGCATTGTGAGAGGGAAAGGAGCACCCGGAGCACACCCACCCAGACACGGGGAAAATGTGTAACCTCCACAAAGACAGTTGCTAGTGGTGCTGTGAGGCAGTAATGCTAACCACTGTGTAATTCTGCCAATTTTGAATCACCATTGGATAAAACGGCTAATAAAATGTTTAGCACGCCTGTCTTCTTTGCTTGCACTTTTATTCTGTGAAGACGGGAGCTGTGAAGGATGTTGGTATTATTGAAGGTTTTGAAGTAAAAAGAAATAGGCTCATTAAGCATAGCAGGTTGAGTAGTGACCTAACAAAGGCTTATAAAACAATAGGACAAATAGATAAGCGAGGATTGTTTCCCCAGATTGTTTGGTCTATATTTAAGTGAGAGTAGAATGTCTCACCAAAAGTCATGAGTGCCAAACCTTTGCGCAGAAATTTCCGTGTCCGTGAAGTGGACTGTCAAAAGAAATGCTGAATGCAGGCACAATTGCAACTTTCAAAAGACAATGGGACAAGTCCATTTTCAGAATTAGTTTGAAGGAACAGGGTTAAAAACGCAAACACATAGGAGGATTTGTGTTTTTGAAATGGTTGGTGTGGACCAATTGGATTTAAGCAATCATTTCGATTATTTATGATACTTTGTTCACATCTTCAATGATCTGATTTAGTGATGAGGCATGCAACTGTGAATTGTATCTGAGTGGCCAGCAGAGGCCGCAAATACCTCCAAGAGTAATCATACTCAAATCCCTTCATTTGCCTATCATCGGTTAGCTCAGTTGACTTTTCTTTTCATTTGTGGGATGTGGGCTTCTCTGGCTATCCAGCATTGATAGACCAACCCTATTTTCCCTTGAGAAGGTGGTGGTGAGCTGGCTTCTTGAATCCATGCAGTCCAATTGCTGTGGGTTGACCAACAATGCTGATAGGGAGGGAATCCAGAAATTGCACACAAAGGCTGTGAAGAAACAGCGCTACATTTCCAAGTCAGGAAAGTGAGTGACTTTGACAGGAACTTGCAGTTGGTTTTTGTTTTTTTCAAGTAAATGCTGCCCTTGCCCTTCAAGGTGGAAATGTTCGCATTCTGTATGGTGCTGTCTAAGGATATTTGGAGATTTTCTGCTGTACATCCTGTGGACAATACATACTACGACTAGTGAGCGCAGATGATAGAGTGTCTGAATGTATGTGGGTGGGGTGCCAATCAAGCGAATTGCTTTGTCTTTGATGATGTCAAGATTCTTGTGTTTTACTTACACCCATCCAGGCAAGTGGGAGTATTCTATCACACTCCTGACTTTTGCCTTGGAGATTGTGCATAGACCTTGGGGTGTTGGGAAGTCAGTTACTCACAGAATCCATATTCTCTGACCTACTCTTGGAGACATTGTGTTCATGTGGTGATTCCAACTGAGTTTCTGGTCAGTGGTAACTTCAAGGATGTTGACAGTGGGGGATTCAGTGATGGTAATAACGTCGAATGTCAAGTGGCAATGGTTAGAGTGACTCTTATTGGTGGTGATCATTATCTGGTATTTCTGTGGCACAAATATTACTTGCCACATGTCGAACCAAGCCTGGATTTTGTCCAGATCTTATTTCATTTGAGCACGGACTCCTTCAGTTTCTGAGGAGTTGCAAATGATGCTGAACGCTGTGCAATCATTGTCGAGAATCCACAATTTTAACCTTACAAAGGTCTTTAATGAAGCAGTTGAAATTTTTTAGGGCCAATGACACAGCCTGGAGAGACTCCTGCAGAGATATTCTGGACCTGAGATGACTAACCTTCTACCACCACAACCAATTTCATGTAACCCAGTTATGACTCCAAACAGCAGAGTGGTTTCCCCCGATGCACATTGATTCCAGTTTTTCCAAGGGCCCTTGATGGCATACTTGGTGAAAAGCAGCCTTTTTGTCAAGGGCTGTTACCTTCACCTCACATGTGGAATTGAGCACTTTCGTCCATGTTTCAACTAAGGCTGTAGCGAGGCCTGGAGCTGTTTGATGCTCGCGAATCCCAGTCTGAAAGTCACTGAGCAGGCTGTTGCTGAGCAAGTGCTACTTGACAGCACTTCCGATGACCGCTTCTATCACTTTATTGAGAATAGATAGTAGACTGATTGTGCCGTAATTGGCCGGGTTGAATTTGTCATGCTTTTTGTGCACAGAACGTAACTGGGCAATTTACCACATGGTCGGGTAGATGCAACTGTACTGGGAGCAGCAGGTTCAGGACCACACGTCTTCAGTTATTTTGCTTGAATTTATCAGAGCTCATTTGCAGTTTTGAGTGCCTGCACCCTTTCCTTGATATCAAGGATACTGAAACAAAATGGCAGGAAACTGGCACCTGTGAAGCCGGGGACTAATGCAGGAGCCCGAGTTGGATTATCCACTCGGCACGTCTGACTGAAGATAGTTGTGAATGCATCAGGCTCATCTTTTGCACTGATGTGTCGTGCAAATGTATCATTGAGGATGGGGATATTTGTGGGTATTTATTGTCTGCTGAGTTGAATAATTGTCCACCACAATTCACAACTTGATATGGAACAACTGCAGAGCTGACATATGATCCATTAGTTGTGGGATCGCTTTGCTTTGTCTGTCATTTGCTGTTTATGCCTATAGGTGTCTTCACCAAGTTAAGAACCGCTGACACGTCCATGGAATCCCTTGTTAATTAAAAATCCATTGATTACAAACCTGAATATATTTGGTTTCCCACACTTCACTTCCATCTGGGTGTTAGATTACACATCTCTCTAAAGTCTCTCAGAGAAAAGAAGTACTCATCATGTCTGTCTCCAATGCCAGATGGCTTTGCAAAATTGAATTGGACTGTGAGGGTTCCAAGTGGATTTAGATATTCATAAGAAAACAAAAAGAGAAAAATTCCTCACAAAGTTTTGTGCATACCACGGAGGCAGAAAACAGAAGCAATACCCCATAAACGTCTTGAGAATCCTGAAATATGTGGTAAGTACGAGGCAAAAGAGGGAGAATATAAACTGAAGCAAAGCGGGCAACTGATGATGCTTATTGTACCAGAAGGAACGATGCTAGGGGATAATTAGGTATCTGCAGGATTGAGCGAATTGAGCTATTTCAGCGCACGTGCAGACCACAGATGCTGGACATTGCAGTCGAGAGTGTGATGCTGGAAATGCGCAGCAGGTCAGGCAGCAGCCGAGGAGCAAGGGAGTCGGCTCAAAACGTCGTCTCTCCTATTCCTCGGATGTTGCCTGACCAGCTGTGCTTTTCCAGCACCATTCTCTCGAACATGACTTTAGATGTGTACCTTGGACTGGAAACCTCTGCTTATTGTGGAATTATGTGCTGACATGATGTCAATTTGAACGATAGCACATGCAACCATGACCAAATGTGCACAGCCATGATGGAGCTCTTGTTTTCATTAGAGTCTGCGATAGGTGGTCTCAATGCTTGAATAATTGATTGCAAACCGGTATTCACCGCTGAAGAAGTAACCACATTGCCTTTGCTGTGTACTCTGGGTTTAGATGGAGACAGGAGGTGAGTTAATTCCTTCATGGTCCACATCACACTATTTTTTAAGAAGCAGCTCATCCCCACCTTCTCAGCAGTAACTAATAATGGGCAATGAATGCTGGACAGCCAAGTGTGCCCACGTTCCACGAATAAAAAAAAAACGTTCCACAGGTTGCAACATCTTTTTATTCTTCCATCGCCTGTTAAAGATCCATGCTAAAGTCCAAAGTGTTGCAAGTGCAGGAGAAGCAGCGAAAAAGACTGTAAAGTGTGAGTTCTTGCCGAAACGGAAAGTTTGTCAGTCACCTTCATAAATTCAATGAGAATACGAAATGTGAGTGCAAGGGGTGTAAACATCCCATCGTAAGGATTTGACAGGCACAATATTGTCTCTTTTATTTAGGATGGAAACTACAAATGATAAAGTGAAAATTGAAAATGAAATCTTTTCTTCACTTATAAACTCGACCATTTTGTTTAGAATATTTAAATGTGTGATGGAAAAGAGTGGCTTTTCTTGGACTTTGTAAGAAAGCATCTGAAAAGAAAACTGGAAAGGAAACCTATACAGATGACATTCTATTTTTATCAACAACTGGGAGACTGGAAGAAACGACTGTGAGTGCTGAAGAAGTAAATACATGATTTTGTCTAAATTGAGGATAATATGTTTTCACAACAACTAAGCAATAACATATTACAAGAGGCTCTTTGGGACATTAATGCCGCTTCAGTAAAACTACACTGCTAGTTACTCTCGTACAAAGCTGCAATATACCATTACCCTTGCCTTCTATGGCATTTCGACTGCCCATCCATGTATGTTGTAAAGGTTGTGAGTTTTCGCTTCGAGGAAGTGCATTAGAGAGCCCTACCTGCCTCTGGGTAAAAGGTTTTTCCTTACACTACAACTCCTGCCTTCCACTTCCAAACTATGTACTGTTGTAACTGACCATTCTACAAAGGTGAACATATCAACTAACAACGCCCATGGCTTCATAACCTCGACCACTCAGGCCTGGGGCTGCCGGGTCACCGGGAGATCAAATGAATTTGCCATAGAACAGTTAATGTTCGCTCTATTGATTTCAAAGCGATCAAATGTGCCGGTCTCTGAGATAGATGGATAGCATATTCTCGCTCATTGTGTAGATTTCAATAGGACGTATTAATTGTTTAGACGGGTGGTGGTCGGGATATTGAAGAAATGATGTTTGGCTGGAATTGATTTATTAGTGGGAATAATGAAGCAGGAGTCGAAGTCAGGATTTTCATACGTTTAAGACAAGTCCAATTGACTCCAAATAGACAGTATAGATGCAACAATACTTTTTGGGTGTTTTGCAGCCATGGTCAGTGAGTGGAGAAGTGGTAAAATGAAGTCTAAAACCAGACATCACTCACACAACAATCAAATATGATAGCACCTGCAAATATATATGACACTGTGGATAGTTCTACTGAAGATTTCTTTGTCAATTGAATGCAAGAAGTAACATAGAGATTAAACTAAAGGTGAGGTTAAAGGTTTTCACTCTTTATTATAGTTTGGGAACATCATTTGGTTGCGCTAACATTAATTATGTTGTGGACCAGTCTAGACTTCCTCAGAATATGTCAAGCAAGTAACACAGACCCGAGCTTTGCTGTCGTTTTAAGACTTTGTGGGGTGGATATTCCAGGAGCGACACAGCTGGCCCATCCACTTCGTTTTAAATAGAACAGAATTATTTTTTTCCAAATTACCAAACACAAAAGAAAACAGAATACAGAATTAGTTAACCTGACAAAAATGCAAGTGATGACCCCAATTAAATGATGCAGTATACCTCATAAACGCCGTTTCTCAAAAACCAAAACAGAAAACTAAGGGTCTTACAGGAGAGAGAGGAGGAGAGAGATGACAGAGGTTCAGAATTCAGCACTCTATTCTATGTAACTGGTCCTTAAACCAGCAGCTATAAAACAAAATTGCTTGCTAAAATGAAACGATGCCAGAGAAAAGCTGGGAGAACTGGTCACTCTCATTTTATTATCCAAGTGTTTCTTTAAAACTTTAAAGCTTTTAACCTGAGGCATTATCTCTGAGCTGTAATCAAACATGCCATAAAACTCAACGAAGCCCAGATATTTCTGACTCACTGCTTTTCCAACATTTCTGAGTAAAATGCCAATGACAGAATAACATTGATTTAAAAAGCGAATTCATCAGACCGATCTCTTCAAAGATGAAATCAATATCACAAAATAGCTTAATTTTAAAACTGTTTAATCTTAAATTGCTTGTACACAATAATACAAATACACACTCGATTGACAATTATCACATAAGCCAAAAGCACAGTTGTTAAATTCAATTATTGTGACGGCAAGCTTCATCAAAGTAGTCTGACATTTCTGTCCTTAGATTTCTTCGCAAACAGTATATATGACACTCTCAGGCAAATTACTGGTAACATAATCACAGAAATGTTTAAAGACAACACCAAGGCTAAAGTTTAAACAACTGTCCGTTTTATTTTCTGCGATTAATATTCAATTTTCTGGAGAATCACCCAGTGAGTCTTTTCTGTCTTCTTGCCTTCTTCCTGCAAGGGTACAGCACCGGCAGATATATCACTCATATTAATAGCCACCTTGAGTGGCCTTTCATAATTAGGTCTGCCTTACACTGGCACAATGGTTAATACGGCGTTCAGGCTGGAAAATGCATTTTTCTACTGCGCTGTTGACTGAAACATCTTGCCCATCTTTCGCACTTCAGTGAGAGGAACGAACTTTCGATAAAATCCATTCAATCCCACTAATCACGGATGTGCCCTCATTGTTGATAGTATCGGAAAGTCCCCAATTATCTTCGTTTTTGTACTCCTTGGCCATTTGCCCATGAACTAAAGCATTGCCCAGGAAGTTGAGTTGAACTTTGGTAAATTCTCCTTGAGACAGCCTACCTCCCAGAGTCGATGGAACAATTTGGATAACTGTTCCAAACTTTGCGTCCATTTGTGACTAAAGCTTAGCAGGTCAGCAACATAAATTCGAAAGTGGGGAATCCGGAAACGAACTTAGCAGTAAGCCTCTGAAATTTGTCTGGTGCATTTTTCATACCAAACACCATAAATCGAAACTGCTACAGTCCATTCCGTGTCAGAACAGCTGAAATTGTCTTCCCTCTTTCGGACAAAGTTGTGACCAGGACTCTCTGAGCAAGTTCAAACTGGGAATATAAGTTTCTTTTACCACTTTTTCAGCAGTCTTCCAAACGCAGAAGCGAATAGCCATCAGTGTTTATAACGGTAATGATTTTGCAATAGCTGAGAAATAATCAATGGGGAATATCTGGTTTTGGCACCGTTACTATGCGTGTGCTCCAGTAAATGTAACTCACTTTCATTACGTTGTCTTGGAGCATGAGCCCAATCACTTTTTGAAACTGTGCCAACATCTACAAAGATGTTGCTTAATCAGCTCCTATATTTTCGTCATACATAATTAGGTTGGTACCTTCGAGCGTATTTCCACATATCTCCCTATCGAGTAATAAAAACTATTTCTGGTTATTTCGATTTCCCTTTGTAAGGCTTCATTTCAGCAAAGCGTTTGATAAGGTTTCACATGGTAAGCTGTTGGAGAAAATGCAGAGGATAGTGTAGGGAATCGAGCTGAAAATAGTTCATGGGTCAGCCCAAAATCGAGAGCTGAAGCCCCTGTTCTGCGCTGTATTGTTCTATGTTCTATGTAACTGAATAATTTATCTCAATTTTCGACAACGTCCTCATTGTCCAATTTAATTTGAGGAATTTCAAATTAAGAATCCTATCAACTTGGTTCTTTCCTCCTTGTTGCAAACATATAAAGTCACAATTAGCTTTCATTCGCTATCAAATTGCTTTTTGATCGTTATCAGATGGCATAGTCTGTGAGATTTCTTTTGGTCTGGAGTCCTCATTAAATAGTTTACCTAATTGAATTCCCTTCCGACTTGATGACCTTCAATAGCTGTTTCTTTTAAAAGTTCATCTTTGACTGGAAGTAATATCAACACCATACTTCCAAGATCAAAATTGCGAGTTTTGCATTTCTTGTCTATTTCCTGCCTCATTGTATGCTCTGACGCTTCTAAATGCTGTCTAGTCACCTGCCCCGCTGTTTTGAACTGCTCACGAAATTTTGACACGTAGTCCAAATGTGTGGTCTCTGAATTATAACTCACCAATTTCTCATCAATCAATTTCAATAGTCCTCTTACTTCATTCCCAAAAACGAATTCAAACAGACTGAATTTCGTCGATTCAGTTGTAGCATCTCCGATCGCACAATGTACTGAAGGAAGTTTCGTATCCCAATCCTAGAGATAATGTTGACTATAATCCTTAAGTAGTTCTGTATTGTCCGATGGTACCATTCTAGCACACCCTGTGACTTTGGATGGTAACCAGGATATTTGAATGTTTTTATTTCTAAGCTGTCCATAAGTTCCTTGAATCATCGTGGTGTAAAGTTTGATCCTTGATGTGTTTGTGTCTGTAAGGTTAGTATATACCTACTGAAACAAATATACCAACTCCTCTACAATCTACGTGAGTAAACTCTATCTTCGCACATATATGGTTTAAAAAGATATGGGACTTACTCCTCAACCGACGCCCAACCAGCTTGTACATTTTTGCAGCTGTCTAACCTTCACTGTGCTTTACCTTACGAGTCCAAAAAGTTTCCTCGTTTATATTACTTTCTTACACCTGTCTTCACGGTGCTTTATCTCACATAACAAAATTGTGATTTCACGTGTCCTACTTCATTGCAGTGAAGTATTTTTTCTTACTTCTCTTTCCACCTCATTGCATTCCTTTCTACCCTGTGGTAAATCTTCCTTATGACCTTTACTGAGAGACAACTTTCCCTTCCAGAATTAGAATTCTTTTTTCCAGCATTTCTATCACTCACGGAGTGAAAACGGTTTTGGAAATTAATCTTTGATGTATGGAACAGAACATAATAATCAGCCATTTCAACTGCTAACCTTGCTGTTTCAACTCACTGCACTTCCACGGGAAGTGATTTTTGAACTCCATCAAACTAATTGTCTCTGCTAACCGTCATAGTTTTGCTCTATTGTAAATGCCCTTATCCACTGATCAAAATTACTTTGTTTAATTCTTTCAATGTCTAGGTATGACCAGGATCCCTCCTCAGATTCCTGAAACGTTGTCTGGAGACTTCTGGCACACGCTCATACGGCTTTCTTCACTACCTCATACTCTGGTCAGAAATCATCTGACAGTAATGCAGATACTTTCTCTGATAGTGATAAAAATACGTCACCAGTTTACCTAAAGGTTTTGCTTGTATCAACAAAACCTACATAGTAACTTGACAGCACATCCTTTTCAGGAGGAAGTGAGAACTGCAGATGCTGGAGATCAGAGCTTAAAAATGTGTTGCTGGAAAAGTGCAGCAGTTCAGGCAGCATCAAAGGAACAGGATAATCGACGTTTCGGGCATAACCGACTGCGAATCCTCTTGCAAGGATGCCTTCCTTGAAGAAGCTCTCCTCCTCCGCATTCCTGAAGAAGGGCTTATGCCCGAAACGTCGATTCTCCTGTTCCTTTGATGCTGCCTGACCTGCTGCGCTTTTCCAGCAACACATTTTTAAGCACATCCTTTTCTGACACCTTAACAAATAAGATGAAGAAAACTTCCACATCACTCCAGTTAAATGTAGGCAATGCTTGTATATATTTAAAGTGTTTCTCACCAGGCCTTTAGCTAACATGGCCTTGCTCATCGTCAATCGCTTCCTCACAATGATTACCTTCGGCTTTCATCTCCATTCTTCGAAGCTGACTGCCCTGTCTCAGTGTCAATTTTTTTAAAGTTCAGACGCCCTCTCTTCCTTTCCTCACGAGCCTGGTATTTCTCGTATCCTTCTCCTTCTCTTTCTGCTCTTATTTGTAAGTCGTTATTTGTAGCCATTTAGTTTCTATTGACCATTCCTTCATTTTTGTCGCTACCTCAAGCTGCATCATTTCCGATTGAATTTTAGACTTGCACGAGGTTTCTGATGGCATTCCGTCAAATTTAATCACTGAGCTATTCTTGTAATTATGTCTCCTTTCTTCATGGAAGGTTTGCCAGCTTGTCTGTTCATTCCTGCAGCTGCCCCTTAACCACCTATTGTTAAATTTCCAAAATCACTTTTTCCATTCCCAGAAAACTGCCAGTTACTGGGAGAGTCAATGGTACCCCAAGCACT
Source organism: Chiloscyllium punctatum (assembly GCF_047496795.1). Taxonomy (NCBI): domain Eukaryota; kingdom Metazoa; phylum Chordata; class Chondrichthyes; order Orectolobiformes; family Hemiscylliidae; genus Chiloscyllium; species Chiloscyllium punctatum. Next base: position 17,184,517 of record NC_092785.1, on the reverse strand, counting down.
GTTTAAAATAACTAAAATACAACACACAGGGCAAAAGACAACAACAGACGCCACTCGCAGCTTTTGAGTCCAACATGCATACTCGCAGTGTGGAATTATTGAACAACCCCCGCAAAGAGCTACCAATCTGTTATGTATCAGGCCAGAGCCCCTCAAAATATTTCAAGAAGGTAGCTCAGAAACTAGCTTTGCTAGCTGTTTTAAGCAGGTACGAAATGCATATTCCAGGAGTGATACAGCTGGCCCAACCACTTAGTTTTACAAAAAGCTGAATTTATTTGCAAGATTTCCAAATGAAACACATAAAAGAAGAACAGAATACAGATTAACTTAATCTATCCCAAAACTCAAACTGTTATTCCAATTTAATGACGCTGTTACAAATTCCTTCAACAGTTTGCATTAACAGCGCTGTGACAAAAAAAAAGTAAAATCAAAGACAAGTTGTTTCAGGAGAGAGAGAAATGATAGAGATGCTCAGCATGGAAAAGCTTCTTCCATTTGGCTGTGTCTTCGACAAGCAAACTGAAAATATAGAAGCTTGTTCAACAACAACATTCCAGAGGAATGGCAAGCTGCCAAAACTGACAACTTGCCTTTTCTATTACGAGATTTATTTTTAACTTGAACGTTTTTTTTTCTAAGGCAGTGTCTATTAATAATAATCAAACTGGCCCTAAAACCCATCCAGCTAGACCTCTCAGCCATGCTGCTTTTATGAACTGTGTTTAAAAAAATACCAAGGACAGCATAACTTTGTTAACCTTGTTGAGGAGTCAGCATCTTCGCTCTTGCCTATCCCATTCCTAACTCACAGTGGCAGCAAACTGTCAATCACATTGCTGTGTCTGGAATTACCTTGAGGCCAAACCAGGGAAGGATGACACTTCGCTTTCCCGAAATGGTGTCAGATCATTAGATTAGTTTAATGACCAGTGGTGATATTTATATAGGCCACAATCCAGGATCTTCCTTTCTCAATGTATTGTGGGAGAGCAAGTTCACTGCAGAGACTCAAGACGGCAGCTCACCATCAACTTCAAGAGAAATCAGGGATGAAATGGATGCCTAGCCACTGTTGGCTATTTATGATTAATAATCAGCCAGGTGTTTGTACCTGATTGTCATCAAATACAACGACAGAATCTGCGACAAAAGGATGTCAACATATATCCCCACACGCATTATCCTGGTCTGCTGGATTGCCAATTGAGTAAATTGCCAGCACACCAGCACCTCCTCTCTACTCTCTGAGAACTGTGAAGAACAGCAAACGAACGAAGTGGAGAATCTGTGGAATAAAAGTTTATCGGGAAAAAGGAAGTTGATTTGAACTGGAATCTCTTGTGATTCATGAAATTTTCTACGGAGTTATTAATGAAGTTAAATTTGTTTAGAACGGAAAATTGTAGACAAACCACTTGCCGTACATTTAGAGACAGGAATTTAAATAATAGAAGAGTCGATGAAGTGAGTCAGGAGCACAGTTCTACAATCCTACTGAGATGGTGTTGTAATTTGTGGTGGCATTGTAAGATAATCAGAGTCCTAAATAATGTAGAAATTTCATTGTTGCACTGGGTGGGCAAAGTAAAATTCATACAACACTAAGTTACAGCACAACAGATCTCCTTAAAATCACAAGTATTCAGAGTGCTGCTCTTTCATCATGTTAAGTGGACGGAGGCCACAGATACAGAATATATCGATGGAGCGTGAACACCTATGAGTTTTGAGTTATTCCTAAAGTTTACCATGTTGCCGACTCGAGAGGTGGAGATGGAGATGCGCATTTGTTTAATTTAGCAAAGAATTTGGGGCTCTTTTTTTCTGATGTTGGGAGAGTAACTGATAGTCGACAGATTCATAAGGTTTGGTAATATCAGGCTGTGGTTACGCGAAATGACATTCGAGATGGACATGAAAAAGTTTAATGATAATTGTCTCACCTGTTAATTCCGTTCATTCTCTGTGATTCCTTTACTGCTCTTTAACTATCAATAAAAATGAAGAACAGCTCAATCCTTAATGAGACTTGAACGCAGAATATTGCCTGGGTACTTGAAAGAATAATCCAGACATAACAACAATGGAACACCATTTCCCTCTTGGAATTGGAGAAAATGTTGCTAATTGACTAGACTCTCTGCATGGTTCATGCATGAGCACGGACAAAGTAAATGGAAACTAATGTGCTACAATATTTTGGTGTCACCACAATAATCAACAAAGGCACGTCTTCAGTTTTTCCATTATTTCCAATGTTTTGTTTGTTATTCTCTGTGCTTCAATTGCTACTCTTTATCTGTGAACAAAGCTAAAATCATGTTGGGATTTGAACTCCAGTCTGCCAAAACATTACTTGGATGTTTTGATTAATAATACCACAATAGTAACACTTCGCCATCACCTCACAATGCAACTTGAGAAAACATTGCTGACAGACAGTGGTGTCCGTATTGTTCATGCATTTCTGTGGAGAATGAAAATACAAGCTAACTGTTGGACATCTTCAGTTTTCTGGCCGAGTCAACGTTTATATTTGCACAGTTTCCAACAAGAAGATCGTTAACATTGGAACATCGGTGAATAATCTAATTTGAATTATTAGTAAAATTCTTGGGATTGAATTTGTAGAGGCGTTCAATCCCACAACAGGAAACAACTTCATTTATCTTTAAAACTTCCTTCTGCAGTTATTTATAAAGCATAACCACGGCTTTGTTTTTCCCTCAACTCGGGAGCCTGATCTCTGTTCGTTCTGTGCATTTGGGATTTGGGTTTTCTCTGACAGCTGATGAACATTCATTGTTGTGTCATACAGAAAGGAAGTAGGCCATTTGATCCAGACATGCGTTAGCCACCATGTTTCTAAGTTAAACTAGTCCACATCGAATCATAGAATCCCTAACGTGTGGAAAGAGGCCATTTGACCCAACAAGTAAACACTGACCCTCCGGAGAATATCACACCCAGACCGATTTCTCTATTGCATTCCTCTAAATTTCCTCAAAGGAATGCGCATAGCCTATAGAATCCTGAACATTTTGGGCAGTTTTAGTAAGATCAATTCATTTAATCTGCACATCTTTGGACTGTGATAAGAAAGCAGAGCACCGAGAAGAAAACCACACAGACAAGGGAGGATGTGCAAATTCCACACATGGGGTCGGCCGAGCTTGGAATCAAACCTGGATTCCTGGCACTTGCCTGCACTTGACCCACATCTGTCGAAACGTTTCTTTTTATTCAATTTTTTGTTTGGAATTCTAGAATGAACCTACATCAGGCAGTTGTTTTGGTAGTCCATCCACACATGAATCACATGCAAACCCTTCTCTCTTTAAGTGTACCTGCGACAAGGGTTCATGTGCACCGCTGCCTCCGGGTGTTTGAGGATTGCATCTTCTCCTGAAAATTCCCCTCATTTAACAGTTAATTACTCAGTTTCGGATGGGGCTTTACCTAACTGGATCATTGGCCATGGAAATACGTCCCTTAAACTTGATGTCACTCAGTGTTGCTTTCCTGCAAATCGCATTGATTTGGTAGAGTTGATGGTAACTAAATGTTGTTTATGATGAATAAACTTTGACATTACTCAGTACCAGTGTATTTAAAGTGATTTGGAAACGATAAATTATTAGTATTCTGTTTTGTTCAGTAGCACAGGTCTTTAGCTATGAAATGTAAATTAGAAGGGTCGTAGTTATGCTAAACTTGTAATTATATTTCACTTTCATCTCTACAGATGATCAGAGATCGTAGTTTTGCATTACACGTATAGACTGCCTCAAGTGCATGTCTTACGTTGTTATCTGCTCAGAGATCCCCAGACCATGTAATATTTCAGGGAGATCTAACAATGTGCATTCAGGCAGCGTTGGTCTATTTATGTAGAATCTTTAACCTGTTGGTGTCTATGATTTGATTGTGATCACACAATGAAATGAATATTTTATTTTATTTAGTGTAAGTGCCTCATATAACATCTTTCATGAAACATAGGACACAACTGATCATTTGCCATTATTCTTTTAAAATGTGGTCGCATTTTAATCTTTTATTCAGTGACGGGATGTGGGCATTACTCATCAGGTGAGTAATTATTAGTCATTCCAGATTGACCAGGTGGCATTTAAATTTCAACCACATTGTTGTGTTTCTTCATTCACACGAAATCCAGACTGACCAAATGGATTAGTTTCATTTCCTTAAGAATGTTAGTGAACGACGTCAGTTTTTGTTTTCAGACAATGGAAAATGGTGTTCTGGCTTAGATATATGATTCCTCATATTTACTTAATATGATTTCCACAGTATTCTATGGCTGGATTTGAACCCGGATCCCCAGAACATTCGAAGAATTCGTATTATAGCAATAATACCACTGACCGTTAATTCCACATGTAGTAAAAGAAAATGAAGGATGCAAATTGCTGCAGAGGTCGTTCTCCAAACATTAACTTTCTAAAGCAGCGGAAAAGAAGGTGACAGATTGCTTTATTTTCACTTTTCCTTTCGATTAAACGACATCAGAAGGTATGATCAAGGAGATGTCAATATTTCCTTCACCTCTTTCCTGAATTTACATTGTGTGGCTGCATCAATTCACACATGTGTACCTAAACTCAAATACATGTGTGTGTGGGTACCCTCAGTGTCAATCTAGCCTTGGGCTGCATAATCAACTCGAAAATGTGAGATGTTTGTTATCCTAATACATAACAAGCTTACAACTGTGTCAGCCACAGAACAATAAATATGTTTGACATTGTGAAGATTAGCATTTTAGATATCCTATGACGGTACATCTCTTAGTCTCTTTGACACACAATATTACGTTCTCGGATGGCCTGGAAATTCTATTGGTGAATACAATACGTCTAACAGTCAAGCAATTATATAAAAGTACCAAAGAAAATGGAATACAAGGAACTAAAATGCTGCTCTGTGTAAACAGGAACAAGGTACACCTGGTGGTGGAGTGAAAACGTTCAACTTGGTGTAACAACTCCACTGTAAATGATCCGTGAATATTTGAGGTTCATATGCAAACAAAAAGGATATGCTCTCCAGGAAAACCGAAGCAGTATTCTCCTTATATCTGCAACCGTTGTATTCACTCTGCAATACTTTGTATTCAGCCTCTCAAAACATCTAGCTTACTATCGATCAATGGTAAACATGTGCAGTGAGTTCATAAATAACAGATAAAACCAGGGTGAGAAAAGAAGGAATATGTAAAATATTGACCGAAAACGTGATGCACATTTGCATGGAAGATCATGATCATAGGATTTATTATTGTCATGGTCACGATATAGCTCGAAGAACATTGAAAACGGCCGCAGTTTTCGATGGCGAGAATTACTATTGTCATCAGGTTCGCTGCATATGAAATTGGCAATCGTTTTAAAATGCATCTCTTAGAAATTAAAAATATGCAAAATTTTATGATGCAACATTCAACCGCTTTGCCACTGAAACTCGTGTGCCATGCTTTTTTTTATTTGTACAAATGTTAAAGTGTTAAAAATTGCATTATTGAACAACAAAGCACTGAATACTCAGTACTGTTTAACTCAAATTTGATTTATTTCCTGAATCGTCTCGTTTAGTGCTTTCAACAATTCAATGGAAAAGCATGATCAAAGCAGTTAACCTCTTAGTAGATTACGAAGTGGAGACTGATAGCCAAATCATGCAGCCACAACACAATCGAATTAAAATATCCAATGCACAGTGCACTGCATTCTGATACTCCTTAACTGGACTCTTAAAATACATTGCGCCAGATTCAATGAACGTCTGATATCAGATTACGATTTTAAAACTCAAGAAAACACGCAGTAACTTTATCTTAGAACAGTAATAATATGACTGCGACATTAACGAATAAATTATAATAAGTAATTCCTAAAATTTAACTCAACTCGCTTTAACTCTCACCCTTTCACTCAGGCGAAGGTAGACAGACACTTAAATGCCGTTAAGCGATACATCAGGCGAAGAAAATAGACTGGATGTGATTGGACACTTTCCTTAAGCAGTTTCCATGGTCCACACGCATGACAGAAACAGGGGCTTGCATTGAGCTTGGTTTCTGATGACACTGATACATGCAGACAGCCTCCAAGAAATATGAAAAATATTCTTTAAAAATGTGCATTGTATTATCTGAACTTTCATCATCTTCATGATAAGAGGACAAGTAGGTAGTGGTGGAAGCTCAAACAATTACTAAGTTTACAACACATCTGAACAGGTATATGAAATGCAAATTTTCAATGGGATATGGACCAAGTGCTGGGAAATGGGACTAGCTTAATTTTGGAGATCTGTTCAACATGGACGAGTGCAATCGAAAGGTCTCTTCCAGTGTGCGCATCTCCATGATTCTATGACACCAAACCTCTGTCTTGAAACATTCCACATCAAACAGAACCCAAAGACCAGTTAAAACTCCAACCTGTCCCTGCCAGACTGACAGTCTTCCCACGAGGCGCCAGTTTTCATTCAACATCTGCAATCAGCTTGTGCATAAGTTTCATCTGCAGTCGAGACATCGATAAAGCACTTTCTATCAAGAAGCAAAGTGCACCTAACTTCCAGATCTGGTCACCACATACAACAGAAGCTTGATTATTTTCATCTTCTTTTAAATAAACATATTGCAAGTCTTGTCCCAAAGTTCATCTTTCAGCTCGCAGCTTGCAGTTCATAGCTCCAAGTCAAAATTATAAAAACAATATAATAAAATAATTAAACATCAACAAGGATTCTACGAAGAACATAACATTCCAAAGTTCAGATATTGATTAATTCTTAAACGATATTGATTGTGAAATGAAAGATGCTACCTATTCACCTTCAGGATTGATGCATAGGAATCAGACAGTCATCAATTGTACCTTGTAAGGATGATGACCACCTCAATCGTAAATGTCTTCCATTTTATGTAAAAGAGAGCTGTTTTAGGCACTGTAGCATGTCTATGTACGGTCATTGCACGTTTGAGGACCAGTTCATTTTCTGGTAAATCTCTCTTCATGAATGATTCGCTCGAGCCCAGACAACATTCTGATAGATATGCTCGGGATACTCTCAAGTGCAATCACGTTCCCCTTAATAAACACGTTCCAGCACTGCACACTATCCAAAGTTTCCAGCGGTGAGATGTCCATTTTGTTCAATGGTTGAGTTTTGTGACATGAAATTATGTCTCCACAATACCAGATTCTTTTTTTTTTGCATTTTCAAATGATTATTCGATTTTTTAAAAAAGAAAGCATCCCAATTTACAAATTCATTACATTCAGTTCGTAATTTACATTACACATAAAGGAGAATTCATAAATTACCAAGGAGGGACAGATTTTCAAATCTCTGCTGTATTCCAGTTGGACTGATTCATTTTCCGCAATATTGCCAAGCTGTGTGGTTCCAGACTGTGTGCAGAGAATAAGAGACAGTTTGGACGAGATACAAAGAAACTTAGTCACTGTATAAATTTGGAACAAATGTGACTCTTCTTTGTGAAGTTAAGGATGTTGAGAAGGAATTGTGTTGATGTGTTAATTCATCTTACTACGGGTGAAATTTCCGTCATGTGGTTAAGTTCACATTCAGCGAGTCATGACAAAGTTAATGCTATAAAGATTCGGGTGATATGGATAGGGATAACCGAAACTCTAATCTCAACCCTGTCATATTTTTAAGCAATCAAAAGGAAATCGTGCTAAATTAATCTCAGGAGATGTTTTATGAGTAGAAAATGTAAATATTCCAGAATTAACCATTATAGGAAGAGAAGAATTGGGCGGTGTTTTATGTCATTCAGTCCCTTGAATCTGCTCCACCGGGAAATATGAACATAACTGAGCTCATTTTTTTCAGACATTTTTCAGCCTGCTCTTCACAACCATTTAATTCATTACTAATACAATACATGTCCATCTCCTATTTCCGTTGATTCAATTAGCTTCCGAATTCCACCATACTCTGGGAGCATTGAAATTCACACGTTCGCAATCGTTTGAGAGAGGTAATTTCTCCACGAATCTGTTTCATATCTCCTCCACCTGATCCTATTCCAATGACCTCCCGAAACATAACTCGCCCTTTGAGTAAACATCCTGTCTATGTCTACTCTGCCAATCCAATTTAACATTTTGCATGCTTCAAAGTTATGACAACATCAGCAAGATTATTGGACAACGTGGATAGTAGGTTGAATACTGTTCGGTGAAGCACCAGAGAATGCATTGCTGAGATCTGACAAACATTATATAAAATCACGTGGTTCATCAGGGAAAACTACAGATTCAATAATTAGTTAATATATCTCCTTAATCAGTACAATCAGTGGCTTTTCCATTTTCCTATGAAGATGTACGTTCTCCTTGATGTGACACACTCAGCAACACTGCACATCAATATGAGAGGGCACATCCTGTATTAACGGCACATCCTCTCTCAAAAGAATGGGCAATGTCTGTCATGAGTGAAAATCTGTTGTAGACTCTTCACATATTTGCAGGTATGTGAGTATTTTTGATCAACCACGTGAGAGGCGTCAAGAAGGTTTTCCCCATCAACTCATGACATAAATGAGAATGTAGTTGAGGTTATGAGCAAAATACCACATGTAGACCTATGTAGCCTCCTCGAGCCTCCTGCATCACTTAATCAGAGCATTACTCATCTGACTTTCAACATAGCCACTATAGAAGCAATAAAATACTTCTAGTACCAAAGGAGGCCATTTTGACCAATGAACGTGTTCAGCTATTTATTGAGATCATGGACGATGCAGGAACTCACTTTGGTTCATCTCTTTTGATATAATTGCAATACAAGAATATTGACCTCCATTGTAAAATGATCAATTGAACCAACAATCGCCTTCATTATTGTGTAGAATTGCTTCGTAATTCAGCCCTCTGCCCCTAATTCTCAGACTATGTCTCTCATTCTCGAATTCTCAAACACTGGAAATGTTCTATTTTACAAACCCTGTCTTTAGCTTTTTTTTCTTCACGATACTTATCAAATCACCTCTTAAACCAATTTGGCTGTGCGACGGTAATGTTATGCAGTTTAACTGAAACAAATGTCCTAGCCACTTTTCAAAGACGAAACAATAAAATCATTTCGGAAATATTGATTTTTTTCTTGTGCATCAATGATCTGGTCATTTTGGTCACACAAGAGAGGAACATTTGAAACATCTATGGAAATAATTCAATCAACTTCAGGAGGCAGGCTTGATGAAAGATCTGACTGAGGATGAGTTCACAATAGCACGGGGCCCATTCCGGGGGCATGATTTTGCACATGGGCAGCTGGTCCCATTTGATGTGAAAAAAAACAGTTATTGGATACTTTGGCGTACCATTGACGAAAAGGGACATACTGCAAGTCCTGTGTTGGTATGGTATTTAACAGAAGTTTGTTACAATTTTTAGCATCTGTTGTTTTATAGCTAGCTTGTTGAAGAAATGCAGAACACTTAAGTGAATCGAGATATGTTAGTAGGAATTTGACTGCCTCAAAACTGTGTTAACCAATGACACATCTAATTATGGAATGTTACTTAAACTGAGTATTGAAGCAAGTAATGTCGATGTCATTGCTGTACACTTGCAAGAGAAGGATGAGACAATAGAAAAATTTTCAGGACCTTTTCCACCAAACTTTGTAATAATTAACAGAAGTATTCGACAATTGAGAAGCAGATCTTGAGTTTGATGTTTGCGTGGCAACATTTCAGCATTTATAACATGCAGAAACTAAGCTACAAACCTTTTCGAATATGCTAAACATTTATATTACAAGTATCATGCCTGAGACAATTTCATAACCTGATAATTCCCCCTTAAAACCTGTTTGGAAAAAAATTGGGAGCACAAATACCAGCGTTTAGATGGTAATATTATTGCAGCTATTCAATATGAAAATTATAATCATTGCAGGAAAAAAGAACACAATGGACGATGTGTTGTCGTGAATTTGATGACTGAAGGCAGAAGTGATCGGTAGTGAGAGAGAAATTGACTGAAATGGTTTGCTGTAGTGAATATTCGACTGCTTGGAGTCAACTATATATAGGGCGTACTGATGGAATAAGGCTGGATGTATTATACAATAAAACCCTCTACATATTGTTGTGTAGAGTTTTGGTAGATATGTGTTGTGTTGTGACGATACTATAGCTTTCAGAGGTGTTTGTTGTCCGGTTTTATTTTATGAAGCAAGTTAAGATCGAGCTTCTGGTGTTTTGATAGAAGTCAATCAAGTAATACACATGTGAGGTCCTCTTTTTAATTAAATACAAGTGGTACAATACGAATAATCAGAACGACTGGGGTGAAGCTCACACTGAACGAAGATTGTTAGTTTCAACTTTGAACAGTTTTGAGGACCTTGCAGCTGGAATTGGGAGCTCCTAATCCTGTCTCTGTTTCAAATAAAAGCCGTGGTTCTCTTCCTGCTACTAGAAACGTTTGTGAGAAAATCTGTTTGAATTCATTTGCCTTTACCGGGGGTGTGTTTAAGGGATGGTATTATATTGAACCAGTTAAATAGCATGAGTTATGTGTTTCCCTAGTGTGGCAGTTAAGCGCATTCTTTTATATATCTTTTAGCTGCGTTTTTAACGTAATGTGAAATTGAAGTGTGTTTTGCTTACAGTTGAGTAATTTGCCCGACGAGATTGAATGTGAAACGCAACCTCCTACATTTATACATACATTTAAATGAAGAAATACTGAGGGTCTGAAATGTGCAATAACACAAACATCACAATCTTGCTGAGTGCGATAAGTAGAACAAATGTCTTTTTTTCTTCGCCATTAATCATCCTTATTCCGCCATGACAAAAAAGTCTAAATATCATACAAAACTTGCCTAAAATTGCATTCAAAGTAATGTTAACTGTTTTCCTTTCATTTCTAACCACTTTAAAATGAATGCACAGGGCCATTTCAAAACATTGACAAGTTCTTCTCTGAATTTTTTCTGGGACACTGCGTAGATGCACGTATTTGAACAGCAACTCAAATACCTCAGCATGGCTCCAGTTTCGACAGCGATATATGCTGGATTTCCATGATCTCCTCGATAATAAGTAGGATTTGTCAGTCTGTTAATTACAAAGTTTAGCACAGATGTCATCCACAGCAGAACAAAACTTCCTGAGATAGCAAAGAGTAAAACAATTGATTTCATTCGATTCGTCATCTCAGAATCACGTTGATTGTCAACTGTGTGACCCCGAAGCGTTCTGCGGGCTTTACTGTTCACGAGTATATGTCTGACCGTCAAAGAATTAAGTAAGGCAATTAAAATGGAAGGAAGCCAAACTAAACAGATGCTGAAAAACCAGATGTACACGACTCCTGCAATTGAGGAAAAAAATGTCACACTTGACTGGCAGTTCCATTTCACATGTTTAATAACGTGTTCATGTTCATATGCAAAGAAAATTGGGATATCCTTGATGCACATGAGGACAGAGATCATTGTTGTAACTGTGGCTGAAATTCGCACAGTACAATACTTTGTCTGAAATTTTGGACAACAAATGATGACAAAGCGATCAAACGTGAAGGTGACTGTGAACCAGCACGATGAATTCAGTAGAACACAACGCAAGTAAAAATTAAACTTACAAATATGGGTCAGAGACAGAAAGGAATATGGAAAGTGATACATAAGAATGTTATAAACTACCACGTTATTGATTACAACCAATAGATCTGCTGCTGCCATGGAAACCAAGTATACGGATATGCATTTAGAAAGGCCGCAGTTTCCTCGCACAAGAACGATAATAGTCATCACGTTTGCTGTAAGAACGGTAGAGGAAAAAAATGCTTACTTAATTTTGTTTTTGAAAACTCAATACACAAATTATCATCAATTGTGAACTACTTGGTTATACAGATGTCAACTCCAGAAGCTAGAAGTTATCAACTGCGTATCATGGCTTTATAATTAACAAGAAACCTCCTCACTCCAACTGCCATTCGTTTGATGAGATTACACTGAATTTCTGTTCTCCTTAGATTGCAGCAGAATGGCCCTTTGAAACATTGAAATCTTCTCTGCACAAAAAAATTTCCTAATCGAATCCCATTTTCTATCACTTTGTCCACTGACCTGTATGCATTGGAAATGCAAAGCACAATAAAATGCTTCTGAAACGTAATGAGGATTTCTGGCACTAACACATTGCAAATTATGGTTTCCAGATTAAAAACTACACTGGAATTGTGGCAAAGATATAATAAAATAGTAGTTGGTTACAAGTTTGCAAAGATCAATGAGGGGGACAAAACAGCAAAGATACACGTGGGATTCGTGCGTCTCAAAGACATGAATCATTTCGCTGAATGGTTACATCTTGATAAAAGATATGTGAGGAGTAAACCCATACAGCCTGAACAGTAATTCATATGCATCATAATTTCACATGCAGTGGTATCCTGCCCTGCTTTGCAAGTGAAATCTGTCTGCCTCTTTCTTATGTTCATTCAGCAGTCTAATTTCCGCGATTCAATGGGGTATTGAATTTCAGAGATTGACCTTCATTTAAGACACATAAATCTCTGCCATAGCCATCTGAAATTTGGCCCCATTCTAAAACTACGATCTCTAGTTCTAGATTGCCCAACATGAGGAAGCAGCCACACTACATTTACTTTGTCAGCCATTTCGAGCACGTTTCACCCTCAAACATATGGCGAGATCAACAAAATTATCAGTTCAGTGCAGCTAGAACAATGTGAATAGATGATTTATGAGTCAATAGGGAAAACTTTGCCTTTGCATAACTGAGATCCGAAAAACATGGTAGTTTAGCCAGAGTAGGCTTCGAAGTCTGAGGCAATTCACACAGATTCACAATAGAAATTTTAAACCACGCTCACCAGGGAAAGCGATGGTGACAAGAATTGGATAATAAATCTCCTTTATCAGCAGAATCATCGACCGTTCCATTTTTCTGAAGAGTGATATGATTTGTTCGATGTGAAAGACTCAGACAAGTGCTCACCAGTGACTGAAGAGACATCTTCTATTTAACTACACGTCATCCCTCAAAGGAATTAATGAAGTGTTTAATGAATAAACATTTGGATGCAAGCTTCTCACAAATAAGTTCACCAGCAGTTGTTTTTGATCATTAATTTGAAGGCGCATTGAAATTATTGTTGAATCGATTTGTGAAGAGTTTTTCATGGATTGGAACAATAGGCTGACGACTGGGTGATGGAGTTCAGACTGACATCATTAATTGTAATGCTCTGAGTAGTGTTGTTAAACAGATGCAATAATCTATAAATCATAGAATTCCCACAGAGTGGAAACAGGCTAGTTGGCCAAACAAGTCCACACCAATCCTGCCAAGGGTAACCTAGACAGACCCATTCCCCTGCCTTATTACTCAACATTTTGCATTGACTAATGCATCTAACACACATATCTCTGAACACTATGGACAAGTTCGCATGGCCAATTCAATGAGCCTGCATGTCTCTGGATTGTGGGAGAAAAGGGAGCAACCAGAGTAAACCCACCCGAACACTGGGAACATGTGAAGACTCCACACAGACAGTCGTTGGAGGCTGGAATCGGCCTTGAGTCCTTAGTAGTGTGAGGCAGAAATGCTAACCACTGAGCCATCATGTGTATAATTCTGTGCAGTTTGTATCATAATGGGATTAAGTGGCGAATGAAACGTTTAGCACTCCTGCCATCATTGTTTACACTTTCAGTCTTTGAACATAAGAGTTGCGAGTCATCCTGGCGTTGCACAGAACCTTGTTAAATCCACTTCTGCCATACTGCATGCATTTCCGATTGCACTGTTGTAGGAAGAATATTATTAATTTGCAAAGGGTTGAGAAATGATTTACAATGACCTTGCTATTATTGAAGACTTTGAAGTAAGTAAAAAGACTCAGTAAGCATAACAGGTTGAGTGGTGACCCAACAGAGGTTTATCAAATCATGAGAGGCATATATAAGCGAGGAGTGTTTCCCCAGATTAAGGGCTATATTTTTAATTGAAAGTATATTGTTTAAAAAAAATCATGAGAGACAATTCTTTCCACAGAAATTTCACTGCCAATGTTATGAACCGCCGAAAGACATGCTGAATGCAGGCACAATCAGACTTTTAAAAAGACTATTGGGTAAGTACGTGATCAGGAATAGTTTGAAGGGACATGGAGAAATGCAAGCAAATGGGAGGAGTTGTGTTTGCGAACACAGTTGGTGTGCGCCAATTGTCTTTAACCATTCATTTCAAACATTTATGATACTCAGACTCTGTTCAGATATTGAATAACTTTATTTGGTGATGAAGAATGCAACCGTGAATTGCACAAACGTTGCCAGGACTTAACGCTGATACCTCCAAGTCAATTCCATGATTTGAGTGGCCATGCTGAAACACCCTTCACTTGTCCATCATTAGTCAGCTAACTTGATTTTATTTTAAATTCGTTTGTGGGACGTGGGTTTCACTGGCTGTCCAGCATGGATAAGTCATCCCTATTTGCCCTTAAGAACTTGGTGGTGAGCTGGCGTCTTGAATCCCTGAAGTCCACTTCCTGTGGATTGACCCACAATGCCAGGAGGGTGGGAAATCCAGGAAATTGGCATAACGATGGTGAAGGTACGGTGCTGTATTTCCAAGTCAGGATGCTGAGTGGCTTGGAGGAGAACTTGTAAGTGGTGGTTTTCTCAAGTACATGCAGCCGTTGTCCTTCCAGGTGGAAGGAGTCGAAAGTTTGAAAGGTGCTGTCTAAGGATTTTTTGGAGAATTTCTGCTGTGCATTTGTAGATAGTACACGCTACTGTTACTGAGTGCCAGTCGTTGAGGGACTGGATGTTTGAAGGTAGGGTGCCTATCAAGCGGGTTGATTTGTCTTGGATGGTCTCAAGCTTGTTGCATGTTGTTGGAGTTGCATCCATCCAGGCAAGTGGGGAGTATTCTATCACACTCCTGACTTTTGCCTTGATGTTTGTGCATACAGTTTTGGGTATGAGGAGGTCAGTTACACGCCACAGAATCCCGAGTCTCTGATCTGCTAAAGTAGACACTGTGTTTATGTGGTTAGTCCGGTGAGTTTCTAGTCAGTATGTTGACAGTGGGGGATTCAGTGGTCGTAATAACGTTGAACGTCAAGGCGGGGGGGGTGGGGGTGGTTGGAGTGCCTCTCACTGCTCATGGTCATTGTGTCTCGCTTGGCTGAAACTCATGTTACCAGACACAGGTCAGCTCAAGCTTGGATGCTGTCAAGGTCATGTTGCATTTGGGCACGGATTGCTTCAGTATCTGAGGAGTCGCAAAAGTCTTTAAGGTAGCAGTTGAATATTTTGGGGCTTAGGACGTCGCACTGAGAGTTTCCTGCTTACATGTCCTGGAACTAAGATGACTGATCCTCTACAACCACGACCATCCTCCCTTGTGCCTGTTATGACTCTCACCAGCAGAGACTTTCCCCCGATACCCATATTTTCCAGTTTTCCAAGTTCTCATTGATGCCATACTCGGTCAAATACAGCCTTGATGTCAAGCGCTGTCACCTTCACCTCACCTGTGGAGATGAGCTTTTTTGTCAATGTTTGAACCAAGGCTGTAACGAAGTCAGGAGCTGATTGACCCTGGTGAATCCACACTGTGCAGCTTGTTGCTGAACAGGTGCTGCTTGAGAGAACTTTTGAAAACCTCCTTGAATCACTTTGCTGATGATAGAGATTAAACTGATTGGGCGGTAATTGGCTGGTTTGGATTTGTGGGTTTTTTTTTTGCGCTCAGAACGTTACTTGCTCAATGTTCCACCCATCCAGGTAAATGCCAGTGTTGCAACTATACAGGAAGAGCTTGGATAGGGAGCAGTACGTTCTGGAGCACACGTCTTCAGTAATTTTGCTTGAATTTATCAGTATCCAGTGCCTGCAGACTTCCTTTGATTCCACGTGTAGTGAAGCGAATTGACTGGAAGCTTGTACCTGTGATGCTGGGGACCACGGCAGATACTCAATTTGGATCATCCACTTGGCACGTCTAACTGAAGACTTTAGCAAATGCATTAGGTTTATTGAATGCACTGATGTCAGGCACCACTATCATTGAGGAAGAGCATATTTATGGACACTCTTCCACTGGTGAGTTGTTGAATTGTCCACCACTATTCACGACTGGATGTGGAAGGACTGCAGAACTTAGTGATGATCCGTTTGTCGTGGGATCACTTTATTTTGCCTATCACTTGCTGTTTATGCCGTTTCTCACATACGTAGTCTTGTTTGGTAGCTTCACCAGGTTATTACCACATTTTTAGGGGTGCATGCTGCTGTTACTGGCATGCCCTCTTCCACACTCAATCGAACCAGAGTTGAACTGCAGCCTTGCAGGTGACGGTTAAGTGGGGGATATGCCATTCCATGATGGCGTTGCTTGCGCTGGAGTGTAGCTCTGCTGTTTTTGATGGCTCAGAGCGCCGCATGGAAGCCTGGTCTTGAGTTGCTAGATCGGTTCAAAGAATGTCCTATTCAGCCTGGTATTCTCCATGCGAATGTGGACATTTGTCCCACAAGGACAGTGTGGTAGTTACGTTCACCATGTGGTGGTCATGGACAGAATATGTCTGCAGCTGGCAGATTAGTTAGGATGAGGTCATGGATGATTTTTTCTTTTGTTGTTTCCTTCACCAGCTGCTGCAGACGCAGTCTTGCAGTTATACCCTTTAGGATGCAACCATCTCGATCATTAATGCTTTTGATCATCAACCTGTGGTGGTGAACATTGAAATCCGCAACCGTGCGTCTTTGCCATCCTCAAACCTTCGTACAAATCTGGAATACTTATTCATCAGCCGAAAAATGACGATACGTGGTCACCAGTAAAACAGTCCCTCGCCAGTGTTTAGCCTTAAGGCATGAGACTTCATGGGATCCAGAGTTGATGTAAAGGATTCCCAGGGCAACTCCTGCCTGACTGTATACCACTTACCATCACCTTTGCTGAGGCCGTCCTCGCAGTGAGATAGAAAAATACAGGGATGGTGTATTTGGTGTAAGGAATGTTATATATTAGTTATGTTACTGTAAAAATGTCTATGTCAGGCTGTTGCTTTACGAATCTGTGAGACAGCTCCACCAATTTCGACACTAGTACACAGATGGTGGTAAGGAGGACTTTGCATGGTAGACAGGCATATGTCTGTTTTTGCCGTTGTCCTTTCCAGTTCCACTTTCGATGTCAGGTTGTCCATCTGCTTTAATTTCTTTGTTGTGACTCTATCGTGATTAATACAACCGAGTACCTTGCTGGGTCATTTCAGAGGGCTGTTGTAAATTAACCACATTGCTCTGGCTCTGGAGTCACATGTGCGCCAGGACAGGTAAGGATGCCAGATTTCCTTGATAAAGGACTTTAGTCAGCCAGATGGAGTTAACAATGGTTTCATGGTCATCAGCCGACTGTTAGTTCCAGATTTATGTTCGTTGAATTCAAACTCCACCATCTACCATGCGAGATTCGAACCCGTCCCCAAAACATTACTCTGGGATCTGGTTTGTTGAGTGATAAAGATCACGAGGCGTTCCCCTCATTCTAACTGAGAAGCTGTTTTGCAATATGTGGTGATGGAAGAAGCGATTGTGCAATTCTTCTTCAGGCTGCACTTCTGTTCGAAGCTCCCAGCCCCTTATACTTGTCTCTTGCTTGACATATGGTCACAACGCGGTTACATACCCTGTAATTGTCTCTCTGCCTCTTTCTTCATAATGTGGCATTATTCCTATGACTCTCTGCGACGATAATTGTCATTGTTCGGCTTTTGATTGAGAATATTATCCAAACATTCTTTCCTCACTAACCACTGAAAGTATTCCTGTGGATCTTGACACATTGAGAAATATTGCATGGAAAAGGTGAAAGCAGAACACATGAGCAATAAACTGTGAGTCCCAGATCCATTTTCGGAGCCATTAGCTCCCTTTGAGACTTTAGATCACTACTGATCTGATAAGAGCACAGTGCAATTTTACTGTTTTCGGATTTCCCACAGCGACTCACACAACTGAACCACTGTCATGTGTATGGAATCTTTTGCGAATTAAAAATTCATTGATCTCAACCTTGAATGTATTTGGTTTCCCAGTCACTACTACAATCTGGGGATTAGGTTTACGTGGCTCTCACAATTCTCTGAGAGACAACAAACACTCATCATATCTGTCTCCAATGGCAGATGGCTTTGTAAAATTGAATTGGACAGTCAGGTTTCCAAGTGATTTTCTATATTCATAATAAAACGAAAAGAGCAAAATTGCTCACAACGTCTGTGCACACTCTGAAGGCGGAGAACAACAGCGATCTCCCAGAAAGGTCTCGATACCCATGAAAGATGTGACGGGTACGAGACAGAAGAGCAATAAGAAAAACTGAAGCGAAACAGGTTAGGAATGAAGCTTATTGTACCAGAAGAGGCGATGCCTAGGGATAATTATTGACCTGTTGGATTGAACAAATTCAGATATATAGCCTAAAATAAGTTCTTCAGATGCTGGAGATGAGATTTGAGAGTGTGGTGCTGGAAAAGCACAGCAGGTCATGTAGCATCCTAGGAGCAAGACAGTCGGCCGTAAACGTCGACTCCACTGCTACACGAATGCTTGCTGACCTGCCGTGCTTTTCCAGCTTCATACCGTCGACCACGAATTTAGATATGTACCTGGGACTTTAACCTCCGTTTGCTGTGTAATTATGTGCTGACATGATTGCAATTTGAATGGCAGTACATGCAGCCATTACCAAATGTGCACAGCCATGATGGAGCTCTTGTTCTCTTTCGAGTCGACGATAGGTGGTTCAATGCTTCAATAACTGATTGAAAACCGGTATTAGCCGCTGTAGAAGTAAACACAAAACCTTTGTCTTGTCCTGTTGGTTTTGAAGGAGACAGGAAGTGAGTTCATCTCTCCCTGGTCCACACCATACTGTTTTTAAGAAGCAGCTCACTATCACCTCTCAATGGCAACTAATAACGAACAATGAAAACTGACCAGCCACGTGTGTTAACGTTCCACGAGTTAATTAAATAAAATCTTTCCACAAGTTGCAACATTCACTTTTTTTCCCATCAAAAATCCAAGGTCCATTTTGAAGTCTGAAGTGTTGCAAGTGCTGGAGAAGTAGCGAAAAAAATGATTATTATGAGTTGTTCCCGAAAGGGAAAGCATTTTCAGTCATCTTCACAAATCAAAGGGAATAGGAAATGGGAGTGCAAGGGATCTAAGCACCCATCGTAAAGATTAGACATGCCCAATTGTGTCTCTAACATGTAAGAAGGAAACTACAAATGGAGAAGTGAAATTTGAAAATCAAAGTGTTTCTTCTGTAACAAACTCGAGCATATTGATCAGAATACTGAGATGTGTGGTGGAAAACAATGGCTTTGTCAGAAAGCATCTGAAAAGAAAACTGAGAAGGAAAGATATACAGGTTACATTAGACTTTTATCTACAACTGCGAGTTTGAAAGAAACAACTGTCGTGAGTGTTGAAGAAGTCAATAAATGAGTTTATCGAAATTGAGGATAATGTATTTTCACAACAATTATGCGATGATACAATACAAAAGAAGTTCCTTGGCACATCAATGCTATACCAGGAAAAATGCACTCTCGTACAAATTTGCTGCGATAGACCATTGGCCTTGCATGCTATTGCACTTTGTCTGATTTCCACGTACTCTGGAAAGGTTGTGAGATTTCTCACCTCAAATACCCTTCATGGAAAGGCATTACTAACACCCACCTGCTTCTGCTAAGAAGGTTTTTCCTTACATCCCCACTAAAACTCCTGCCTTACATTTCCAAGTTATGTACGCTTACAAGTGACGCTTCTATAAAGAGAGCATGTCAACCACACTCACCATACCGTTCATAAAGTCCACGAATCAGGCCTGGGGCTATCATGCCACCTAGAGTTATAATGCATTTTCCAACACACTTCAAAGGGATCTATAGTGCTAGTCTTTGAAATCGATGGTTTGTATATATTCATATAATTCAGTAAATTTCAAACCGACATTCTCATTGTTTAGACGGATGGGGGTCAGGATATTCAAGAAACAATGTTTGGCTGGAGTTGAATTATTCCTAGGAATGATGACGCAGGATTCGAAGTCAGGATTTTACTATGCTATTGACAATTGCAGTTGAAACCAAATGGACAGTACAGTTGCAACAGTATTTTTCGCGTGTTCTATAATTGTGTACGGTGAACGGAGAAAATGTGAAATGAAGTGTAAGACTAGATGTCAATCACACGACAATCAAATGTGAGAGCACCTGCAAATATATATGACATTGAGAACAATTCTAAAGATGTTTTCTTCGTCAATTGATGCAAGAGACAGATCCAGAGAGCTTAAACTAAAGCTGACTTTGAAGTCGTTCCTTCTGTATTACAGGTTGAGAGCATTGTTGGTAGTGCCAACATTGATTATGTTATGGACCACTCCAGACTGCCTCAAAATATGTCAAATATGTAGAACGTACCATAGTTTTGCTCATTGTTGTAATCAGGTGTGAGTTGGATATTCCAGGAGAGGTGCAGTTGGCCCGACTACTTAATTTTAAACAAATTAGCATTATTTTCCAAGATTAACTAATGCAACACAATGGAGAACAGAATACAGAATAAACTATGCAGTCCAGAAACCCAACTGATTACCCCAAATTAATGATGTTTCTCCAAATTCATACAGTAATTCCCATAAACATCCCTTTGCAAAAAAAAAGGTAAAAATCAAACACAGAGTTTTGCAGGAGAGAGAGGGGGAGAGAGATGGCAGAGATCCACAATGGAACACTTTCTTCCACTGAACTGTTCCTTGGACCAGTTGGGATAACTGGTCGTTCTCCTTTCATTGCGTAAGTGTTTCTTTTAAAACTTTAAAGCCCTTTACCTGGGGAAGTATCTGCTACCTATAATAAAACCCATCCAACCCCAGACATTTAGGACCTGCTGCTTTTACGACATCACTGAGTAAAAAGCCTAGGACAAAATAAAATTGTTTTCAAAAGCAGCTTCATCATACATACCTCTTTGGAAAAAAAGATCAATATCCAAAGATGGCTTCATTTTAAAATCATTTAATCTTATACTGTTTTGTCACAATAATGTGCATCCACATTCCATTGACAATTATCGCACAAAGATATTTAAGGACATTCTGCTGCAGTCTGTTTTACTATGTTTCTCGTTCAGGTCTCAACAAGGCGTCAGCATATAATTTTGTCGTTCTGGCAAATGCACAATTGTTCAATTGAATGGCCGTAACAACATCGCTATCCAAAAAGTCTGACGTTTCTGCCCTTCAGGCTCTTCACAATCTTCAATGTGTAATAATCAGTATATATGATAGTCTCAGACATACTACTGGTAACATAAATTTTGGAATGTTGTAAAGGTAACACCAAAGCAAAAGTCTATTCAATCATCGATTTTTTTTTCTGCGAATAATGTTCAATTTCCTTGAGAATTGCCTGGATACGTTTTTTACCTTCTTGCCTGATACCTGCAAGAATATGACACTCACACATATATCACTTATATTGATAGCCACCTTGAATGGCTTTGCGTAATTAGGTCTGACTCATACTGAAGCAATGGTTAACAAGGCCTTAAGGCTGGCAAATGCATTTTGGCAGTGCACTGTCAACTGAAACCTGTTGTCTTCGTTTCGCAATTCACTGAGTGGAGCAGCGACACTGCTAAAATGTGAGACGATTTTTTCTTAAAATCCATTCAATCCCACAAATCATGGTATTAGTCTTTTTGTTATAGTTTGGGAAATTCCCCAATTACCTTTGTTTTTGTAATCCATGGCCATTTGCCCATGTGAAAAGACATTGCCCAGGAAGGTGACTTAGAACATAGAACAACATAGAAAAATACAGTGCAGTACAGGCCCTTTGGCCTTCGATGTTGCGCTGTTCCAAGCCCACCTAACCTACACTAGCCCACTATCTTCCATATGTCTATCCAATGTCCGTTTAAATGCTCATAAAGAGGGAA
This sequence comes from Chiloscyllium punctatum, assembly GCF_047496795.1. Classification (NCBI taxonomy): domain Eukaryota; kingdom Metazoa; phylum Chordata; class Chondrichthyes; order Orectolobiformes; family Hemiscylliidae; genus Chiloscyllium; species Chiloscyllium punctatum. The sequence continues at coordinate 17,162,410 of NC_092785.1, read as the reverse complement.
AGTCCACCACTGCAACTGACAGAGCATTCCATGAACTCACGACTCGCTGAGTAAAGAACCTACCCCTAACATCTGTCCTATACCTACCACCCCTTAATTTAAAGCTATCCCCACTCGTAACAGCTGACTCCATACGTGGAAAAAGGTTCTCATGGTCAACCCTATCTAAACCCCTAATCATCTTGTACACTTCTATCAAGTCACCCCTAAACCTTCTTTTCTCCAATGAAAACAGCCCCAAGTGCCTCAGCCTTTCCTCATACGATCTTCCTACCATACCAGGCAACATCCTGGTAAACCTCCTCTGCACCCCTTCCAGTGCCTCCACATCTTTCCTATAGTATGGCGACCAAAACTGCACACAATATTCGAGATGCGGCCGCACCAAAGTCTTATATAACTGCAACATGAGCTCAGGACTCTGGAACTCAATTCCTCTACCAATAAAAGCCAATACGCCATATGCCTTCTTCACAACACTATTTACCTGGGTGGCAACTTTCAGAGATCTGTGTACATGGACACCAAGATCCCTCTGCTCATGCACACTACCAAGTATCCGACCATTAGCCCAGTACCCCATCTTCTTGTTACTCTTACCAAAGTAAATCACTTCACACTTTCCTACATTGAACTCCATTTGCCACCTTTCTGCACAGCTCTGCAGCTTATCTATATCCCGCTGTAACCTGACACATCCTTCCTCACTGTCAACAACTCCACCAACTTTCGTATCATCCACAAGCTTGCTGCCCCAACCTTCAAGCCCCTCCTCCAGGTCATTTATAAAAATGAAAAACAGCAATGGTCCCAAAACAGATCCTTGCAGAACACCGCTAGTAACTGCACTCCAAGATGAAGCTTTACCATCAATTACTACCCTCTGTCTCCTTCCAACCAGCCAATTCCTAATCCAAACCTCCAACTCACCCTCAATGCCATACCTCCGTATTTTTTGCAGTAGCCTACCATGGGGAACCTTTTCAAACGCCTTACTAAAATTCATATACGCCACATCTACCGCTTTACCCTCGTCCATCTCCTTAGTCACCTTCTCAAAGAATTCAACAAGGTTTGTGAGGCACGACCTGCCCTTCACAAAACCATGCTGACTATCCTTGATCACATTATTCTTATCCAGATGTGCATAAATCCTATCCCTTACAATTCTCTCTAAGATTTTGCCCACAACAGAAGTGAGACTCACCGGCCTATAGTTACTAATGTTATCCCTCCTCCCCTTCTTGAACAAGGGAACCACATTTGCTATCGTCCAGTCTTCTGGCACTATTCCTGTAGACAACTAGGACATAAAAATCAAGGTCAATGTCTCTGCAATCTCCTCCCTTGCTTCCCAGAGATTCCGAGGATAAATGCCATCAGGCCTAGGCGACTTATCTATTTTCACCCTTCCCAGAATTTCCAACACCTCTTCCCTACATACCTCAAAGCCATCAACTCTAATTAATTGTGACTCAATATTCACATCGGCAACAATGTCCTGTTCCTGAATGAATACTGACGAAAAGTATTCATTCAGTGTCTCCCCAATCTCTTCAGCCTCCACACGCAACTTTCCACTACGAGCCTTGACTGGACCTATTCATACCCTAGTCATTCTTTTATTCCTGACATACCTATCGAAAGCCTTTGGGTTTTCCATAATCCTACCAACCAACGACTTTTCATGTCCCCTCCTTGCTGCTCTCAGCTCTCTTTAGATCCTTCCTAGCTACCTTATATCTCTCAATCGCCCCAATTGAACCTTCACGCTTCATCTTTACATAGGCCGCCCTCTTCCCTTTCACAAGGGATTCCAATTCCTTATTAAACCCACGAATCCCTCACACGACTCTTTCCTCCCTGCCCGACAGGTACATACTTATCAAGGACACTCAATAGTTGCACCTTGAACAAGCTCCACATATCGATTGCACCCTTCCCTTGAAGCCTAATTTTCCAAGTCATGCATCCTAAGTGATGCCTCACCGCATCATAGTTTCCCTACCCCCAGCTATAACTATTGCCCTGCAGTGCACACGTATCCCTCTCGATCACTAGAGTAAATGTCATCGAATTGTGGTCACTGTCCCCAAAGTGCACACCTAGCTCCAATTCTAACACCTGGCCTGGTTCATTACCCACAACCAAATCCAGTATGGCCTCAGCTCTTGTTGGCCTGTCTATATATTGTGTCAGGAAACCCTCCTGCACACATTGAACAAACACCGACCCATCTAACGAACTCAAGCTATAGCTTTCCCAGTCAATATCTGGAAAGTTAAAGTCCCCCATAACAACCACCCTATTACTTTCACTCTTCTCCTGAATCATCCTCGCAATCCTTTCTTCTACATCTCTAGGACTATTAGGAGGCCTGTAGAAAACTCTTAACAGGGTGACCTCACCTTTCCTGTTTCTAACCTCAGCCCAAACAACCTCAGATGGCGAGTCTTCATCCATCTTCCTTTCCACCACTGTAATACTATCTTAAACAAGCAATGCCACACCTCCCCCTCTTTTACCCCCACCTCTGACCCTACTAAAACATTTAAACCCTGGAACCTGCAACAGCCAATCCTGTCCCTGTTCTACCCATGTCTCCCTAATAGCCACAACATCGAAATCCCAGGTACCAAACCACGCTGCAAGTTCACCGACTTTATTTCGTATACTTCTCGCATTGAAGCATACACAATTCAAGCCACCTTCCTGTTTACAGGCACCCTCCTTCGAGATTGATGCCATGTTCCTAACCTCCCTACACTCCAGGTCCTGCACCCTAAAGCTACAGTCTAGGTTCCAATGCCCCTACAGAGTTAGTTTAACCCCCCCCCCCCAAAGAGAACTAGCAAACCTCCCCCCAAGGATACTGGTGCCCATCAGGTTCAGGTGTGGACCATCCTGTTTATAGAGGTCTCACCTTCCCCAGAAAGAACCCCAGTTATCCAGAAACCGGAATCCCTCCCTCCTGCACCATTCCTGTAGCCACGCATTTAACTGCTCTCTCTCCCTATTCCTCGACTCTCTATCACGTGGCACAGGCAACAAACCAGAGACAACAACTCCGTTTGTTCTAACTCTGAGCTTCCAACTTAGCTCCCTGAAAGCCTGCCTAACAGCTTCATCCCTCTTCCTAACTATGTCGTTGGTGCCAATGTGGACCACGACTTCGGGCTGCTCCCCCTCCCCCTTAACGACCCGGAAAACACGATCAGAGACATCATGTACGCTTGCACCTGGGAGGCAACATACCAAACGTGAGTCTCTCTCGCCCACACAAAACCTCCTATCTGTGCCCCGAACTATCGAGTCCCTAATAACTATTGCTCTGCTCTTCTCCACCCTTCCCTTCTGATCAACAGGGACAGGCTCAGTGCCAGAGGCCTGAACCCCATTGCTTACCCCTGGTAAGTCATTCCCCCCACAAGTATCCAAAACGGTATACTTGTTTTTGATGGGAACGGCCACAGAGTGTCCCTGCACTGGCTGCTTCCTCCCAGTCCCCCTCACTGTCACACATCTGTCTGCAATCTTTGGAGTTACTACTTCGCTAAAGCTCCGATCTATGACCCCCTCTGCCTCCCGAAAGAACCTAAGTTCATCCAACTCCAGCTCCAGTTCCCTAACACGGTCTTGGAGGAGCTGGAGATGGGTGCACTTCCTGCAAGTGTAATCAGCAGGGACGATAATGGCATCCCTCACCTCAAACATGTTGCAAGAGGAACATTGCACTGCCTTCACTGCCATCCCTCTAAAAGTAGCCTTTTAAAAAAACTAGGTCTAAACAATAGAACAAGCAAAATGCAGCACTTACCTGCTTACCACAACGGGTCTTATTATTAGATTAGAGGAGGAGAACGGGTGGAAGGCACTACCCCTTAGTGCCTCGGGTAACTCTCCTGCTCGCCTTTATAGGAAAAATCTTACCCAGTTAAGCTTGCGCTACACCAGCTTCCGGGTCCGCTCCGTGCTTTTTTTTTAAAAAAAACTTTCAATTCTAAACCGTTAAACAAACGTCACCGAGCCTTCAAGCAGCCACTGCTAAACAGCCCTTACCTGCTCCGCTGAGAGAGTGAGGCCTAGGCAAGAGAATTTAGTAAATTCTCTTTGGGACACATTTATCAGCAAGCCTGCCTCCCAAAGTCGATGGAACAATTATAATAAATGGTCTCAATGTTGCTTCCATTTGTGACTAAAACGCACCAGGGAATCAACATAAATTACAAAATGGGTAATCTAGAAATGAACTTGGCAGTTAGTATCTGAAATGTGGCTGGCGCATTTTTCATATGAAACAACCTGAATCTAAGCTGATACAGCCCATTCTGTATAACTAGAACCGAAGATGTCTTCGCTGTTTCGGTCAAAGGAAGGGCCAGTACCCTCTCAGCAAGTCCAAACGAGGAATGCAAGTTGGTTTTACCACTTTTTCAA